>NW_026623267.1:27086-34862 GCF_030028575.1 Malurus melanocephalus
AATGACAGCAAATAAAGCTCTGCTTCCTTGTATGAAAAATGTGCATTAACTTGTCCAGGTAAGACTGAATAATAATGGACACCAACCCTCGGGTTTGTAAAATGCTAAATATTAAATTATTCTGTAGGGGGCAGCAGAATCTAAACAAAATTAGTTTTAAAGTTGGGCAGTAGGGGGAACAGGAACACTGAATTGCCTGCTTTTCACTGTGTGCTGGGAGGTATCAATGTACCTGAATTRCTGTAAAATTAGCAATTTCCTAATTATTACTCTTTAAATTAAAAAAAAAAAAAAAGGTTGTGTGCATTCCTTTTTATCTAATCTCTTATTTTATATACAGAACTACTGAAGCTGAACAAAACCAGTGAGAGAAAATTAACACACAAATTGTTTTTTCTTCCCTTTGGGGTGAAAAAATGTAATTTACAGGCAAAATGCAATTATATATAAWTATTTATGAAACAAAAAAAGTCAACTAACATCAGTGGGGTTTTGTATATGAGTGAGGTAGCAAAAAATAATACCAAGTTAGACTATTTGATTAATTATTAACATTTTCATTGCATCCCAATGGGGAACTTATTCTGAAAAAGGAACACTTTGCTATTTGTTATTGTCCATAATTAATTTTTAAGTGGCAAGCTGGAGCACGAGTCAAAGAAATTCAGTTTTTAATTAACCAATAACAYAAATCAGTTCTATTTTTTCTGTCATGAAAATAGTGGAATTAAAGGTACAATACCAGGGCGTGTTCTACTCTCTCATCCTACAGAATAATGTTTTGGTAGAAAGAAATTAAGAAAGGAATGAGGATAACTTATATGCTTTCTTATTCAGTGGGGGGAATTCACTCAAGTCCTAGATTTAAATTATATGACTCTAAGTAAATGGTAGCATTTTTCATTTAATGAGCTATCTTCAATTCTATTTAATCATGTGACCTGGAAACTGTAGAATACAATTTTCATTCTTACAGCATTGGGTCTCTGACAAAATATTTTGACTGTGTAACTGAAGATAATTAGGTGTAAGCAGAACTTGCAGTTCAAATCCTTCTGGTTTAGTCTTAATACACTACTTATCAGTGTTTTTTCTTTCAAAATAATGTGTTAGACTGGTATTTGAGTTTTATCGTTTTATTTCTTCATTCCTTAAGTCGATGACAGGTTTCTAACAGTCCCAATAAGAAGTTGATAAAATGATAGAAACTTCCACAATTTTAAAACCACAGCCAGCAGCAGCAACTACAAACTGGCAAAATACCATCAAGGTGACACAGTGCAGCTACATGATCGTTTACTGACTTTTAAAAGCATGTGAATGGGTGCATTATAAGGGAGATTTCATCACTGCCACACAGCACAAGCATCAAAACTGTAAACTAAACCAAAGATGCTGAGCAGTGATCTACTCTAAAACAGCGAACAATGATGGGCAAGCAGCAGGAGGCAGCTATAAATGCTTATATCTCAGTTTAAATACCTGGCACTGTGATGACTGCTGAACTGCCTTCCACCACTTACTGTAATACAAAACTATTTAGCTGAAGCTCCAAAGCTTTCTTTTTCTTACACTGCTGAGGTTTGAAAGAAAACATTAAGCTGCCTTGCACTGCAGACATTTTACAGTCCAAGGCAGTCACAGCAAATTTCTAGAGTTTGTTAGCATAACCATCACAACAGATTTTACTTTCCTTCACATGTACTTATCCAGCCAGAAATGAACTTTGAAAGGAATGAATAGAACAGAATTATTTCAGCATTGTAAAGATAACAATTTTTCTCCCTCCATATCTCACAAAAGATCAGGGAGACATAGTCACTGTAGGCTCAGGTGTATTTTCAGTGGGTGTTTGGTGTGGACAAAGTAGACTAATGGATCCCTGAAGCCTACTACTCTGTATTGAGAAGAGATAAGCGTTCTTGTTGTCATTCCCAAATTGTGGCACTTTCTGAACAGTCTATCAAATTCATATAAATGTTTTAAAAGGACAAATCTGTGTCTTAAAGAAAATTAGAATTTTTAAGTGTTGCCAAGCATTCAAGTACAGGAAAATCATAATTTTATTTAAATTATTACATTAGGTACCCAGACATGTTTATAAAGAAAAAGTGGTTTTTATTTATGTGGAGCACAAGTGTTTCTGTTCAGAATTTAAAATTAAGATAAATATGCATATAGGACAACTGGGACTTTTCTAGTATCTAAAATGATTTATTTTGTATATTTTTACCCCTGTAGATGTTGGAAATCGCTGAATGATACTCTGTTTCAGAAAATTTTAAGACTGGGTAGAAAAATTATGATGATGTTGCTGCTGCTACTATTGGCTTTTTTTTTTTTATCATGGACTTGAAAATTTTCTTTGTTTTGTCTGGTATGTAAATCATGTAAAAATCTGATCTGAGAAAAACACAAGTTTTGCAGTTCAGAGACCTTAAAGACTGAAAGGGCCAATTTCCTTCTGCTGTTCATACAGCTGTGCATACCTTAAGTTTTCACTCGCAGATAGAACACATGCATATTCTAATGTGAATAAAACCCAAAGTAAATAGTCTTCTGTTACCAAAATTCCTCATCTTCTAATCATCACATGCTAAATCTTACTATGGCTGATAATAGCAAGGCTCACTCTGCCTATCTCGGAAAGCCTTGGGCAAGAAGGAACTCTACAAACTGGTTACTGTTGGGTCTGTTAAAGGTTTTTTTGCTCCATCRTAGGATAGCACTGGGATAAACATCAAAATTTCCAAGTCCAATTCATTATTCTTTTTATCTCGTTTCTTTTCACAGGAATAAAAGGACAGATGACTTCACCATCCCTTGTACAACCTGTTATGGTTACAGGACTCATGTAGACATCAGRAGCTCTGGACTGTGTGATTTTGGTAAATCTAAAGTCTAACTACAACTTTTGGATAATGATCTCACATGAAAGGCAAGGAGCCCTGTAGCCCTTACATAGGGAAGCTGTAAATTTTACATAATAGCTCGTACATATTGTTTCATCCTTTTAAATCACTCAATGTCACAACAAGACTACTAGGAATCTAGATACTCTCTGCACTGAAGGCATTGAGTAAGACTTCTCCAAAAACCCAACATCTTTACCATTTCATTTTGTCACACCTTATATTTCACATATTTTAACACTTTTTTTTTTCACAAATTATCTAAATTATACTCCTGACTACTTTACGTGCATACTTTTCATGAACAAAATTAATCTCCAAATACAAGATCAGTTATCCTAAATCCGTCTTATTTCAATACTCTATTTCTAATGCTAGCTAGCAGTAGAACAGTGGTAGAAAAAGAACTGGCCTCTTAAAGGGTATGCATCAGCCAAAAGTATTTGAAGGTTTTCAAATAACTTTTGAGTTATAAATTGCCTGCAAACAGTTCACAGAGTGCAACCAGCCTGGCATGATTGCTCATACTCAATATTGAYACTATATGAGGTTAAAAGACTACACTTTCCTAGGGGTCCTTCTGTTTTTCATGTGTTTGTTTATTTGTTCATATGTTTGCTCAGAAGATTCATACTTCCTTTGTTTAGCAATAAAAGATAAAAAAAGCACCTCTATGATTTTTATTTTTCTGAAGCCAGTATATTTGCAGCACAAGGTCTGCTGACCCTAAGATCATTAAATATCTCTTTTCTCTCTTGTTCTTTGCTCCAGGAAATGAGCCAAATGCTCAGACCTCACCATGTGTCCCTGGTTAGCTGCTCCTGTACGTTAAGCCAAGCACATGCATATCTGTCTGACTGCATCAGGGGCAAAGATCTTCGCTCTAAGCAACTGCTGACATCCTTTATATGCAACACCRAGCTGAGGCACACTGTATTCTGTGYGACTGGACCCCCCTTCAAACTGTCAGAACAAATAAGCAAGAACAATTCRTTAAAAGTACTTTTGATTGTCTGCAGATATGATCCTGCATTTGATATGTGGTTGCACAGTATTTTACAAACAATATTCTGTTTGGTRTAACACTGAGCGAGTGACAAAAGCTCTGTTTCCACAGATAAAATGGACAGGCCAAAATATGTGCCAAGGTATTTGGGAAAAACAAATACAAAAGATAAAAATGCATGCAAAGTTAACAGAACAAACATATTTGTTTCTAAACATATGTTTAGTGTTTTCTAAATTTRTATTCATCCACCCTGAAAACACATAGGAAATATTAGAGAATTTTTCCAGTTTTAAATGGAAATGGGTTTTAAGATTAAATCGTTATAAAGTTTGAATGCATAAAGATCTGGAAATGTCAAAAATTACACAAGAGAAAGGGTGTAGCATAACAGTGACTTCAGAATGAACCTACATGAACTCACCAAAGTATCTTTCTGCCTCTGGAATAAAATGTGGTTTGATAGAGTATTCAAAGATAATTTCTCTGTAATCTGTACTGAAGGTTCATAGAGTCACAGAAATTCAAGTCTGTACAGACTAAAAATGAGTGAAGTACATTCATGGGGGAGGACGTTTCTGTCATTCTATTACTTGTCAGCCTTTGAACTCATATTTGGGAGAAATGTAAATAAATTTWAAAAATGCTAAGATAGAAACTGAAGCTCAAGTAGGCATTCAACTGCACAAACAAAGTAATTTAAAGCAGAACCTCAGTTTTTAAACCAGAAAAATTTGGTGTTTTTTTTAAACTGTCTGCTGGCTTGACTCAGCTGGGCTTTCTCTTTCAAGAATCTGGATACTTTAGCCAGGAGGCAAGGAGAGCTTTAAGATCTGAAAAAGAGTATTTTTTTTGCTGTTCTCCCATATGCATTTCCATTCAGAGAAGTAACTACCCCATGCCTCATTTTCTCCCCCCGCTGCGCCTTTCACTTAATTAAAAGGGCAGCAAGGTGGCTCTCTACTGTTCCAGTATTCCCTTGCAGGTGTGTTTTTGCACAGGGTTTTTTTTCTATTATCTTTGTTCTTCTGTCTCCAGGACTAAAATACAGCAAAAGGAACACAAATGAGACACATTGGTTTCATGAGAGCCATATTCAGGTCCCTTAAGAGCTATAATTTGAGCACTACTGCCTTAGAACATCGTTATCTGAGGCCATAAGTTTTCTGCATGTTGTTAAGACCAGAATATGCATTAAATAGTGCTCTGCTTTGTTTTCTCACTACAGCATCCAATTCTTGAAATAGAAATGCCTGACCTAGAAATACAAACAAACAGTAACAAATATAGTTACAGTTMTTTTATACTTCTTGAATTTTCAATTAGCTAACTTGCCTTATATCAAGGAAGGACTTAATTGTGAATTTCTATGATTGGCTCGGGGGACTTCTTTCCAAAAAAGGTATAAAATGCACCAAAGGGGAGAAGCTGCTTTTGGTTAACCTGTGCATAAAGTGCCAGCACAAAGATACTTTCATGGTGGCATTTTTTTTTTTTTTTAGATTTACAAAATAATTTACCACAAAGCAAAGTAGCAGTGATTTCTGAAAGCAAGATGCTGCATATGAATTAAGGCTAATGTCCTTTTTAAAGCATTGCCTTACTTCCCTGAGRATAATTGGTATTGTGACTTTGACAGATGGTTTGTAAGGAGAAAATTATTAAACTATACTTAACCAAGTATACTTTGCCTAACTGTACTTTGTATACCTCCTAAGAGTATACATGAAAGAATAATGCATACATATACAAGCTAACATCACCTGCTTTTCAAAAAGAAAATCTAATTGAATATATGGGCATAAAATCAGCATCCATCTAGCCTAGTAATGACCAGGTAACAGTAGATAAGTGACTTTTGGTAGGCAGAAAATCAGAAAGCTCAGTCTGAGGCCATGTGATATATGTGGCCATCAGTGGCTTATGCCAACAAGTTAAATTAGGAAACAATAATTACACAAAGTGATGGCCCTCTGGTGAAACACCTCCCAAATGCCTGACTCCCTGTGGGTAGCTAAGCTTGAGGTGGATCTGGCACACAGAGTGGATCTGGCACACAGAGAGATAGCTGCCATGTGGCCCATGGCCCCYTTGGCCAGCTCGAGTGAGCACCCTACTTGTGGGTGAGACAACCACCCCTCTGGCTTCTTTTTCCAGAAATGTCTGGGTTGATGTCGACCCACTGACACAGAATGTATGCTGGAGAGGAGAGGATGCACGCCARTTACCAAGCACTTTTCTGAGGCTGGGGATGAATCCTTGAGAGATTCCCCAGGAGGACCCACCCTGGGTGGCAGCTTGGATGACAGGCAGGGATGATGATGGTGGAAGGGACTTTTGTAGCTTTGGAGAGGAGAGGAACATTGTTGAACATGTGTTGTACCCGGCATGAACTTGGGTGCTGGGTGGGAGGAAAGAATGTACAAGGTGAGTGAAAGATAAAGGCCACTGCTGGGTATCAGGGGTCAGAGAACCTCCTTTAAATACCTTRGRGCTTGTCTTTCCCAGTCAGTCCCTYTCTGCCCCAMAATGTCCTGTTTCACCTTCAKCTKCCAGCCCAGCATGGGGCTTTGTGTTTCATGGCAGACAGARCAGCTGTGGGTACAGAACCTCCCCAAACTCCCTGCTCCAGCAGTGCCATGTAAGGGATCAGGTCCATGGGAAGATTTTGACACAAAACCGTGGGGTGGGATCGGATCTCTCAGTCAGGTCCATGGGGAGATGTTGACACAAAGAGCCTRTCTGTGCCAGCATAGACTCCCACCATGGTTTGTAGCCACATTTATGGTTCTCYGAATTTCAAAATCTATGAAAGTAATCTTTTTCTTTTTTTAACTCATATTTCACTAGTTGCGCAAACTAAATCTCTCCACACCTCTARGCCTGTGAGAAAAAACATGAAATATGGTACCTAAATTGTGCCATARTATTATTTCTTTTAATGTTGTAACAATACCCATCTGTTTTTGTTTGTTTGCTTTGTTTTGGGGGAGGTATTTGCTTTTTTTCTGGTGCTAGATCATGAGTATTACAAATTCTTTAGTTACACGGATATGCATAGAGAATTATAAGTTCACATAAAATTAATTGTGAATGGCATAACCTCAAATGATGAAGTGGAAAAATGGAAAAYCTTTGCTAAACTTAAATGGCTACATTCACACTCAGTTTATATAAAATATTAATTAATATTAACAGAACCTCTTGATTATGGGTTTTTTTTTTTAAATTTGATAGCGATTTGCAAGAAGAACTTTCTAGAAAGTAGCATATAAAAGTMAGACATATTTTCTTTTGTCTTTCTTTTGCTGAATATTTCCCACTCTCTTGTGGATATTCCATTTATCAGTTCACTCTTGCTGCATTCAATTATCATCACACATAACTAGAGCTGCAAAAAAGCTGCCAGATGTTTTCTTCAAATATTTGTTTCAACTTTTAATTATGTTTTTCACTGTAATTACATGGGATAACACGAATATTTGACAAAGTTGCAAGAGCAGTATTTTCCCAGATAGTCACAATTTGAAAGAATTTTATTAAATATTTCCATAAAACACTTTTTCATGTATTAATATGAATATTTACATCACACATCTGCTTTTTTAGTTATACAACAAAAGAGATGGGATCTTGAAAGGCTTCTCAACACCCYTCACAATCTCTGTCACCTTCTTTCCATTGAGAAATTCAAAAGATTAAAAAATTAATTTAATTAATCACTTACCRCATTTACTTCCATAACTCTTATCCATCCATTGATTAACACTGTTTTAATTTTACTTTAAGGATGATTCTTTAACTAACTATTCTTTATGGGGAAGAAGAAATGCTGGAAACACCCCTACTGCAGAATTC
>NW_026623267.1:35003-46817 GCF_030028575.1 Malurus melanocephalus
AAAATCTTAATTTGAGGAGCGGGGCACTGAATGGAACCAAAGCAATTTCCCATTTTTAGCTCTAAAATGGGATTAACTAAAGTGTTATAAAGAAACTGTGCTACTTTTGCATATCTCTTGTGAGAGACATAAAATTTGCCATGTTTCATCCCAATATGATGGCCCAAAACAGCTTAACATGCAAGAACTCCGAGTGATGCCTTTGGAATCCAATATTCAGCTTGTTCACGAGGGAACACGCATTTGATAGTCAAGTACCATTAAAATGAAAGAAAATATTCAATAATCACAGTTTTATACAATTTTCCTTTCAGTAAAAATATGCTATTGTCTGGATTACTGGTGCAATGCAGAATAGAGAGGCTGCATTCTTTGATAAGGGACTAAAAGTTCAAAAGAGTTACTTATGTACTTTAAAATATTGTTTAGCATATTGCATTGCTACATTCCATAATAAATAAATATATAATCAGATCCTCTACTCTTTAAAAGCATTGTTTTAATTAACTTTTTTCAGTGTAAAATTATATCTGGAGATTTCAGTTCCCTCTTTCTAAGTGAAACATCTTTGACGATGGTATCTGACACAGGCACATCGGACTTGCATATTTATGTTACACTTGGCTGCATTCCCTCTGTATTTCAGGAAAAAAAAAATGGAGTTGCAGCTGTTGCAGCTTGTAAATAAATTGTGTGGTGTGAACCACCTAGTGTACCTCCTCTTGCCAAAGGAACAGCTTATTGTAGTACCACAAATAGATCAAACATCCATGGAGAGAACATAGGTTTTCCTAAATGCTTGGAAGAGTTTTTTTCCTCACTCTGTGCTTTACTTCTTCTCGCTGCCAGTAACAGATTTAAAAAAAAAAAATAAAGACCCACCAACAACCAAAAAAAAAAAAAGAAAATGGATCATTAAACTCTACAATAACTCCAGCCTTTTTTCAGTTTCTGCTCAGTTGTGTTTGATTTGAGTATTGTATCTTTCAGGAATGCAAGAGAGATATATTTCTGTGTGCTCCGAAAGTCATTTGAGGTGTACTTCCAAGCTGTTCTTGCGGGCCTTAATAAGACCAAGAGCCACAAGTTCTAGTAATCAAGTCTTCCTTACCCACAGAGTATGGAKAGCATGCTTAATATAAAGATAAGAAACAGTCAAAATTGGCATTTTAAATTTGTTTTGCTTCTGGRAGTGCATATTTCTTTTAAAAGCATTAAAACTAACAAAGGGCAAGTAAAAACAACATCAGAAAAGTGAACATAGTACCTTAGGACATAGATATATATTCTATTAAAATTCAAAAGTGTGCATACAAAATTCTGCCCTAGCTAAGTCAAATCAGTTTTCATTTAAGTCAATAGACACCGTGAGTGAAGATATAAGGCAAAATTTGCTTCTAAATTTATCTCTATCCTACCAAGACCCAGTGAAACACAAAAGCTATTCACATCAAGATGAGCAAAACAAGTACTCCAGGACCTAAAATGTAGTCATCTCTAYTCCCCATCACAAACTACTTTTCCTTAGGGTTAGCCTAATACATTATACATAGCACATAGCTCCCAGAACTGACAATGACCTACATAATCAATCATTACTGTTTCCATTTCTGTTATCTTGCTCACACAAGGAAAAAGGGTCTTCCTTTCTCCAGGCTTTACATGAAGATCACTGAAATCCATGCAAGGCTCCTGCTGACTTCAGCTGGATATGATTTGGACCCGAATGAACCACATTTAACATCAGAATAGTTTATGCTGCACTAAAATATACAACCGTGGATCCTGGTGTTCCTGGTTGGTTTTGTGTCAGAATCATTCCCAATTTAAGCCTGCTGCCAACCATCCCCAATACAGCAGACAGGGAAAGGCAAAGTCAGGGTGTGGGAATGCTTCCCAAGGTGTTCCTTCAGTGAAAAACTTGCAGGAGCACCTCTGGGCTGGAAATCAGAGTAGCCTCAGAGAGTTCAGCAGAACTGGAGATGGGAAGGAATGGGTGGGTGGGCTGAAGAAGGAACCAGGAAAAATGTTGTGAGGAGTGCTAACTTCTTCTGTTGCTTCCATTGTCATGAGACACACTGGATGGTGTGCTTTTTGTGATGTAACTCCCACTGTAATCAAAAAAGACACAGATTTTTAATTTCTCCTTTAGATTTTCGGCTAAAATCATGACATATATAGTGAACCTCAATTTATGTATAGATACATTGTTTATTATTAATTGTGCTGTGAGTTTATATTATTAGACTTACCGATCCAATTTGTCTTTGACAGCATCAAACTCTTATTTATTTCACTGTGCCTCTATTCAAATATTCAGTTGTCTTGGGTTGATTTTTGGTGCCAGTTTTGTTCTGTATTCCTTTTCCGTTGCCATATACGCCCAAAAAGATGTTTTGTATCTTTAAAATGTAACCCAGAAGAAGGAGCAGGAGCTGCTGAGAACACGGAGCTGACAGTTTAACGGCCAGGGCTGCCACGCGATCTGGCTGCTCGAGCTCATCTCTCTCTCTCTCTCTCTGCCTCTCGTCGTGGGAGTCTCTCTCTTGCTGCGTGGAACAGAGTTACAGTGTTGCAGTTTCTGCTAGCTCAGTTTGTCGGCTTCGGCGGCTTTTCCTCGGGCATCCCCTCTGCGTCTCCTGCGGTCCTGCTCCTGGGGCAGTCCTGCTGAGGGAGGGGCCGCACGGCGCCATCTCGTCCAGGATTCCGGGGCGGACCGGGCTGGTGGCAGAGGCATGCGGAGCCCTCTGATTCATCCACTGGGAAGTGGGGACTGTGGTACCGTTCTTTTCTTTCGGTTGTTTTTTTTCTTTTTGCCACTGTTACAAAAACAGCCACGTGGGTTTTCATTTTGTTTCTTTTTTTTTTTCCGGGGGCGGAGTCGCTGCCTTGCCGCGTGGTGAGTTTTTTTGTTTGAATATCTGACAGTTACTTTTTATCTGTATCCTACTGATCTAACGGTTACTCTTTATCTGTGTCCTGTGGGCACTGTGTTTTTGTTAATAAAATTATCTTTTTTCTCTTCACCTTTTTTGCCCAGCATCTATTTCTTGTCAGTGGGGAAAAATTATCAAATTTATTTTCATTTCAGAGGAAACGTTTCCCTGTAACGTTTTCTCTGAAAAACATTTCCTCAAAACCGAGACATCAGTCCTGGAAAACTGAAATCTTTTCATACTATTCANAAATTTCAGAAACATAAGGTTTATACCTGTGGACCAGATTAAAGTTAAAAAAAAAAAAAATCTGTGGTCAAAAAGGGGAAAAATATTCCAAAGTATTCCACACTTTGGAAAAAACACGTTAAACTTGTCTTTTCTCTCAGTCTCTCAATCTGAATAATCTACCTGATTTATATAATTACATTCTGTTCAAGAAAACTACAGATTGAATTTCTTCAGTAGAAACTTATTTTCAGAGAAAAATCCAAGATTTTTTTTGGAAGGTTACATAATCCATATGACAGATGCAGGAGTTAGATAGGWGTTTTCTCAGAACTGTTAGTTTTGTTACTTTGCTCTGTAAGGTATCAGATAGGAAAATTAAGGCTTTGAATCTGCAGTTTTAACATTCCCCTGTGGCCCCTCARCACTAAGATTGTGATGCAGAGGTAACAAAATGAAGCCTTTGGTATATGGAGAARAAATTACATGGAACAAGAGGCCTCAGAGAGAGGTAGGGCAAGATTCAGTGGGTGCTGGAGATAAGCTATAAGCCAAAACTTGAAGTGATAAAAAGGATTTTAGATCTAATATGAAACTCCAGTAAGAAGGCTAGGCCTGAAATAAAGATAGGCATTAGAAAAGGGATTATTTCAGGGTCAGATGAAAGAGAAGCAAAATAGTATTGCCTGTTTTCCAGAACAGAAAATACAGCTGTGSTCTAGTGAGATTCAGTGCTCCTCTACAGTCTGTGTATTGATATGTGTCTCTGACTTGTCCATGCAGAGAAAGAAAACCCACTAGTGATATCAATTAGCAGATAAACTCAAATGCCATGSGTGTGTTTTAGATGTAGAGACTGCAGTCTTTTCTACAATTTGTACAATCAGTAGTATTGCTGCACCATGTGCCATTAATCTAAACTCCTTGCTTTTACAGTTTGCTCTTTAAAAGGTTAGAAAATCACACACAAATAATCTGTGTTAATATTGTTCACATATTAAATGATATTTCATGACATGTCAGCATTAYTGGATCCTTGTTTAGTTTCCTTATATATGGTTCATGATACAGAACATAACTACAGTGATTTTTTTTTCTTTCATGCAATGGTTCTCATTGTTATTTGTTGATACAGAGAATGCTCCTTCAATGGTAATGAAGCAAACAAAGGAGGTTCTTATCACAGTTAGCACTATTGTACACGCTGGATGGTCTGGACAAAGAAATCAAGTCCACTTTCAGCAAGTTTGCAGACAACATCAAGCTGGGCATGAATGTCAATCTACTGGAGGGTAGAAGGCTCTGCTGAGGGATCTGGACAGGCTGGATCAATGGTCTGAGCCCAACTATGTAAGATTCAACACTGCCAACTACCAGGTCATGCACTTGGATCACAATAACCCCATATGATGCCACAGGTGTGAGGAAGAGTATCTGGAAAGCTTCTCAGCAGAAAAGGACCAGAGGGYGYTGTTCAACAGCAGCTGAACATGAGYCAGCTGTGTGCCCAGGTGGCCAAAAGAGTCAAWGACACCATAACTTGTGTCAGAAATAGTGTGGTCAGCAGGAGCTGGGAAATGATTGTGCCCCTGTACTTGCTACTGATGACAGTGCACTTCAAATCCTGCGCTCACTTGTGAGCCTCTCACTACAAGAAAGTCATTGAGGTGCTGGAGCAAATCCAGAGAAGGGCCATGAAGCTGGTGAAGAGTCTGGAGCACAACTCTTATGAGGAGCAGCTGAGGATAATGGGGAGTGCCTGGAGAAAAGAAGGTTGGGGGGGGGGAGGGGTGGGGGACCTTATTCGTCTCTACAGTACCTGAAAGGATGTGTAGACAGGTGGGGTTCAGTCTCTTTTCCCAAGTAACAAGGATAGGACAAGAGCAATTGCTTTTAAGTTGTGTCAGGAAAAGTTTAGATTCAGTATTAGGGAAGATTTCTGGATGGAAAGGTGTYTCAGTTTAAGACAATAACATGGGGTGGAGACTCCAAGGTGAGTTACCCCCCTTTATAGTTTAGTTCAACTGTCTCCCTTTAACAGTAAGGAGACCAATGAGAGGAGATATAAGTGGAAAAAAAAAATTAACTCACTACGGAAGGCAACAGTGCCACACCCCAGCCGCCCACAAGCMAATCTTGCAACACCTTTCTTGACATGACAACTCCCCGTTTCTGGAACCAGGGGGGAGGTTTCCTTCAGACATTTTCACTGCTGCCACTGGGGATAGCCACACCACAATGTCAGACTCTCTCTGTCTTTCCATGAGCTTCTCAGCCATAGCCCCAGTTCAAGGAGGGAGTTTTGTAATTGTGGAGGTTTGTGTTGTTTTCCTTTGTTCTCTGTGTTCATCACATAGTCTGGACTTATCCACCACATTGTTTTTGCCTTGTGGTCCCCACGGTCACATACAGAGGGTGCCATATTGGGGCGGGGCTTCTCCGCCATCTTGTCTTCTTTGTTGGCACAGAGTCCCTGGGATTTGGCACCTTTGTCTCTAGAGGTTATTACGGGTGTCTTGGCTATGGCTGCTTTGTTTTTTAATAAATCACTATTTTTTTCATTTATACCTTGCATTTGTCTCCTCATTGGTGAAAGAGGAGTGGTTAAAAACTAAAAGGGGAGATAACGAATTTTGGAGTCTTCACCTCATATAGAGGTGTTAAACCAAGACGAAAGGTTTGTCAGGGATGTGGTTGAGTGACCGTTCCTTGAGGTGTTGAAAAGATAGGTAGGTGTGGCACTTGGGGACATAGTTTAGTGGTGGACRTGCCAGTGCTGGGACAATGATTGAACTTGGTGATCTTTAAGTATATTCTTTGTATGATTCTGTGATTTGGTGATTCTGTGATATGCTAGTATCCTGGGAAACAGGACATAAATTTCCTATAAAATGCTGGGCAGGACTCTCAAGCCTTCCTCTCAGTATACACACACAAACACACACACACACAAGCACACACACACACAAACACACACACACACACACACACACACACACACACACACACAAACACACACACACACAAACACACACAGCTACTCCTTCCCTGTTCTCTCACACTTATATGAGACAGGCAGAGGCAAGCAGAATTGCTCAGGGACTGAATCCAGAGCAAGGGAAAGAAAGAGGCAGTGCCTTAAAGTGTGCCTAAAGTGTCTGTCTGTACCCTAACATAAATATTCAGTATTCAAATATAAAACTGAAATAAATGAAAAYCGTGATCTGAATATAGATGATGATATAGAGCAGATTCATTCTGTAATAGAATATGAAAATAATGGAAAACACCCCACTTATTCTGAAATTCTGGAATTAGTAGCAGAAAACAATATCGCACAATCAGAGAATGGATAATATAAGAGAGTATGTGACTTCAGAAAAGGATATTTTTTGCTGTATTGGATGTGAACCTGTTCACTTAATAAAAGGACAATGTGAAATCTGAATAGCAGCCACTTAATTGCACACTGTTTATACAGGCTGCTGAAAGAGGGAGGGCTTGGTCCTCTGGAAAGAATAGCATGAAAAATGTGCAAATGATTATACAGGGAGTAGTTTTCCGTCTGCTACTGATCACAAAGCATGGAACCAGACTGGATTAGTAGCAAAATTGATTTGTTTCTTTCCTGTTGTGAGTCTATCTTCTCTGTTTTGATAGAGAGTCAAATGTGGCAAAGCCTCACAGAAATTTGAGTATTCTGTCTCCCTTCCCCTCCCCTCTTCTCCTTCCCCTCCCATCTTTCCCTGAAGTTATAAAAATACTGATTGGTTAAAGGGAATTATTTAAATGGGAAGAGATTTTTAAAGATTTTAAAAATGCTTTATGGCCTTCAGTTTGTTATGTTTGAAATAAGGAATGACTTATTGTCTAGTCTAGCTTTAACAGAAATAAAATTGAAGCTAGGTTGTCTCAGAACTCTGTGTACAGACGTTTAAAACTGTTGCAGGTTAATATAGTAATTAACTCAGGCATGACTTTCAGAGAAATCTATACTTCAGTCAGAGACCCTAGAGGCAAAAACATTTCAAGGCCACTGTGTGATTATAAAACCTTGAAAGTTTAACATTCCTTAAAAATATTCCTCTTATCTAAAATGGGGGGGGGGGGAGCTCCGTACAGGTTTCACTATGTGTCCATGAGAATTTCAAAAAGGTAGATTGGATCTGGTCTTCAGCTTTGCTATAGAATTACTGAAGATCTGATTTAAATGGAAACAAGCAGTAGATATTTATATRTTTTATGTTCATATTCACTGTCCTAAAATATTCTCTCATAATGTTATTTCAGAACTTTATTAAAGAAACYCTTTACAGAACACCCAAAAGTACTGCTGATATTACATAAATTTTAGCCTAGGGCAAATAAAGAAATATCTTTTATGAATCTCTCGGGCAATTCTTTTGAGTCTTTACGTTGCACCCATTGTGCCCCTTTTCTTGAACTCTATCCATAATTTTTAAAAAGGAAAATACACTGAAAAAGTGTTTCTTCACACATTTCATCATTTCTAAAGGATTGCTTCACACATTTCATCATTTCTTTGACCTGTACAGCATTTTAACTAGCCAGGTTAAATTAGAGATAACTTTGCTATAATAAAAGAACTTTTCTCAGCATGTTATATGACTAGTTCTATTGATTTCAGTATCCTACCTATGATGTGTATTATGTAGTGGTTTAATCAGCAGTGAGCTGAAATGTGTTTGAATTTGTCAATACCCACTTTAGATTTTAGATTTGACATGATGACAGTGATTCAGATTAACTTGCATTTTTAAAGGAAAAGATAAGAAGAGAATGTGTTTGATAAGCAGCATTGTAACTTGTATCTGAAAATGACTATTCTAAACCCTTGTTTGGTGTAAATCTGCAAAAAAAATCAAGATAAGGATTAGAAAAGCAGTATGGAAAATTGATGTACAGTCTTAGAATAACTTTAAATCTCTGTAGTCCAGGTATCATAATTTTATTCCACATATAGCTAATGTTAATTTCTCCCAGAAAAAGCTCTAGTGTGAAAGCTAAATAAGTTAAGGTCAATTCTAATCCACTGTCTTTTCTTTGTGGAGATATGAGCTCTTCAGGAAAAATGATTTTGCAAACACAGTGTGTGACACGGTGTCTCATCTAACATTAACATTTTGTTACAAAATGGGTCAAAGAAGAATTACTCTCTCATAATATCCCCTGAGAATGGTTTGATATGGCAGAAAATGTCAGTTAGAAGATGTACTATAGGAATATGATGTAAATCTGTACTTAGCAATACACCAGTCCGTAGGCAGTTTCTAGGAGAGCAAAGGTAATTCATGGACATATGAACAGTTCCTTTTGCTGTGCTGTTTTAAGGGGATCATGCTACTCTTAGCTGGGGAAGAGAGTGATGGTGAGGCCACGTTTTCCCATTTTTCTGCTTAAGTAGTTATATTATGATCTCATAGATGTGTAAATAAGAGATAACTCTGTTAAGAAGGACTCAAATTCTGGCCTCTTGAAATGCCTCTCTTGAAACACCTATCCCGATTTTGTGACAGACAGTCATTTATTCTTCTCAATGGCCATATGTACAGATTTAGGGCTTTGCTAAGTAAAACTGGTTGTAATAAAGATGGTGGTTTGAGATATTGAATGACATAGCTATTCTTACAAAAWCCTCTTTGTAGAGTCATAGAATCACAGAGTAATTCAAGGCAGATAGACCTCAGGAAATCTTTGTTCTGACTTTCTGACCAAAGTAAGGTTGGCTCTGAGGTCAAGCTCTCAGGTTGTTCAGGCTTTCTCCAGTAAGCCTGGAATGCCTCTGAAGATAGAGACCACACAGCCTTGCTGGATACTCCACTCTACTGCTTAGCTGCCCTTGTAGGGAAAAAATTCTTTGTTCTATGCATTTTGAGCATTTGCTGTTTCAGTTGATGTCTGTTGTCTCTCATTCCAKGTGATCTGTGTGCCATTGAAGAACTTTCTTCAATCTTCTTGGTGGACTCCCTGCAGGTACTGTTGGGTCTTTAGGTCYCCTCAGAGCCATCTCCCAGCTGAACTTGACAAGCTCCCTCAGCCTGTCTTCACAAAGTGCTCCTGCTCCTGACTATCAATAGAAATATCTCTTGGGGATAGAGATGTCTTTCTTTGACTTAATATCCCCAAATGGGTTGCGGTATCAAAATCAAGATTTCACTGCAATGACCACCTTTATTATCTTCTCCTCTGATCCAGACCCACACTCTCTCAGCCAATCTGTCGTCCATCCCAAAAGAAGCMTTCATACACCCAAGCTGCTCCTTTACATAAAGGGAACACTCACTCTTTATTTGCCTTGCCCATCATTCTTTATTYTGGYCCCTCACTGCTSCCCAGCCTTGTGAGCTGTCTCATCAGAAATTTCAAAGTTCTGTGGCCCCATGAGAGTTCTCGTCTTTCCTGCCTCTTTCCCAGGCTGCACACAGATGTTTGAGGAAGGCTTTCTTTCAACTTTTTCATCATTCTGACTTCTCACTTGTCAGGATATCCCTGCTCTTTGCTTTCCATCTGTTTCCATGGTTTCTTCATTGACTGTAGGGTTAATCTCTCATCCAGATATTTTAATGCAAAAGAGAATATGGATGCCAATGTCACTTGGTGCACTAAAATGTACAGAGCGTATTTTGTACTCATAACAACAAAATATCCTGACACTGTCTAAATTTTCTTGTAGCCATTAGGTGTCCTTGGTATCTTGCATCATCTATGCTAATAAAATCAAAGGCTTGACAGTAATATTTTAACCAATTAAATTGAAGAATTCTACTATGCCTTAAAAGATATTAGCCACTATTATACTGCCTGTGGACTTGCCCTTTCATGAGTTATTAATGTCACTAAGAAATTCTTATATTTTAATATTCTCTTATTGTAATATATTACTGTGGGGGATGAAAAAGAATGAACAATGAAAATAAAATTATAGCAGGAAATAAATAATTTATATCTGAATGTTAAATGTACCAAAATGGGAGAGAACAGAATGTTTCATGTAAAGACAGAACACAATGAAATCTCATTTTTTAATACATGATGGCTTGTCTGTTCCTCATARGATTGAGAATCAGTACATGGGAAAAATTGAAATGGCTGCCAGTTTTTAATGCACAGGTTGGAAAGGGTCAAAATAACAGCATATTCCAACTTCTCATGGAAAAGAGAATTTATTAGCATTCAAAGACTTCATCARATTGACAGAACTTGTATCTGAAAATGGTGCTTTAATCCATTTGGACACCTCTGAATTTCAGGTCATTCTCACAGGCAATGGGATCTCAGTCAATTTGGTAAGGTTATATGGAATTACACTCACTACTACAAACAACAGTGTAAATGAATATTATTTCTGATAGGTGGATGTTATTTAACAACTGTCATAACTGTTTTTCAAACACATAGTAGCCAAAAGTATTCTATTACAAGACATTGTGATCAGTATTTTCAGAAAATGCTGCTTCCAGAAAAAGTATGCAACTGCACAGCTTTGAGAACATTAGCTTTTATTGTAATTCCTTTGAAAATACTTCATTAAAAGCTGTATACAAGAAAAACATCTTTCAGGTTCCTCTTCATGCTTATCTCCCTTAATCCTTTCACTTATTTCATCCACTTGACCATAATCATCATGCCATACTGCTAAAAGTATTTTGTTTTCCTCTTTCTGTCTATAATCTCTCTTGACGACGGCATCTTTAAACTAATTTTCCACTTTGCATGGATTTCCAGAGTGGAACAGTTTCCCACTTATTAGTCTCCAAGGAAATTTAGTCTCTTATAGTAACAGTGAATTGTCTTTACAGTGTTATTTCCTCATCTTATTCTATTCCCTTTTACATGTATGAGGATATTTTATCCTTTCTTTTATGCTGTGATTATGTTGATGCCTTATCCATTAGGCTCAGCTGAAACAGAGACCAGACAAACTTAAGAGAATGAGAATARACAACTTTAATACAGGCCTACTGGTACATTAGGGCAGACAAAAGTCTCCTCCTGAGGCTACACCCAAAAATGGACACTGAGTCACGAGATCTTCACCTTTTATAAGTTCCACCTTATTAACCTATTTGGCCTCAATTCTCCGATGATCTTCAGGTCATGATGTCAACCATCCCAAACTTGCTCTCCCCAAACTCACTGTTGTTTACATATTTTCGGGCTCTGAGGCAGCGAGGTRTCCTTGGATTGAGGCTCAGAGAGGGATTGTTTTGTCTAAAGATGTGAGAATGGTAGTTTTAGTGTTGTACTAGAGAAATACAAGAAWACMGAAGCATGAAAATATAGAAACTAAAAATCYTAAGRCATCAATGTATCATAGAATAATAGAATGCCAGKCTRGAAGGGACTTCAAGGATCATCTGATCSAGTCTTAGATGTCATCCTAAGCCTGAATATCACTTTTAACTATAACATTTTCACTGTTCACAAATCATCATGACATAAGTTGCATCATCATTCCTATGCAAACAAAAACATATTTATATTTGTAGTCATAGTATTAATAAATTTAATCTTAACATATATATTCATAATTAAGTATTTTCTCCTTCTTCACACGTAACTTCTGACACTCAGATCCTATACAGTTCAGCAAGTGAATGACATCAAATCATTACTGAGCAGGCTCAAG
>NW_026623267.1:47381-56473 GCF_030028575.1 Malurus melanocephalus
ATATCTTATATAAGGTGATAGAATTCTCATTCTTAAGCTTATTTTTGTAGGTATCGTCCACTGGTGCTCCATAGCTGGCCCATTCATAATAAAGCTTTTTTTTTTTTCTTCCTCATCATCCGCTCGTCGTCATCATCCACTCCTCCCAATCTTGTGGGATGTACCTTAGATTGGCTGAGAGAGTGTGGGTACATGAATTAAATAATTTCGTGAAAGGATTTTGAAATACATTGTAAAATATGATGTGGCGTGCTGATGAGGAGTAGCCTGGTGTTCTTAGTCTAAAATTTGTGCAGTTTATGTTTCAAATGCTCATTTATACTTTTCTTTCCACCATGGTAATATCCTTTCAGGTGAGTTTCAGAATTTTARCTTTTATGATTTAACTCCTGTATCTGTCATCTTCTTGAATCATCAAAAGTCATGATTAAGTCGGACCCATACACTTCACAGCTGTTTCAAATGCACATCAAATGCAATACACATTTCATGAAGCTGCTTAATGCATGGGCTGAATATTTATAAATTTARTACTAAAATCTATTACTAATTTTGTTTGTTTTTTTCTTTTTGCTATCTTTATTCATCTGGAATKAAGACCTTATTCTCTGTAATACTCTATTACTTCACACTTTCCCATGTACTTCACATTCCTCTTTGATTGGCAAATTAATTTCTTTTTTTTTCACTGTTTACCTTTGTCTGTTATTTCTCACTCTCACAACAGCTTTGAAAGTGAAGGACTTTATTTAGAGTCCTCCTGGTTTTCTGCTTTCTGCTTTGTATAGTTCTGTMTTTCTATGATTATGTTCTACACTTTGTGTAGAGTGTGTACAGAAGCTATTACATAACATAAAGCTGTATTGCCAAATTTTAACAGTGAAAAAGTTATATCAAACAACAAAGAACTGAGTAATCAGYGCATGAAAACATTTTTGCAAACGAACACTCAGCTCTTCAGAACCTCAAGAACAATGAGTAGACTGTGGTTAAGCAGGCTGTGCTTTGCRGCTTTGATACACAAAGTTATTATGAAGCTCTTCTTAAACTCAAAATGAAGAATTGCAAGGCTTCTTAAAAAACATTTTTAGYATGAATTATTAAGGCAACACAGAAAAGCAGACACAAAGAGTAAATCTCTGTAAGCAAACACTTTGATAAGCTGACTGAAAATGTTCCAAACAATTCCATGCAAGAAAGGGAAAGATAAARAACTAAATGTCGAAAAGATTATTGAAAACTAAAAATTAAGCATATGCAAACAAACAGATAACAGCACATTCCAAAAYAGTAACTAGGCAATGGAAAGAAGTAATTAGCTAATCAAGAAAAGAAATTAAGYATTTTTGACAGAGAATATAATTAAAGAAAAAACATTTCATAAAAGGAATGAATTAAAGCTCTGAACAATCCCTGGGAAAACCAGGTCATATGCTTAAAATCTGGAGCTGCAAATTGCACAATTCTTAAATACCACAGCTTAAAAGAAATGTTACTTGAAATGTGCTATTTTGTTTCTCCATATGCACAACAATATGCATTGGAGACTTGTTGCACGAACCTTTAAACAGGCAATACTTCCAGCTGACTCAGTGAAAATTTGACTTTCAAAAAGCTTGCTGAATGTTTTTTTTAATGTAAAATAATTCACTTTCATTCTGTAATTTGTTCTCTCTTTTCSTACAATAGCTGGGTCTCACAGGTAAGACAGCTTTATGGCACTGACCACTGTTTTGTTCTGTTAACCACAAGATGCTCACATGTTTACAAATTCTGATGAGTATTATTGAAAATATTGATATTGATAATGTCGGACAATTGCACTTKTTTGGTATAGTGGCTGATATCTCTAACAACTCTTACTGTGGGCAGAGTTAGGTGTCTATAGTAGATATGTTAAAGTTGATATTTCAGTCTTTAAAATGTGAATGTGGTGAGTGAAAAAGATGTGATTTGAATGCCATCCTTTCACATATTTGCCTTGGATTAAAAAATCCTAATTGCTTAAGTGGCTGCTCATCCATAAGTATCTTATTTAYCAATTTTTCATTCTTTCTTTTTGCAGCTGCCCATTAAATTGAGTTTGGCTTCTTGGGTATCTACTGCTTCTGAAATTTCTGTGATTTAATTTATTTATATTTAATTAATAATACATTGTCAGTTTTACAATGCAGTATTGCTACTTGCAGCTGATACCAATTGTGTGCTAAGAAGCACCAGGTTTCATGGCATTATTTCTCCTCAGTTCTTTGATGTTCTGTAAAGAACAACTTGAAAACTAGAAGTTCTAAAGCAAGAKGCAACAGGAGACAGGAAAGATTTAACTAACCTTTAAATATTATGCAACATTTTCAGAATTATTTCATTAAAAAAAGAAAGATAAATCCTAAATTTTTAGAGGGCATGGTTGTCAAAACATTTCCATCAAATTAATATTGTTAAATTTAAAAAAAAAAAAAACCCAAAACAGATTGACTTTTCCACATTCACACATCTTCCCCCTTATCCCTTTCCCCTGTTGTCCCTGAAATTTTTTCTGTGTTTCAAAGAAAGCTGTTTAATTTTATATGGAGGATACTGGTGATAGGGATCATTTTACTGAAAATCTGGTTTTGTTTCAAGAGAGTTTGGTTGGAAAGATTCACTCAGATCTGTATTACTTAGTAAATTCATACCAGGAGTTTGCCTGCTGCTCAATTGTCTTTTCTGTCTCAAGAACACATATGCACTCTGATTATCAGCCCTTACTTGGCTACATTAATTATTTCAGGATTCAAAGTGAAAAGAGTCTTTGTGCTGCGTATTGTGCTCATCCTATTCTCGTGGAGCTGGTGAAACTTCAGGCTTTTGTAACTTGTGCTGAAAAAAAGGCTTCTTCAGACCTTGTAACAACTCCCAAGTGRCATTTCCATGTTTCAGAACAGTTGSAGCACTGATACCCTGTTGTGTTGACAAATATATCTTAAATACTTGTGCAGAGCTAGCTGGGCAACTGAAATTCCTTTAAAGCTTATTTCTCTGAAATCAAAAGAATTCTGAYTTAGTTAGAGTCTACATTCTGCTACTAAAGCTGATGTAACAGAGATGAAATGTAGTGTGGATCAGAATCTGTCTTAGTCTCCTCTGGCAGTGGGTTTTCTTATACTGGGACTTATATCTGAAGAGGGGAATCCTATTCAGCTCTCTGGTTTTGAGATTATTTTAAGGTGAATTTAAAGGGGTCACTTAAGCAAAATTTAACACTCTTGCAAAGTTAAAAACAGTAAACATGTATATTAGAGTTACATATAGCTTGTTTTTTTTATACTATATAACTTGTCAGGTCTAGTGGACAGTCAATATTTTGTTTACTTTGTCTGCCTTTACCAAAGGTTTTTGGGGTGTTATTTTTTTTTTTCCTTAAACCCTGTGGGATTAGTGCTTGTCTGAATATTTTGTCTGTGCTCCTTCCTATCAGYTGGCTTCCTTGAAAGAGTGACACTTGTTCTGAGTGGGTGAGCCCTAAAYGTCAGACCTTGCTTTACTGATGTCTGTGTTCTTTAGTCTTTTGTCAAAATATGACTGCTAGGAAGCAAAGGTGATGGTGCTCTCCTGTTTGAGAAGTTGTATTATTTCAGCACAGTTTCAGCAGAAATGTTACACATTTTCTCTGACTCACTTCCACTGGATAAGTTTTATGGTGCACAAAGAGACTCCAGTCAGTATCTGCACAGTTCTGCAGTGTGCAGTGCAATTATTTATTTTCTGTTCTATATAATAGGTATCAAGTCAGTAACAAGCAACTGGGCTACACATTAACATGCTCAAAAATGGTCCTCAGCCCAAATGAGGCACAAAGTGAGCTTCTGCTGGTTGGGTAGTCATCATCAATGAGGAATGGTCAAATATTTATTGAAGAAGGCTGATACTTAATGTTTTCAAGTTACCATCTTCCAATTTTTTTTTTTTTTTTTCCTGAATATTTTATGGCTTTCAGCTAGTATAATTCCTCCTGTGTTTTTGACCTCCTAGCAACTACTATTTTGTGATTAATTGTCTCCTGTGCTTTTGCATTTATGATTTCTAATTCTTTTAGCTCTTAGAATTTTTCACACCTTCACAGCGATTTTGTCAAGGAAACTGAATTAACATCTCACAGCTCTGTTATACCAGCTGTGTTCAGATGGCTGAAACTTTATACACAGGGTTTTCTTGCAATTCTAATTAGTTGGCTAAATTTCCCTTTCAAAGTGATAAAAGGCAACAATTGCAGTATAAATATATCCACATTTGTAAAACTTTTGATAAACCGCCAAAGGGAGAGCAGCAAATGAGTGAATTAAAACTAATACAGACGTTTTTAGTAAATCATCTTGAAATTTAAAGATTGGTTAAAAACTATGATGTTATCTTTAGAAGTTGTAAAAAAAGGAATCAGACTAGTAAGGAGAAAAATTAGAAATGTAACTGAAAAGTTATAGATTCATACTCAGCTGATAAGAGCAAGTTGTGATATTTTTATATAAGGCAGATTCATGGATTTCTTTGTGCGTTCTCTAGCAGTAGAGTTCAGATTACTCACAAACATTTCAGAAGCTCTCTACATGCAGCAAATAAAAAGAGGGGAAATTAATTCTGATTAATTTTGATTCCTATTTTCTTAMACATTCACTTCTTATGAAATTGGGGTGTTTTTTGGCTGTACTAAAAGTTATTAGAGGAAGCATAATTTAATTTAAAACCAACTTGCTCCATGACACATTCTGCTGTCAAAGAAAAYTACTATAAGCTAATTAATAATGGATATCTTCATGAGGTGAAAAAACTTTGTGCGATATTGTACTGAATAAAATACTGCAATRAGAAAGCTGCTTATCTATGGGGTTCTGTATTCCTGCGTAGTTTCGTTAGCTGCTGTGCTTCTTTAGACTGTAAAAAAATATGTAATATTTGCTGCTGCATAACATTTATTTGGATTTTGAAGAGATTCTAATAAAGAAGTCTGTCCAAATGCTAGTGAGGTTTTCAAACTCTTTAAAACAAAAATGCTTTGAAAAAGGTTATTGATGAGTATAAAGGCATTTAATACAAATGTTCAAAACTAGTTTAAATTCAGAACTCATTATTCCAGTGTTGTCTCTGCTGTTGAGTAAAAATGTCCTGCCATTTGTTTGATTCATGTTCACCTAATGTAATGTAGCTTTTTTAGGTTATAAAGTGATTATCTACAAAACCAAAATAATGTAGGACACAGGTTTTATTAGACTTCAAGAAAAGGTCCTTTTCAACTCTCCCTGTTTAGTATTGTGCAGTCATTGCTACATCCACAGATAAAAACTGTAAAATTTTAAATTATTTCATTTTCTATTTTGAAAGTAAAGGAGACTAAATCTACTTAGCATCACTTTTTTTTTTTTTTTTTTTTTTTTTTTTTTTTTTTTTTTTGTTTTTTGTTTTTGTTTTTTGAGATTCCACAGTTAATCTATGCAGCTGTTCTGCTGTCCTTTAATTCTTGTGCATTGACTCTGTTTCTTTTGGTTCCCCAATTTTTATGTCTTGGTGTCTTGATGTTATGATGCTCATATTTATTCCCTATGCTTGAATACTGTTCAAGTGTTAAAATGTGTATAGATTATGTAGTAAGGAAACTTCAGGAAAAAAAAATCACATTGCTTTTGTATAATAATAGAAATATCTTCATATGAATTTGAYTTAATAAGCATATATTGACAGCTTTGTTTTTTTTTATATAAATACTTGAAACAGTAACCTGTCAGACACATCAAAGTACTAGATTAACTGGTAACTTCCCAGTGTAATACTGAATTCCTTACTTGGTATTCAATTTTTTGATTGTGAGATGAAAAGGAGGAAGGGAAAAAACTCAGCCAAAGTGGTACATTCTTGCATGGTCAATAGAGATAGCGAATCACTACTGATTAGTGTCTTTTTTTTAGGGGGAGGGCGTTCTTTTTCTTTTGCTAGAAGTAAAAAGTGAAAAATCACTATTTGCTCACAAAGACCTAAGTCTGGCTTTCACTTATTAACCCTCTATGACTTTACAAAAGTAAGTAGTTTTTTAAGGGTCTCTACTTGATGAGTGTGTAGAATTAAACTCTTCAAAACCATGTCTGTGCACTATAACTTCAGTGYTCATTAAGAAAGGCAAAAAATACACTTCTCTATTTTTGATTAGAAATGTCTGTAGCTTCTCTGTTCAATGAAGGACTTGTTTTCATTAACATGTGCTGGACATGTTATGACAGGATTTGTCAGRATCATTGGATGGTTGTGTGATGTTCTTGAGGAGTTCTGGCCAGGCTGRGTTGCAGAAGAGTCTAAAGAGATCAGCATTGCAAAAATTGCAGTAGTTCCAAGCCTTAAGAAAAGCAGGTATTTTTCTGAATTAGGGAACTTTGCAACAAATGCCGAAGCTCCTACCCAACGTCCACACTGAGCTTTTTAATGAAAATACTCTAGAAGACGACTCTAAAATTGTACTAGATAAGAATTTGTGACTTTTGGTTGGTTTATGAGTCTGGAACTAAGCATCAGACTAGAACTATGTAGGAATASGCAGCAAACTACTATGCTAATTAACTTCAATTAAATGTAATTAAATGCAATTTAATTAAATGTAATTAAATCAAATGCACCCATTACTWTTTAGACTATGTAATGAGAACAATACTTGTAAACAAAGTCTCGTTTTCAAAAGCTCTTTGGTCTATTCTTTTTCCAASTCTGTTAGCATCAAATTGTTCTTGTTTCCTAAATAAGGTAATTTTCTACAGYAATAGGCCTAAGGCTTTAATCACTTCAGAGTTTGCATTTGTGGTTTCATAGCTTGGAGACTTCATTATCTAGAATCTAAATGAAAATTTCAGCTCTAATCAGAGGGATGTGAAGATGAAACTTTTCCCTCCTCACATAAAAATTGGTTTTTTTTAAAATAAAGAAGAGTTTATATCACATTTAATTGTTTATATATCTACCTGTTTCAGAAATTAAAGCTACTCATGACACTCTTTGAAAATAGAAATTGCCTTCAACTGCTTCTGAGATCAAGCTCTGCATGTGAAAAGAAGCCATTGGCACAAACCCTACCTATGTCAAATAACCTCTTTTTGAAACATTATGGTACTATTTTTCTTCCTGAGTATTTWAAGTTCTGCTTTTTTGGTACAGAACTGTATTTTCTAAGTAAATAAAAGAGGTGCTGTAGGTTGCRAACAAAAATGTGGTCTGCATAATGCACATCTGCAAAAGTTATAGGAACATTTTTCTTTTTATCATCCATCTGTATTCAATATAATTAGCTTCTCTTACATTTCATGTTTCTGAGAGTATTTTCATTGCAACACACTATAAACAYTGGACCTTATTATATCTTAGCTTGTAAATGGAGAACCTCTCAGGTACTCACTCAGTCATGTTCTCTGCTGCATTCGCCAAATCCTAGTTTGATCAGGTCATTTTCAGCTCCTGCTCACAGAAGCGCTCTGCAGACCAGCCACCTATGCAATTTCAGTGGACACAGGAAGTTCCATTTTTCCATGGAAACCAAATTTCCATGCTCACAAGACCAATGCTACTTGGCATAATGCTAACKCAATAAATCTATTGAGTGGTGTTCTCTGAGGTGGTCATGACATTCACAAAATGTCAGCCTTTACCAAATAAATCATRTTGAATCAAACCCAAAGAAATCAACCTTCAAAAAAATACAATTTTAATAAATGGCAAAAGCTCATTCCCCGCAATGAAGAAATCCTGTCCTGAAATATGGAGATATACCAGAGATTTGGAGGACTTTATTAAAGAGCATCACTGCAGCTGATTTCTCATAGACAGAGTTTAGATTTAGAAAGTGGCAAGAACTACACTAGATTTAATTTCATATGTTACATTTGGCAATGRGAAATTGTCTGGCAGTGAGGGTCTGTTGCTATGGTGAAGTTGTGGGAGATCCAACATCCCCCAGCAACTGAGTGCCTTACAACTGCTCTGTGTGAACAGGGCATGTCCCAAACAGMTGCTCTTTCTACTTGCTTAGGCTTCTCAATAAAAGTTTTGAATGGTGACTTAGGCTTTCTCATCCTAAAACAWGTTTGTATCACTGGAGTAAAAATATACTGTGCTTATGATGATTCTGCTCCTCAAATTTGATATCCTATATGGGAGAACTGGTTTATAGGGACTGACACCTGGTTAATAGTAATTCATTGTGAGAGTCAACAACCACAAATCCTATGGAGCAGTAAATGCCAGWGACCCTAACAAAATGCAGAATGCTGAGGTCCCTGACTGATGGGACATTGAAAAGATCACCTTGCAGARCTTTAGCTGGAATTGCATAATTGATAAGAAAGTGGCAGGTCAGGATAATTGTGGGGCCTGTGGGAGATAGCAAACTTATGGGATCTTTTTGGGAATTAAAAAAACTTTCTGTGATATGTTTTAAGGGAACTGAGTGAAACATATTACAGAATATTTAAAGAAACTGTGGGGTCATGGAAAAAGCATGAGGATTAAGGGAAATAAGTATGTTGAAATGAAAGGAAGAACAGAAGGGTCTGMTCAGGTTTAAGCTGCTTGCTCATGAACATGATTACACGGCGAGACCTTTGTAACAGATACGGTCCTAACTTTTATTCCTCCATCTGTATGTTTGTTTGCTTTTGTGTAAGTTCTGCTAGGCAACCTGAAGCTGAGCTGTCTAGGATGCTAGCTATCCATGAAAAAAAAAGCCAAGATCAGAGCCAGTAGCTGGGGAAGAGGCCCATTAAAGAGAACTATTAATGACTCTTTTAATGAGTGTTGCCTTCCCATTTCGGACTTCAGCTGGGGTGAATATATACTCACCATAGATATATAACAGAGAAGTTTATTCTGCCAAAGTAGATCATAAACTTAATTGAGCTGCAGCATCTTGAAGAATTGCTTTAAAGACTAAGTCTGGACATCTCAAATATTGCACATGAAAGCAAGAAAAATATGAGGCACTGGGATAATATGACCCCACCTTTTTCACTCACCTTGACTATAGATTTTTTTTTGTATAAAAAATGAGGGCAGATAGTGTCACTCTTTATTTTTGATTCTGTTGTTTT
>NW_026623267.1:56583-85004 GCF_030028575.1 Malurus melanocephalus
TTCTGTAAGAATGTACAGGTGAAAATGTAGTCTACTGAATTTTACGATTTGGTTATGCCACAACTGTGGCACTATAAAGAATTGTGTGTTGCATCTGTAAAGAAAAACTGCTCACTGATATTAATTCAGTGTTCATCCCTCTCTATTGCATGACAGTTCTTTGGAACTACCCATAAGAGGAGCAAGGTGCAGTATCCTGTCTCAGAAAATCTGACTTTTTTTGAATCTTGAGTTTTGCACCTGTAATGATATATATACAGCCAGCAYGTAACAATTATTACAAACAAAATATTCATTGTTGAGATTGAGCAAAGCATATTGAGCAGGATCCATCCACCCTTAACTTCAGGCGTTTAATCTACTCAGACATAGGATCTTCACTGAACAGAGGCAAAAAATCTACCTTAAACCTTTGCYTAGGGAAGTCAAAATATATTGTCTTCATATCTTTGTCCTCTGACCATAGAAAAAGATTATAGGATGGCACATAAGGGATGCCTAACTTTTATCAAGTTAAAATTAAATATTATCTAGGGTATGATGTAATAATTTCTAGATACACACACACACACACACACACACACACACACACACACACAATCTGCCATATTAAAACACCAATACAAATGATAGATAATTAAGATAAATGTTACCTAGAGCTGGAAACAGGGTAGTAAGAATGAAGGTAATGGAAGAAACAAAAGTGATTTGCCAAACGTGAGTACCTTCCTTCAAAGCAGGGGAGAGAGTATCAGAAACATGYTGAGGTGCACCAAAACTTAAATTTGAGTCATTACTAGTTCATGGGAAGTATGCTAGCAGAAGCTTCCCTTATACTCTTCAAATAATGCCCCGGGTACACAAATATTTATGCTGTCTCTAACATGTAAGARTTTCTCATAATTGTGCTATTTAATAAAAAGTATATAGTATTACCAGAGGACCATTTTTGCATCATCTGTCAGCAAAAGTTCTAATAGTGTTCAGTGTCTGTGGGGTTTTTCCCTCCTTTWTGAATAAATCTCTCATGGTTTGTCCTACATTTTGTCATAAATGGAACGACTTCATGCTTTTAGTCTCTCAGTAGGAGAAAAAATTGTTTCCTTTCAGTTTTGTTTCTCTTAGCTAATTTAGTGCTTAATCCATAAATAGAACTAGAATAGAATATTTATGAGTAGAAATAYATATTTCTATAAGTAGAAATTCATGTTACTCCTTGAAGTAAGCARTCAGTGGTGTAAATGGTAACTTTCCCACTACAGTGGCAAAAAACTGGAAATGGAGTCACATTTGAAAGGAGAAGATGAAGATCAACTTTATTTATGCAATAGCAATATTTCTTGTGTAGTGTGTGAAACAGATACCATTTATGTGGGAACCTCTCTTTGAATTCTACTGATGCACAAAAAAAAATGGATTGACTGACGGTTGAAAATTCAGTTATATTTGAAAAATATGAACTTCATGGTGAAGAGACAATTTTGGGGGGAGAAGGTTAATATGGCACTAAAAAATCATGTGTGTTGTAGAGTTAGTAGTAGTAACTGGCCACTGTCTTCCACTAGGCAACSTTCACAACATTTTCCAGCTGTCAGGTTAAAAAGAAATAAAAGAAGATGGTTTCATGTGCAGGAGTGGTAGAATTGTACTGCTAAAGGAATTTTATTTTACCTTTTAAGTATAAACAGTACAAGGGAAGACTGGAAGATAAAGAAAGAGATTACTGGTGAGAATTAGCAATTTGGCAAACTGTGACAGCTTAAGAAGATCCCAAGAGCAAGAAATAGCCAAGAAATGGGAGTGTAATCACTGGGCTCATTATTCAGTGCCATGTTCTTGCTCTTCTTTCAAAATAAACCTTGGGCTGATATTTAAGATTGTTTGGCTTAGACCAAGATCTCATTCCTTAGTCTGAATTATTAGATCTAATGGTTTTGTGATGTGTGAGGAAAAAAAAAAAAAAAAAAAAACCCCGAAAAAAAAACCCCAAAACCACCAAAAAACATAGCTATAGTGATGAAGCTACAGCAACTCTGAATTATTCATTACAACTAAAACCCAATATATTATATTATGTGTATGTGTATAGACATATGTAATCAGAACCTCTTTTCAAAATCACTTATACAGCTATAGGAAAAGACTGAGATGCTGTTCTATCTTTTTAAGAATAAATTAACATTCTTATTTCTTGGAAATTTTACAAAATCCTCCTTGTATTCATGCAAGTGGCTCTATTATACTCAATAGAACTGAAAGTACTTGAGAAATCACTAGYAGAAGTCAGTGGTGATGCCGCAGTAGAATTAAACCAGACAGGTAGCTTTGTTTCCAGAAAGGAAGCAGAAAAGAAGACAAAGTTAGCACAGTGTTGGAGGTATTTTCTAAAGAGCAAATGAGAGCTAAAATCTTAGCTGTGGAACTGGAATCACATTTTCCCTGTTATCAGCTGAGCTATTCTAATGGAAGAGAATCTAATGGAAGGATTTTGTAAAATCTTTGCTGTCTCTTATTACTGGCTTAAGGTTGAATCAGCTTCATAAATTGTTTGGGTTTTTAGCATAATTTGCATAATCTTGTGAGAAATTGTAAATAGTTAAAAGTGCTGGAAAATTTAAACAATACATGGAAAACAGAGAAAGAGTTCACAATGATTTTGTTTTTAACAATAGGTAAAGTATTTTACACAGGGAGTTATTTTTCTTTTCAAAATATATCTAGAAATTCATAACATATTTCCACTTTCATTATTTCATTCAATTTTGGCATTTWAAAGTGGTAGAATATATGTAGGAATTTCTGTGTGTTCTAAAGACCTTACTAACATGAAAATGGTGATATGTAGGGATCTGTAGGTATTACTGTAACTATTCCTCTGTTGGGAAAAGCCCTTGAATTACACCACAATTCATAAAACAAGCTTGYAGATGGCCTACTTTATAACTCTTTCAGAAAAATGAAAATTCASTATTCTACTTTTTTTTTAAATAGGAATGGAGGAGTAAAAGATCTATGGACTTCAATTTGTAGTTAAAAATGTCTGCTTTCAATCCCATTCTTCTGACATTTAAATTGGCTGCAGAAAGTTTGTTTAATTGAAAGGCCATTGCAAAACTAATTGAATATGTGTTCCATTAAACAGTAATGCAATTAATCTGGCTATGGCTGCTCATAAATAGGCTCTGAGAAAAGTTTTTTGACCCATTTCTCTTTCACTTCACGGGCACATGCTTTATAATGGCTTTGGGATAATTGTAGAAGATATATTGAAGAGCTACAAATATAAAAGGAATAAAAAAACCTGTTTAGGAATTTCTAAATGAATCAGAGGAGATGAAGAGAGAGAAATAGATTGTACCATCGGTATCTAGAAACAAATCTAGATCAATTCTCACAGGTGCTGTAAGTTTGCCTTCTATCACTCATATTGCCATTATSAAATGCTAGATAAATTTGTGCTTTGCTTTCCAGTCAAGGGAGATTTTACTTCGTAGCTGGCAGACTTGCTATATTTTTATCCTAGAGACTCCATCTTTATAGGAAAGKTCTTACTATAAATGCAGGCTGTTCTCTCTCCCTCTTGGCTACAAAGGAGCTTAGGATAACTAAGGTAATCCTAGTTGTCAAATTTTGAAATGTTAAAACATGAGATGAATCCCTCAGAAAGAACAGAGCTAATACCATGACTGCCTTCTGACCACTTGGGCACCAGTCTGGGAACCTTTAGTTTCAAATGTATTTCTTAAAATGTTTCCAACGTGATTCCTATATACATATATATAAGGCAACGTCCCCAAGAGTAAAATGTTTCTTAAACAAAACATTTCCCTCTGAAAATTGTGTCCTTGGATTCAGAAAAGTTGATGAGTTTTTCAGATGGTTGCATGATAATTATAATTTAGATATAAACAATATTTGCACAAAATAAATTTCCTGTTTCARTTATGTAATTTATCCCAATTTACAATTTATAGAAGCGTTTTGTGTGTGAAACAGTAAAAAAGAAGACAAAATGTTTTCCTTTTTTTTACTGTCTTCTCAATATTTACAAGCATAGAGGAATAGTTCACCTGTTTAATCTCCAGTTTGCAGAACCAAATCCCTGTTTTTTCTCTGTTCTGGGCTGATCATGAAAAAGGAATTTAGAGGGCCATGGGTATAATATAGCATGCAGAAACTTATTTTGCAAATTTAGGGAGAATACATAATATTTTAAAGAACTCCTTTGTATTAGATAGGGGATTGTAATATATGATCTTTTCTCTTCTAATGGATTCAACTACAAAAGCCATCAATGGTCAATGTTGTGATATATAATGATTGTTCATATAGGATGCCTAGAACACTGTTTATTATTATAAGTTAAAAGCCAACATCAAGCTAGTTGTAAAGAGTAAAATAAAATTTAACTTAGTCGTGCAGGATTATTTTATTTTTTTTTCTGCTTTTTTTTCTCACATGTGTGAAGCAGATGTTCAGTCCTGGAATTCTTAATATTCAGTTGTGGGTTGATGATTGGGATTTTGTTTTCCTTTTCAGCTTAATAATACATACTATTTATATTTAGATATTTTACTTTAAATTAAATGCCTTTATTTTTATTTTCTAATTTTATACTTGCAAAGAAAAAAAGTTTAGGAAACAGATATGCCATCYAAAAATTTGGGTAAAAAGGGCAATGAAGCATTGTCTTAATGGTATCAAATGTCTTTTTCAGCAAAAATCCTTTCTAGGATAAATTCTGGTTTAGACAGATTCATCCTTGGTAAGGTAAGCAAAAGTGTTTGGGTTTTTTTCTTTTATTTTGCAGAAAATTTCCCATTTTTCAGCTTCATTATATTTTTCTTGCATGAACAACACAATGAAAAGATTTTGTGGATTTGATGTTGGCCTTCAAGAAGTATTTAGTTTGCCTTTTTGAAACTRTAAACTAAATTATTTTGGAGGAGATTTAAAATGGATATCATCTACATATAAATTGGTTTTAGAACCAAAGGGGGCCTGCAGTCAGTATATATATTACAAGATTCTATCACATTGTCTAATGGATTAGATTTTATTAAGTACTATAAAACAGCAGGAGATGTACTCAATAGAAAGCAAATTGAACAGAAACAGATAATTAATTACTGCGACTCCTATTTTTTCAACACACTTTAGGCACAAAAGCATTTGTTATACATGTGTATATTGCATATTGCATCACAAACCTGTCAGCATAAACTTTTCCATACCTAAAACAATCAATACATTTTTCATTCAAGGTTTTYACATTTTTAAAACACAATATATATTTTGCATACACAGAATCAATTTGCCCCGTTGAAATTAATGGAGTCCTCAGCAATTTCCACATTAAAATGCTTTTCTATAGTTAGTAAAACCATCAGAGATATGTATCCTACAGAGTCCTCAAAGAGCTTCTAACTGGATCCTAGTGAGTAATATCCAGTGTTCAGAAAAATAATGCTACTAAGGTCAGCCAAAATTGTATGCAGAGAATCCTTGGGGAAGGAGAGTCAAGAATCAGTTCAAGTTCTATTCCACTGATATCCAGAACTCTTAAATCCTTTTTCTAGCAAAGTGTTTGTTTAAAATACTTTAGAAAGAAGATTCCTATATTTTACATAATACTAATCTGCACCGTCTTTGAAAAATGAGTCTGAAATGTGGAAGACAGCTAATTTGTAACCAATATTKTTTATGGTCTTTCGTTACTTGGATGGTTTCAGTAAAAAAAAAATGCTTTTCTGAGAGAACTTCCTAAGGAGATCCCAAGCTATTGAAAAGTTCAGCACTTGAGATATAAAATYCTTGCAACTTAATGTATTCAAACCATATATAAGGCAACAGTTTTCCAAATGCACCARTTCCTTTCTGTGTGTCCATCCAATGGAGCAGTATTGCTCCATCATTTGTAGCCATCAATCTATGGGGCTTTCTACAAGAATCGTTTCATAGATACCAATATTCTGTTGAATTTTTTCATATTTGGAAAACTGTATTTACATGCTACTCCAGTCACCATTGAAGGAACTTTGGTTCCAAACTTAGCCTGTCATGTTTGAATGTTTTAAAGATTGAGTTTCTGGTATGGAAACAGTAAAATCCGCTGTTGCTCAGTCCAGATTTTTTGTGGTGTCTTTGTATGAAAGTTCCATGTGGAGTTAGGAATAAGTTATTAAGACAAATTTTTGTTATAGAAGATTGTATTCTTTCCTTCCAAAAAGAGAGAGCAAAATATAGGGAGTTTTTTTGAATGGGAAAAGAAAAACAAACAAAGASAGTGACTTTGGATGAGGTTCTTCTAAAACAAGAATTACAGATGCATTTCAAGTGCTTTGTTTCACAACTTCTTGACTRTATTTAGTCATGGAACAACTTAAAAAATTTACCATATCTGTGAGAAGGGAGTACAAAAGTTGGTAATAGAAATTTCAAACTAAACATTTTCATGTAGAATTTCTGAATGGAAAAAGATGCATTCTAAAATATATATTTAATGTGACCCCATATTCAATCATATGACAAAGTTGGAAAGGTAGCAGCTGGAAAGGACAAATAATGCCTGATTCATATAAAGTGCTTTGAAAGACATAAATATTAATTATTATAAATAGTGATGACAGTAACTGGAGCAACATAAAAATCATCTTCAGAACCCCTCCAGTTTTGCAAGCATGGAACTCACAGTTGTTTTCTCTGCATGTGTTAGTCTGAGAGTATGAAATTTATTCAAACTGACTCTATTTCTGTGAATAAGGTGGAAGTTTTGCTCAGTGTCTGCCATTTTACCCATGCAATGCCTTTCCTGATACAACAAAGAGTCCTCCTGCACTCGGCACTGGGAAGCCACACCTCAAGTCCTGTTTACAGTTCTGGGCTCCTCTCTTCAAGAACATTGAGATTCTGGAGCAAATCCAGAGAAGGGCAGTGAAGATGGTGAGCAAAGGTCCTTTGAGGAGCAGCTGAAGGAGCTGGGTTGGCCTAACATGGAGAAAGAGTGGTTATGTATGGATTGGGCTGCCCAGGGGGGTTTCAGTGTCCCTAGAAAGTTCAAAAAATAACTGGATGTGGCACTTAGTGCTATGRTTTAGTTGACATGGTGGTGTTTAAAAGTTGGACTTGATGACCTCAGAGGTCTTTTCCAAAGTTAATGATTCCCTCTTTCTTTGATTCTATTGAGAGCCGTAATATTTTAAAAATATGCTTGCTGACTACACTTACAGGAACAAATACTTATATTTTTAAACAGAAGAAAGACAAAGAAGAAAGGAATGAGATTGATTTGTTTTCTCGTCATCCTGCCTGAGCAGTGGGACTGTGAATAACTCAGCTCTGAYCTTGGACTTTCTTGGGTCCGCCCATGTCACTGAGTGTCAGAATTAGTTTTTCTTTGCAGAAGATGGCAGGAAGATGTTATTATTATCTTGACAACTCAGCTTAGTCATGATCATGAGCTATTTCAGAAATATCTAGCTCTAAGAAGGGAATATTTTTTAGTCTTTTAGATAAAAAGTACAAAATCACAAACCGTACATGCAAATTGCTTAACATTTAGAACYATGTTAACTGGGAATTTGCCTTAAATCTGGTAGTTAACTTCCATGCACTTGAAAGATTTCTTGTGGGTTCTTTCTCTGTTTTATATGTGGGTTTTTCAATCTGTTTCTGTTGCAAATGAACTGATATGAGCAACTACAGTTATGGTGAACTATAACAGTTTTAATTCCTTATCTCTTTGTTCCTCTTTACTTTTGCATAATTTGTCCTTACCACTTCTATACTTCTATACTCCATTAGCAGAGGCATAATAAAAACACATTCTGCTAAACCCAGCTATTATAACTGAAATACCACAAATAGAAAATCTTAAACATGGGTAAATGATTCTCCGTTTGCTGTAAAATAAATTGTCTTCTGACAGGCTTAGAATTTTTCTTCCTCAGGCAAGGTCTCTTCTCACTGGAATAACATATATTGTTGACATTCAGATATAGACTGACAGATGTGGGCTTTCCATGTATCAACTTTGAATGTCACCTCTTTTCCATAGTGATAATTGAAGTCCCTTATTTGGATAGAAAATTCTCAGTAGATCAGATTTTTTATGTTGGAACAAAATTAGCTGGAGAACAAATAAAACTACTTTCCTTGTTATCTTCCAAAATAAAAAGATTTTTTTTCCTTTAGAAATTATTACATGTCTTTGAATAATAYGTGTTATCTCAGCAGAGCTTCATTGTCTTTTTTCTCTAAACTTCAGCAAAGTCAGGAGGAAGTTAACATTCTTTCAGTCAAATCTCTTCATGACACACGTTCTTTATACATCTTGCTATAAAATAGCAGCATTTACGAGTAATATGAAGTTTTATGTCAACACCTTAAATATAGCATTACAGTGAAAAAATATGTTTCATGTTTTTCTGTGATAGACCTCTTGTCCATTTCTGTTAATGTASATATACATTTATATATACACAAAAAATGTGCAAAGACAAAATTAAATAGGAAATACAATGAAGAAAAATTACCTGGACGTTTGCTGAAATATTTGAAAACTAAGTAAAAGGTGRTGCAAGTGTAAGGTAAAATGTGGAGAAATAAAGTAATTTTCACTGGATGTCCATGATATCATGGTCTTTTCTACAGCCTTATAAGGCCCTCATCCTATACTAACATTTGAGTGTGAAAAGTTCTCCGAATTCACAGAATAAGGACTCTTCTCTAGCAGTTGCTGTACAGAAGCTGAAAGCAGTTTACAATCTTTTCTTATGTAAACCAGGAGAAATTAAGAATAAATTTCAGAGTCTTAAGTAAAACAGTTCCAACTCCTTAAAATATTGGTCGGTTAAAACTGTTTTACAGTAAACTATGCTTGGTCACCTAAGTAGCTACCCCTTTTTGCAATGACCTGTAGTTTATCAAATTGCCAAAATCATGAAGTTATTTAAAGTTTTAAATTATTCATAGATGCCTTCAGTGAATAGTTCTCAATTTGCACATTATTGGGAATAATGCATTGCTAATGTGGAAATGCTGAAWATCTCCACTTTGTGTACTTGGGGCTTCAGCCCTTTTTGATTTTCAGTGAAAGAAGATATGGTAGTTGTACATCGGTTTAATTTTTTGCTGCTTTTCAATGATCTCCTTGTAGCTAAATTAAGATTTTATTTTTAGAGAAGAAATGTTGAAATCAGGAATAAAGTCCCAGTTAACTTGTTTCTTATGTAAACATGTAATCTGCATGAATTATATATCAGATTCATGGTATTCTGTGAGACAGTTTTCCCCTAAGCAGAGAGAAAACTCAGGGTTCACTTGTTAAGATTTCATGATTGTAAATATTCACAGAATCCCAGAATAAGCTGAGKTGGAGGGGACCCACGAGGATCAATAAGTCCAACTCGTGGCCTTGCACAGGACCCAAGAATCACACCATGTGTCCAAGAGCATTGTCCAAACACTTCTGAACCCGGTCAGGCTAGTGCTGTGACCACTTCCATGGGGAGCCCATTCCAGGGCCACCCTCTGGGTGAAGAAAATTTTCCTAATATCCAACCTAAACCTCCCCTGACACAACTTCAGGCCATTCTCTCAGGTCCTGTCACTGGTCAGTGTCTGTCCCTCCTCTTCCCCTCACGAGGAAGTYRCAGACTGCAATGAGGTCTCCTCTCAGTCTCCCCTTCTCCAGGCTGAACAGACCAAGTGACCTCATCTGTGCTTTTCAGAAACTCTAGTGCTGCATTCAGGGTAAGTATATTACATGTCACAATAGCAAACAATTTAGAAAAGAGCCTCTTCTCTCTGAGTGACAGCTTATGCCAACTGTCAGAATCTCATTGTGACTGCAGGATTAAGCTGTTCCAGACTCTGAAATGAGATAACTGCATTCAACCTTTTAGGAATGATTCCTGACCTGCACTAACCCCCAAACCTGACTGATTTGTCTGGGAGGGTGACAGCTGGCCCTGCCCAAAAGCATGCYGGATTTCTCTCCTTACACCTGAACAAATGTTCAGCCATTTGTTYAGCTGAGCAGCCGTGCTGCAGTCCCACCATTGCTTAGGGCACTGCTCGAGACATAGCTGCAGATATTTGCTCAAATAAATAAAGCTGCATTGTGTAAAATACCATGAGAAAGGCGTCACAGCTTATGACAGCTTACTGTGTGAGCACGAATCACARTTTCAGGGACCTCAGCATGGTGAATTCCTACTTGATTTTAGAAGTTTTATGATATTCCACCTAAAAGGGTTGATGCAAGAAAATGCATTTTCCTTGTTTAGTTTCAGGTAAATTGTCAATTGATATGCACTGATTTACTATTTGATTTTAAAAACTTTTTACTGCTCTGTCTTTCTCTTCTTTCACCATCTGTTTCCCCCCCCCTTTTGCTGCATGCCATTATTGACTGATCATTAATTTAAATCAGCCATTTTTAGTACTCTTTTATTCATGCATATGTTTAAGACAGAGAAAAAAAAGTCTTCTTATACAATTAGCTACATAAATGACCATGTGAGCCCTTATCTAAGGTTTTATTAAAAAAAGACCCCCCAACAAAACTGAAAAGCATGCCTTTTACTTATGATAGCAAACTCTGAAATATAAGGTAATTGTTATAATAATTATAAACCGTGTGATGTTATTTTCTGAAATGTGAAATGTTACTCTAATAAAACAGGGATAGCACAGTTAAATATTAAAAACAGTATAATAAGATAATTACTTTTTGCTTCCATACCTATGTGATAGTTAACAAAGGAAAAGGCATTTTTTTTTTCTTTGTAAGTACTATGCATGACTGAGAAGATAGCATTCATCATAAGAAATTGAGTACAAAGTTTTCGGGTATTTCAGCCTTTAGATAGGATCTCTGAATAAAACACTGTAAGACTGCATTCCTCAAATCCCAAAAGTTATTGTATCCTGATATGAGACATTGCTTTGAGTGACATGGGAATTAAATTACAATATTAAATCATGCTCTTATAATCCATAGATCTACAGATTTTTTTTAAATAACACAAAAATTCTAATGCTAAGTTTATATTCTCAGAAAACCCCTCATACTACCAGTTGCCTTACGAATTAGATCTTTAACCATAACATATTGATAAGGTTTTGTAAAGTTATTCCTTGAGATAATGATTCAGATATAATCTTCATCAAATATCTGTTAAAATTAATTTCTTGTATGTTGTAAAATTTTGTTTTCCTTATGTTCTCCTTTCATTCATTGACATCAGGCTGGAAATGTGCTTGAACTTCTGCCCATGAGAAGTAAATTGACTGCACAAGATTTTACTTTACTAAATCTTTTCATAGATTTTCAAGCCACTGGCCTTCCTAGGCTGTCAAGTGAAATTCAAATTGCTACAGGTGCTCTTGGGACTCAGTTGTGTATCTTTGTAGTAATGGAATTTGCTGAGCTCTCTYCCTTTGTTGCAGTAATATTCTCTAATTGTTATTATGTGTTTAACCTGCAAGAAAATAATCAAACAAATAARCAAACTGAAACCCCACACAATATGACCAACCTGAATACTAATGTGAGAGGTGAATAATATGGCCCTGTCCTCCTGAGACCTAAATAGACAAGAAAAATTAAATCTTGCATCTGATTTAACATAAGTAGGAATTCAATTGATTGTAACTCAAGAAGTTGATAAATCTTGAATATATTAATGATGATTTAAATCACATTCTAAAATACTTTTCTTCCTGATAATTTTGAACAGCATCTTTTCTTTTTACATAGATAGAAGAACATGTGTTCTCTTTCTGGTTAAAATTCTAGTTTTATTCTGTCAGCACAATCAATACATTTTTAAATTCTAGTTTACACATAACATTTCCAATAAAACCGTGTAAAAAATATTTTTCCCTTTGTAGGCAATTACAAAACCTGCTGAAATGCCATTGAATTAAACAAATTGCCAAGTTTCCGATTTGAGCTCTGTTTTATTTAGCCTGATTAAAGATAGAATTTGAAATGAAAAAAYAGTATTTTGACTTGCTAAATTTTCTTCCACATAAATAATCAAGCAACACAGATTAATAAAGGATATGTTTTGGCAATTTATTTTTTTAAACATATATTTTTCCCCCCAATATAAGTGTAACTCTTATAGTATAAAAATAAACATGTGACACAGAATAAACTTGAAACATGAAACCAATTAAATTTTATTTCAATATTCAAATGAATGAATGCAATTTTATGTTATAGTCTTTAGACCAGCAGAACAATACTACCTGCAATATTCAGTCATTCCTACAGTTAAGCTTGTCTTATTTGAGGTCTACTTGTCACATACAGCTGAAAAGGATGATGATAGCTATTTACATATTGTCTCACTGATAATAGCATTGTTTTGAAGAAGTCTAATTTGCAACATATATCAAGATGTTTGCAGGCAGTGATTGAGAAATTAAAAACAAACAAACAAACAAACAAATATCCCAAAAAGAAAATTTAGAACTTCCCAATGACTGAGTTTCTTCCTAAACTCTTCAGTTAAATGGAGGGTGCATTTATAAGCATAGTACAGTATAAATATTGGAATCGAGAACTATTTTAATGGAATCTACAAGTTCTATGACTCTTAAGTGTTTTAGCTGAGAAGACAAATTCCAGCAGAACACTGGGAATTGGAAATTCCTTGATATCATTCCTTGATATTATATGTTTATATAAACATATTCCATTCTGGATTTTTTACAAGCTGATTGTCAATGCATGCAATAGACTATCCAAGTTATTCAGATTAGGAAGAGCTAATAAGTGTTCTTTAGAAAACACATATCTACTTTAGTCCATCGGGGTCAGTGTCATCAAAATATTGATCAACCCTAAATATTTTCTGATATTTCAAATATCTCTGAGTGCTCATATAAACATATCCATTGGACTGTGTTTTCTGACAGRAAAACTTTTTGGTCCAGTGTTAAATGCATCATATTTTTTTAAGCACATATGCACAGATGTTTGAGTTAATGTGCATTTCTTTTTCTCCTATGAAACATATTTGCATTCTACACTGCTAYTGTAATTCTCATGTTGAGCTATGCTGGCAATAGGTAAGGCCAGCTTGGACCAGCCAAACATTAACAACACAGCCAATTGCCAGACGAACTGTTAAAAGTGATTTCAGCCAACATATTCCCTTTCCCCTGCTGATTTTTCTCCTGGGGGCTGWGGAAATTTGGCTCAATGGATGGGTCTTTTCACAAGCATGAAAAACTGAACCGTTCTTGTTCAGTTCTCACATCCAGAAATGGCTCATACCTTGTGCATAGTGGAATCCAGCTATATAAAAAAAAATTTAAGCCTCACTGAAATAAATCTTTATTTGTTGTTATATATATCGTGCAGATGTAAAATAACATAGAACATGTAATAACATGCATCAAGGCTTCTTGCAGATTTATGCACTTTTTGAATTTTCATTTTTCTGATGCATGGGAATTAAGTATCCTTATCTTTCCATTGTTATTTTTATAACAAACATTTTTTTCTTTTGCCTTATGTTTTTACTTTAAAGTCTTTTATGTTATTAAAGTGCACGTGCATCCACCTACATACTCAAGTAGGTGCTCATTTTCTGAGCTATTTTTTGTTGTGATTCCCATCAGCTAAAAGACATAAAGCAGCAGTCACTGACCATGATAGCTTCTTGGTTTTAGTTTGGTAACATATTCTGATTCACTTTTTTAAAGTTTGCTTGATGCTTCATACACCTGAGGTCTAGTCTCGCCCACAACTTGGGGAAACCTTTTGAAGAAATAAAGCCTTTCCATAYTCATGTGTCTGTGGCTTTCATATTGGCCTCATTGAAAGTTTCTCAAGATCTTCACTTTACCCTTTTCAAGCCAAAAACAGGCTTTGAAACATGTTTTGCTTCACTTATTTTTCAGTGAAAGGAAATTAAATGTGCAAGGAGATTTAATGCAGGCACTAACACAGGAATTGCCTCCCCTGCCTCCCCAAAGGAGTATCTCTTATGAGCAAAACTAATTTCCATTCCTTTTTTAGTGGTTTTGTTCAAAAGAGCTGTCACTATGTTGTTATTCTTTAGGATTTTCACAGTCCCTGGAGCTTTCTTTGTCAATCAATCCATGTTTTAAACAGCACTGCTGATGCTCTGTGACTTGTATTTATCATAATATCTGTAAATACTTCCTACCTGTCTTATGCTTTAAAATATTTGGAGCATTTTCTTGTTAGTATTTGTAGACTCTAAGCAATTTGGGAAAGGTACAAAGTTCCTTGTTTGTGTGTGCAATGTCTCATGGAGAGGGTTGGAATTTCTGCCTTTCATAATTTAAATAAAAGTTCAGGCATGAATAAGGAATACTGCACCAAGCATTATTTTCATAATATACATTATGTCAATATATAGGCATACACACACACGTAATGTACTTGCTTGCTGATATGTTTTGAGGTAATTGCTTTGGATAGAGGTCACCATTATTTCATTCAATGTTTAATGTTGTCTCTCAACACCRTACTGGAATAGAAGAAAAAACAAAGCAGATATTGCCATTAAATGGGACCTTGCTACGTACCTAAAAATGTCTTTGTTTGTGTGCATGTGTGTGTGTGTGTTTTTTTTCTTTTATCTGTGGGGTTTTGGTTGGTTGGTTGGTTTGTTGGTTGTTTCATGTTGCTATTCTTGGGTTTCTTGTTTTGTTTTTTGTTTGGTTTTTTTTTGTTATTTCACCCTGACAGTCACATTTCGTCTTTTTCATAAATGCATTTTCTTTTTTTAGAATATTGACGAGAAATACACCCCTGGTAGTTAATGGTTGCTATTGTTTCAGTTTTACTGATGACAGATTGTCTTCTAAATATCCTCAAGGGTGATCTTTGCTGTCTTTGTCTACCTTGTACACATCTCCTAAATTTGGACACAGCTGATAGAAATTTCCAGTATCTTGACTAGGATGAGATTTTCGCCCACTTAGATACAAATTCATCTTGTTTCTGAAAGTGTAGTGAAAAGGTTCTTTGTGTGATTGAGCTGTAAAGGAAAAAAAAAGGAAGCCATTATTGTTTAGGCTTATTCACTATTTTTGGGAAAAAAAAGAGGAGAAGATGGAAAAGACGGGAGGGGGTGAAAGTCTCTTCAGGGAGAGTGAAAGGATGTGTATAAGAACTTATTTTTCTCCTCAYATAAAGAGATATTCTTTACCATTTACATTTTGACTCTAGTGAATATTTTTACRATACAATTGGGAATTGTAAAACCATGGACAAAACTCTCATGTAATTTTAGCAAAATCTCAACTTTCAACAATATGCAACCCTTTATCTATTATTTGATTTCTATTTTAAAAATCGAAAGGGTATGGACTATATAATTTCTGCTTTGAGATTATTTCAAATACAAACCCTAACTTTTCAAGCTTACAAAAATATTTATTAGTAGTTCTAATTTCAGGTTAAGGACAAAGTTGCACTTTGAAGAATGTATTTCTATTTTGCTAGAAAAAGTTTTAAATTGCAAAACAAAATTTGATTTTTATAGAATATAGAGTAAAATGTAGAGATATAGGTAATCTTGAAAAACCAAATTAAATTCCTGCTGTTTAAGAGAGCTACATAGAGTATGCTTCTGTGATTAACACCTAGATAGAGATGCCAGAAGGATCACTTTAGACTGCTATTCTAGCTCTAGAAAGAGATCTCAGATCCTGGCCCTGAAAAAGCTGCTCACTGAGGACAGTTCATCTAAGGTAGTGCATGGTTCCWTTCCCAGAAATGTTTCCTTTCTGGCATTATTCTCTTGCTGAGAATGTGGAAGCAGAACTCAACTGAGATGGCAAAGATCATAGAGAATCAGAAAGGGGGAAAAGGCAAAAAGAAGTCTTCACAAGAGTAAAATTCACAAAAAGAGAGAACCAATTAAGAAGTTTCTGTGGAAAATACATCAGAAAAGAAAGATTTTAGGACAGTTCAGTGTTCTTTAAACAACATCAAGGGTGCAATTGCAAACTATTTCAACCAGCATAAAGCTAGGTTGGTCATGAGAGATCAGTTGGGCAGTATTGAGAAGTCCTACAAAATAGAAAATTTGAGCCATAGAGATGGCTATTAGAAAATAAACTTTGTTAAGTCATATAATGAATGTTGATGAAATATATTTTAAAAAATTCCATGACTTCATAATATAGAAATGATTTCTTTACAAATATTTCTGGAAAAGGCAGACACATCTGCTGAAAAGCAGGAATGAAAAGCTAATCCTGAGAAGACAGGATGTTTAATGTATTTTAAATTCAGTCTTCTCAAAATAAGTCAGTTGTGATTAGCTGACTAACAGTATCAAGGACATAGTGGTAAAACAGGAAAACAGCAGTTTAGAGAGTGCTTATRTAATTGATATTTTCAAATCAATTCTGACTGGTGAAATTCACAATGGCATTCCTAGAAAATTCATCAACTTTCTTTTAAAAACTATGGAGAATAAGAAACAGTTCTAGAAGACTAGAACAAAATAAGCTTTGTGCTTCTACTAGAGGGAAGTACATAAGGAATGCAGGCACTTGTTATCATTCAATGAAATAATTTTCAAGCAGTTAGATGTCAAGACAGAAATAATAACCAGTTTCTTTTCGGGAATAAATATGATCAAGGTATTTGTTGTTATAATTTTCAATTTAAACTAAATGATATCCATCCTTATAAAATTTGGTTGAATGTGAAGTAGGAGATGTCTCAGAAAGAGACATAGGAAAACCAGATTATTTCACATATGGGAAGTAAACTAAAAAAAAATGTTCTTAGATTCTGATTGYCAGTTATCAAACAAAAAGATGTACTAAGTAGGATCCAGAGGCTGTTTCTAGGTCTGGTACTATTTCATATTTGTATTAGAAACTTGGATAAAGGCATAGGAAGTATTCGTGTCAATTTCCAGTTGATCTCACCTGGGACAGACTTTCTCCATGTTGGATATTGAAATTTAAATGTTAAATTATCTCAAAAATTGGAGACATGGTCAAAAAAGTGGACCACAGTCTAAAAAGATAAAATGAAAAATTCTGTATTTAGATGAAAACAATCAGCTACAGAAAACAAARGTGAGAAATGTCTAGTCAGGTGCAATCCTGCAGAAACAGATGCCACTAAAATTAACAAAAATAGGAACACATAGTCATAAAGTGATAAGAAAGGTAAATACCAAGCTAGGAAGCAAAAGTGGATTTCTAATATGTGAAATCCTCCTGTTCTGTTAGGTACTGGTATATCCTGCACCGATATTCCTGCTGAGGATGGGGAGTGAGAAAGGCTGGRTGAGCATCTGCTTACTGGCAAAGGTGCCACCACAACACCATTTCACCCCTGCTAAATTTCCTTCATGCCTAATGGATCATGACAACTAAGTGTTTTACGGTCTTAAACCAATCAATTTTTCCTGGTTTTCTATAAGCGTTAAAATCTTTTTTGCCTGCAATTGTATTACATAATTTATTTCCACAGTGTTTTGCTTCATTTCTTTAATAAATGATCCCTCTTTAAAATGAAAAGAAAAATGGCAAAAAGTTTATATGGTCTCATGACAATTGAAAGGCTATGCTATAATAAGAGCAGATCTGTGGACAAAATGWATGCAGTCCCAAGACAAGAACAGGGCTGAAAATAGAAAATGGATATGAAATTAATCCTTTCTCCTTTTTTCTCATGATGCTATCTTGTTGCTAATTTCTGATGCCATTCATCAAAAACCAAAGCAGAGCATAAACAACTTTGTCACTTTGATGGCTGTATTTAATCTACTAGAACAATATATTCTGAATATTTTTAAATATTTTTATTTGATACCTATTGGTGTTACTGGGGGGTGGGGGTGGTGATCACCAGTAAAGAACAAGAAGTCTGATTAATAAAAAGTTGAAATATCTACAAGGAAAATACCAAATCCTGTGTCATGTTATCACCAGAGTCTCACTACATTTAGCYGGTGAAGTGTGAAATGCCATAATGTTCATTTTAAAGGCTACCTTTAAACAGCTGGCTGCAGAAAGATTGTTTTCAAGGGAACTGATTCCCATGGAGAGTAACTGAATTTTTTTGATGGACTGAAATACAAGGTGGGAGTTAACCATCTCTAACCTCCAGAGATGTCCTATAGTAGAACTGGAATGTAGAAAAATCTTGTTCTCAAATAAACCTTAACTATGTAAAAATTAAAGGAAAATATTTCAGAATTTCTTTCTTTTTGTTACTCAAGTCTAGTGAGTCTGAAGTGATATTTCTTCATTTCCTAACAAAGAATTCCTTCTCACTGTAATATTACATGTAGTGGGTCTAGCACAGACAGAATTAATTTTCCCTAGAAGTCTGTATACCCCTGTGCTTTACACAGGTAGCTAGAAAGGTTTTATTAACACACCAGTGATTTGTCTGCTGCTGGGCAGTGCTGACACAGCTCTCTGACACTGCCCCTCACCAACCAGCAGTCTGGGTGAGAAAAATCTTGGGAGGGGACAMAACCAGGACATCTGACCCAAAGTGACCAAAGGGATATTCCGTACCATGTGATGACTACTCAGCAATAAACGCTTGGAGAAAGGAGGAGGAATAGGGGCATTCATTATTATGATGTTTTTTTCTGATAGGTAACTGCTATGCATACTGAAGTCCTACTTTCTGGGAAGTGACTGGRCATCACCTGCTGATGGGAATTAGAGAATAAGTCTTGCTTTCCTTTGCTTCTGCAAACAGCCTTTGCTTTTGCCWTATTAAACTGCCYTTCTCTTGACCCATGWGTTTCTTTCCATTTTAYTTTCTYTCCCCTCCTCCATCCTGCTGGGGAGAAKAGTGGCAGAGAAGCTTGGTGAGCACCTGGTGTCCAGCCAAGGTCAAGTCACTACAATAAATTTTTAACTTTTTTGAAATATTTGTTAATCCTKTTTTTCCTTGTCAGACTTTCATCAGTGAGATGAAACACAGCTGATAGTTTTACAGCCAAGCACAAAGATACAGCAAAGATCTATGTGCTTGTGTAATTATTTCAATACAGATAACTTTGAGTCCCCTAAAAAGAGACTTTAAACTGATAAATTTGAAAATTTGGTTTGACAACATTATTTCTGCTACAGGCAAGGGCAATTTAAGTCATGACAGAGATAAARGATGAAAAACCACTTGAATTGACTTGACGGAAGCGATAAGCACATCCACTGGAATGTTGTTTTTTTGATGCCATCATCATTAAGTAGGTTTTGATCACTATAAAGGTGTGCTCACTGAATGAGAATAAACACTTATTAATAAAGATATTGTAAAAAGACATAACACTATGCTGTAACAGATAAAAAAGTTTCCTCAAAAATGCTAGATATATGAGGAAGCACAGAAAAATATTTCTTGACAATAATCAGTGGCAGATTTTTATTATTCTTTGTTTATTTTTTAAAAGAGTCAAACCAGACATGTTTTACAAATGCCGTGGCTTCCTGCATTCTGGAAATGCTAAGAGGAAAATASTATTGGCAATGTTTAAAAAATCCAGCAGTCTCTTTCTGTTTTTTTAGCAGTTAGTCATCATAATAATGMAACTACTGTGGCTTCCTTTGATTTTATTTTAGATCGTCAGTCTATGCCTCTCTCTGATTATTCCAGAATTAAATGAATTATACYAAATTCTGACAATAGGTTCTGCAGGCTAACACATGTTATTCAGGGAAAGCATATTCAATCAAAATAAATTTATGCTTCAATGTAGGACTTGAAGGGACAGAGAACAGGGTCATTATTCTGATATAAAATCTTGAATGTCTGGAATATAAATTAATGGCTYAACAAATCAAGAACTGTCATTATATGAAACGAGCAAGAAGTTTTGGTCAGATATTTAGTGAAAATGTAAATACCTTATTTGTAAATTATAATTCACATTGTTTCAATTTTAAAATATCTGTGTTGCAATAACTTTTCCTTTTTTTTTTTGTGTGTAAGTTAGAATTTAGCAAGAATCAAAACAGGGTTAAAGGCAGCAAATACTAATACCACAATTCAGTATGTTTTCACATACTTATACACATTGCTTAACATTTGGCATCCTACTGTAACATATTGTATACTTTACTTACAAAAAATATATTTATATATTTTGGCCCTTCTTAGATGCTCTGTATATGTATTGATTTACAAGTGTACCTGTGGGGACAAGGTTTTGTTTAAAAACTACAGAATAAAACTTTTAATTGAAACATGTTTAGTTAGATGCACAAAAACCTGATCATTGCAGTTCTACTTGTTTCTGATTAGAATAAAAGTATTTGTCCCCCATAAACTCATAAATGTCTAGGAGTAGTATTTTATGCTTGATTTGTTTGCATAGAMCTCTSRACCTCTATGAGTWGCAAAAGTATCTCCTTGGTTTCAAKATCTTGTTGGAAMRYTTCAGTTAGGGAAGTATCTTTCACCAAAATTTCCACTTCAATRATTAAAGGCTTTTGTTATATAGACATCTAACATTCTGATTGCATTCTGTTTATTATTTACACTTGAATAAGWCAAGTCACAGGTGTAAATAAGCAGYGTGACATAGAAACCCACTGATGCASCRAKTGTTCATTAACGAATATTKTTATACTTACAAGCACAAATCAATAATGCCAGATTTTAAATGTGAAGTGATTTAGAGGACTCAATAGGCAGTATAATATTCTCTAAATGAATATATTAATATGATTATAATTGCAGTAGAATATTCTTTCTGAGTTTCCTTTGTACTTGGCACTGGTAAGGCCAAACTTTGAATCCTGTGYTCAGATTTCAAAACTTCCATTAACTGTGTTCTTTCTCTTTAGGATGATATTTTTTAACTATGTTATAAATTATAACTATGCAAAAAAACTTGGAGGCCTAGTTGCAATATATTTGATTGGTTAGCCCCTGAAAATCTTAATTCAATTGTAGATTCTGCTCAATACTCTCACTCTATGGCTACTGCTCTTTTTAAATTATTATATTCATTGCATTTGAGTCACTTCCCCACGAGTTTCTAGTCTATTTCAGTAGTTGCAGAGTATCTCCATTTCTTCCCAGTGCCACTCCAAAAAGGCACAATCCTCCCACAGACTCAGTGACATGTCTGCCATGCATATGCCTTCGTCTTTGAGACATCTCAGTTCCACCTTCCTCCCCCCACCGCCTTCATCTTTTCTTTGCATATTTCCTTCATGGTAATGAAAAGAAGAACACAACACTCTGTTGCTGTTACCATCAAGTGAAGCATAGATTAATTTATGTAATCTACCATCTACTTTATGACACCTCCAGCTGGTTACAGAGGAAATTCTTTTGCATTTGTACAGTCAAGGTCAATTTACTTCTCTGAGACAGGGCAATTCACAGCCTTTTCTGATCATTCTTTTTTTTTGCAATTAATTCATTGAATTGTCTTTTTAGCCCCATCATGGTGTTATTTCTTCTCTCCTGTGATCTGGACGAAAAGGTTTTTGTAGATAACAAAGAAGATTGCATCCCCAGAAAAATCTCCTAGARCCACAGAATATCCTTGTAATATTCTTTCTAAGTTAAAATAGGCCAAAGGGCAATGCAAACTTGTAAACTGGTTTACATTCTTGTAAATTCTTCCTATCAGACATTAATGTAACCCATCTCATTTCTCACTGTGTCACTGTAAGTGGTTTATATTTGAATTTTRTTATATTCTAGATGTTCTCCTACCAAAGCAAGCTCATGCAGGCTCTGGCTGTSTCTGTCCATGTTTAGTCACAGTCTGAAAAACTTGGAATAAGTAATGATTATATGGCATTCGGAATAGCAAGACTAACTGTACATGAAAGTTTGTTTTGTATCTGCTGCCCTTAGCCTAGAATACTTCAAAATCTGAGTTCTGTCCATGAGATGAGGACTTCTGGCTTGTTTCTGTAGAGGAAGAGACAGAAAATACTCCAGGCTGCCTGACATGAGTTATATATTTTGATCTTAAAACAGCATATGGACAAGCATTTCTGAAACATAATTTCACAGACTTTTTTAAAAGTTCTTGAATTCTAACAAAATTTGAGGATAACAGTTCCCTCCCTTTGCACTTTTCAATGTCTTTCATCATCACCAAGTAAATATGTGTTAGTATTTTCCCTTTCCTAAACAGWGTAATTAGCATAGCTTATCTGTTGTGAGCRTCATTCATTTAGYAGTCACTCTAAAAGGCTCTTGTGAYGTATCTGGTAACTGCTATTCAGCAAATTTTACAATTAAAATAAACTGTATGTTTTTTTCCAAAGCACTTTGTAAAGAGCATAATGAAAACAGTTCTTCACATAAAAAAAAGGTGTCAGACTAGTATGTGTCAGACCAGCAGAAGCAGCTGAAACTTATGTGATATGCCATTCAATAAGTGTTGAGAAGAACATTTGATTTTTAGAGGTTTTTTAGTAGTGAGTGGGAACAGAAYAGTGGATTTCAACAGCCTCTATGTCCAGCACGTATATCAAGCTTGGTATTTCTCAAATACAGGGGCAAATAAAATTGTTGGCTTGGATTAATTCTAGGGAGCTGAATGTGCTGCTAGTGGTCCATGTATGTGCAATGACCATAATTTGTTTCAAAGAGAATGAAAAAATATGAATTGTAAATAACAGAAAGGTATAGAAAAGTCCAACTGAAGCTGGGTTTCAAAATCTGCGAACTGTTTGTGATTGCACTTTTAAACGATGCAATTTGAGACTAAAAATTATGGTGTAAATTCTCCACATTGAGCTGATACTCTGTCACTGGAAAGATATGAACAACACCAATCTTTTCCCCTCTCCCTTCCTCCTCTGAAATTCAGAATATGTCATTTAGTAATTCACAGGTACTTACAGTTACACAGATTCTTTTTTTTTTTTTTTCCTAGGGAAGAAGTGTTTTCCTCCCATTTTTAGTATTGATGGTGGTATATAAAATGCTAATTCCATGCCTGTAGGAACGTGTACTTACAGAAGCAAACACAATTACTCTATATGAAATCAGCATGTAACTCTGGGAGAAAACACAATACTCTAATGTTTAATGAACCGACCTTATTATTGAACAAACTCTTTCTACTCTGGCCTCTGGGCATAATATGATACAATTTATTATAAAACAAATCCAGATAGCTATACTTGTCTGCTTTGGTGGGTAATTCCTTGCTGCGAATAACAAAGGTATGGAACACAAAATAAAAATAATATACTAATGGGCTTATTCTCAAATTAAGGCACATCGTGTTTCTCAGAGGTAGAATAGGAATGCAGTAATAAAGCTATAACTCCCCAAGTGATTGAAATAAATAACACATAAATGATGCATAAGTAGAGAAGAAGCAGGTGGATTGCAGCTATGAATGCAGTGCAGTGAAATGTTAGGGTTGGCAATGACTTATTCATGTTCTATATTTGTCCTCTGAGGAATATGGATCAAAATAATTCTATAGAATAAAATTCATTTATACACAGCACTTATGAGTCCCTTGAAGTTAATTTTTAATGACTGGCAGCATGATGCTCTCTGCTAGAAGCTGCTTTGAAGTGATTTTCTCCAAGACCATAGAAGTGAAGTTCATTTCTTTGMAGGCATTCAGTCCATTGCTATCTGCTGTATAGCGCAATTATGTACATAACGTGGATTCTTTGCAGGGAGAAAAAGACATACAGAGCACTCCAGCTGCTAATCTTCAGCTGTGCATATACTAAATATTTGCAGGCTGGAAGTGGAAAGYTCTTATGTACCATACTGAATGGCAATGGGAAAACATACACCTGCATTAAAAATATATACTTTTAAAGATAATTTATTTTAGGAGCATTCTTTGTATGTGTGTTTTAATCCACTTTTGTAAATCCTTGTCTTTCTACCTGCATRAAATGTAAAACCATAAATTATCCCTAAGCAATTGTGGCAATACCCTGGCTTTAAATTARTACATAAAAAAGGATACTTACATTAGCATAGTTCCATATATTAATTGCATATATATTTAATTATGTAATAACCCCCTGTTTCCTTGCATCTACTGCTAATTGATTTCTTAAACACCAATTCAGAACTGGTTACAAGTGGTGAAATGTCACTTTGTACATGAATAAACAGCATGAGAAAGGACTTATAATTGCAAGCCTAAATTTTTTGAAATTGACATTTTTCTTTGGGCTCATGGATGAGGGTTGGATATAGAAGCAGGTAGTCACTCATATTTAAAGATTTTTATTTTGAAGATTTCCTGGAGAACATTTTTCTAACTTAGCCATCCAGATCTGGATTAGCAGTGCTTGCCAGTGTTTATAGACAGTGAATAGAAACAAAGAAGAATGTCTCAGGGTGTCTAAAGTAGTATTGAATGTAACTGATATTATACTTTTATATGCCAGATGCAATGGAATTATGGATTTCAAAAATTAGTTCTTCTGGTCTCAAGGAGACTTCATGGTGAAATGTAAGATCATTTTGCAAAAAAAAAAAAAAAAAAAAAAAAAAAAAAAAATTAAAAAAAAAAAAAAAAAAAAAAAAAAAAAAAAAGTTCTAAATACATCAAATTAAAATAAGTATTGTATTTCAGGGAAATACAATATTTCTTATATTTTTTAAATTTATGATCTAGTTCACACAAAATGAAATTTGTTTCTTGTTATAAACACGGCTGGTCAAATATCTAAACTTCTTGAATTTCCAAGTCTGTTCCTCTGCACAGCTCAGTTGCAGAGAGAGGTGGGTAACACAGACTGGGGGTTGTGAATAAAATCCTAGATCATATGGYATTATCAGATTTGAGAAGCATTAAACTGTCTTTCTGTCTTTTCTCCCCTAGTGATACATGGATTAAAAAACCCAAAACATCATTATAATGCTGACAATAATGTCAAAATACTATGAAATTAAAAACATATTTTTGACAATAATGTCAAAATACTATGAAATTAAAAACAAGGGTCAATAAAGCATTCTAACATAAAAACTATCAAATTCGAAAACAGTAAAAATAGACCAAAATGCACAGGATAGAGTGTTACATTTGGCCAAATCAAATTTTAGAAGCAGAAAATTCAATTCTTTTAATGATATCATGTCACTTATTTTCCATCTATAAGTTCTGTTGATTCGCTATTTTCCTTGCATTTTGGATGAAGAAAGCAAATAATTTAATTTCACGAACTCATTTCCCATAGGGAACATAACACTRAACTTTTATAGAAGGCTCAATATAAAATGTATTACTTTAAAGATTTGAAATTATTTTAAAATACACTATTTTAAAGATTTTGAAAATCTTTATCCTTCTCTCTAAAATTAACTTAAATAATGTTGCTTAAAAATGTCAATAGAGAAAATGATCTTGGAGAATTGATTACTTGTAATAAGTTCACCAAAGCTGTGTTCTATATTAATTTTTTCAAGCACTTTTCAAAGGCAATGAGACACTTCCAGCTGTTAATAGATTAAGGAAAGGATATCTGTGGAAATTTAAGAGGAAAGAAAAACCACATTAAAACTATGAGGTGTTTAGTTTGGCTGCAAGTCATGGAAAACACACTACAAATCAGCCTTTAAGTGCTTCAGCTCCTGTTGAAGCCAAACTAATGGCTGAACAGTATTGAAAGGTACTTTTCTTAACTGATCAAAGTTATCTCATGTTGGGAGAAGTTTTACATTCCAGAATTAGATTTCACACACAGACTCTGAACGATTAAATTGATTAGATTGTGAAAAAGCCACCCAAGGGAAATACCAYGACCATCATTTGACCCTCATTGTAATGATGCTACACGGAACTCATCTCAGAGAACAGAYTTTGCTAGGTGACTATGTAGGTCTTTTTTGTCATTAATTTTATCTGTTTTATAAACTCTGTTATATTGGCTAGCAACCCAACCATTTTTGATTCAAGCATATGAGGATTTATTAATCTATCCAATATCTTTGTATAAACACCATTTCCCATAGATGTGTACAATAGAAATATAATCATTTATATAATATCAAATAAACCCCCTTAATTCTTATGCTGTGAAGATGGTAAATATTAAAGGCAATTTTAAACTTGGAATTGCAGTGTGTAAGTGTGCAGTCTCACACAATACTAAAGGTCAAAATCTTCCCGGAGTACTTGAGTTAAAAAATTTGCTGTGATTTGAGCTGAGTGTCCAACAAGGATGAAACAGGTATTTTGACTTCACTACTCTCTTGAAACTCCAAAGCTACAAAATAGCCTCGAGTTTTTAAACCACCTACTAAATTCTGGCTTGCTATCCTTGTAGTTTAATAGCTTGCTGTTTTTTAACCGTACTAGACAGCTCAGTCCCACATAGGGACCCCTATCCCAGACAAATACTGCATGCAGCCTTACAAAACACACCTACTTCCCCTCCAGTCACTCCCCTTTATTAGAAACAACCTTGATGATGGAGTGACAGTGTCAATGAACAATGGAAGGGTACAGATATAATTTATCTGAACTTCTGTATAGCCTTTAAAAAGTCCTATACAACATCCTTCTCTCCCAGTCTGGACTGGGACCACTGTTTCTTAATATCTTAATTATTGTCATTGATGAAGGGATTGAGTTTACCCTCAACAAATTTTCAGATGACATCGAGCTGAGTGATGCAGTGGACACACTTGAAGGATGGAAAACCATCCAAAGGGACCTGGATAAGTTCTCACRTGGTTCAACAAGACAAAKTGCAAGGTGCTGCACCTGGGTCAGGGCAAYATAGGTCTACAGGCTTAGGGAGGAACAGATTGAGAAGCAGCTCTRCAGAGAAGGATTTGGAGGTGCTGGTGGATGACATTTCATACCTGAAGTCTCTCCATCCAAACATACCAGTACATCAGATGAAAATGCATTGTCMTTACCTACAAACACACCATTGTGAGAGGGTAAGATGTGTATTCAGATTTCATCACAAAGACTAATTTTCTTACTCACTACATACCTTACATCCCCTAAGAAGAGTAAAATAGAAGTATTGCATCCTTTACTTGCCTTATAAAAGCAGTAATTCAAAATTTCTGTTTTGTGGTTAATGTTTACCTCTTTGCCTGGAATGATTCTGGACCTATAAGAATTAAAAGAAAGAAAACACAGCAACATCAGCTACACCTTTATATCCTTAGTCTTAAGTCTGAAGCTCTTATCAGATCTTGATTTGTTTCTAACAGATGTAGGATTATGTTACATTGCACTTATYGATTTTAGCATCTTTTATATGCAAGTACTGCTTCGTACATGACATTGCAAAAGCATTGGCTAATTTTGATAAAAAGTGATKAAAAATTCTCCTTGTATTGGATCAAAATTATATATAGTGACACTTCCATATGATTTTAAGTTTCTTTGTACTACTTGTGAAAATTTAATAATTCAGCTGACATTACAGATGGGATCACTACAACCAGCTGAGCACAGGCAGATTACAGTTCAGTTCTCATGAGCATCTGTTGTCAGAAGTGTCCATGTAGCCTGGTGTGAAAGGCAGATTTACCCTGGTCTGGGACAGTTTAGCCCAGGGAAGGCTTAGGGGGATGCTCATCAATGTATATAAATACCTGAAAAGAGGGTGAAAGAGGACAGGGCCAGGCTTTTTCAGTGGTGCTTGCTGACATATGAGAGGCAACAGGCACAAATATCCCATGAATATCAAGAAACACTTACTATGAGTGACAACGCCAGCACAGGTTGCTCAGGGCGGTCATGGAGTCTCCATCACTGAAGTTATTCAAAAGTTATCTGCACATGGTTCTGGCTTCAGGCAGCGCTGAGTGATGACAGGGGGTAGACCAGATGACCACCAGAAGTCCCTTTCATGCTGTGGTTCTGTGAAATTCTATGAAAGTTCAGTACTTCAATCAAAGATAAGAAATAGCTAAGTGTGACAAAGAAATGCCTAAACTTGCAGCATTAATTAAAAAACAAACAAACAAACAAAAAAAACAGACTAACAGTATAAAGTGATAATAGCAAGAGAGAAAAAACAAAATACTGTCCTTAAATACTATGATGATTCTTTTGAGATATTCTGCTAATAAGCRTAAGTAGAAGTTGTGCAAAAAAATCTCATACGCTGGTATAAAAAAAACACAGCAATAAGTCAGTCTTGGTATCCTGAAACTTGAAATCCAAAATATCCTGAAACTCCCTCTTAACAGAATAAATTATTTCTTTCCTTTAGGATTACTTTATTTCTACAACATTGATTTGGTTTCACTCTAGTTGCCACCTCAACTACAAATTACTTAAACCAACTGGTTTTGGGAGAAAGAAAAATTATTTTGATTAYTGTTTAATAATAAGGCATAATTTCTATGTTTTAAGTTATAGTGAAATATAAATAAATGTGAGCCAAAATAAAGAATTGTAATACATGATTGGCACATACACTTTCCAGGGAAAAGATGTACACTTCCA
>NW_026623267.1:85034-121443 GCF_030028575.1 Malurus melanocephalus
TTTTTTTTTTCTCTAGCAGGCAGTGTTTTAAAAATATTAAAAATATTTTATGGGTTAATCATTATATACTGACCAGCTACTCCGTGAATAAGGAAGAAGCCTTYTCTTGAACATCAGGAGATAATTTTTCTATATTATTACAAAGTTAGCCTGGATTTATTATGTTGTATTGCATCCAAATACAAGGCAATCATTTRTTGCAAGGCATCTTAATTTTTGTGAGTTGAAGACTAAAAAAAAAGACAGAAAGACAGAAAAGAATAACTAAAAGAGGATAATGAAATTATTAAAAACTTTTCTTTATGTTTTAGCAGAWAAAGGGTCACTTAATTCATCCCTATTTCCTTATTATGCCATGTGCTTGCAATAAAATCTCCCTTTTTATCTTGTTCCTTTTCATTTGTTGCTGCATTTACTTTCAGGTGTTTGTATAAGAAAAGATAATCTTATGCTTATTTATTTCTTCTAATAAATTTTTAACATGGTGAATTTCCATCAAATTTCACGGAAATACAGGAAATTGAAAATGTTATATTGTATGATATCACAAAAGGGTTGAGTAAGTAAAGTAGAGTGACCCTTTTTGCTGTATTTGCAGAAATAAAGGCTAAGCATCATGTCAAACCACACTGAGCACCAGGWACCCTGCAGGGTAGAGCATCATTACAGACTTCAAAACCACAGGAAAAAAACCCCCAAAACCCAGTAGTTGTCCCTTAGATGTTATGAGCACATCCAGCACCAAGCTCAGATTCAATGTCACTCAGGGAATCTAAAGAAAGGAACTCAGTGGTTTTAATTTCGCTACCAACAAAGCATATTTACTTTTTTCAGAATTCATCACTAGTATTTGATACTGAAAGTCTTTTAGTTTTGCCACTCTTGGACACACATTTTCTTTTCCCGTCTAAGTTAGTCAACATGTTCAACTTTACAAAAGTAGTAAAACTGAAAAACCAAACCAAAGTAAAACAGATTCAGATTTTCAGTACTGAATAATGTATCCACTTTAATTTTGGCAGCTGATATTTCTTTTGAGAACTCRCTATTTTGTTTCCATTTTTTCACAGCTTCTTCAGAAACTATTTACTGCAAACCTTACTGATCAGACTCTTCACAGCATTATTCTTGGTCATGAAAAAAAAAAAAAAAAGAGGATTTTGTGGTATGAACTCTACACTACTTATTTTCAGTTTTCAATCCTCCACATACATTTTTACCATGTTGATATATTTGGTTTTGGTTATCAAGATAAAGAGGAAAGTTAAACTTCCACAGCATTGCTCAAAGCTTTGCAATCTCCCAAAACTGTTGAAAAGGTGAGGCAAAAATGCAGAAAGTATAGAATCCTAATAAGTAATTGATACACCATTAATTGATAACAGCTTCCTATACCTTAAACCTTATAATACTGTAAATCAGGGAAACATCTTCATTGGTGAAATTTCATTATCAACTATGTCACATTCGAAACATACATTAAAAAAAAAAAAAAAAAAAGCCTAAGACTTGCAGTTTTTACTGTTGATAATGTTTCAACAAACTTAAAGATAGGTTCTGTTTTCTCACCAATTATGAGCAAGGTTGTTTATAAAGTTTATTCTGAAAAAGCTTTCATGGAATGTAAAAAGATAGTATTTTAAGGTTAGGCTCAGTTTTCTGTATGTAAGACACGGTATTGAAAAACCCCTCTATTTCTGAATYATAAAAACACACAGCTATGCTTTTAAAAAAGACCCTGATAYGGCCATGTAGAAAGTGTCAGTAAGYAATGACYGAATTCTCACAAACTCATTTCTAAAACATACATAATAATAAAATGGAGAGAGGAAAACAACTGAAAAAAACCAACWACCAAACACCAGGAACTGTGAACCACTAACTTAATATCTGTTTTAGAGGACTAGATTATATTACCAATAATTAAAGGTATTATACTATGCTATTTGTAACTTCCATATGCAACATTTCAAAAATAAGTCGTGATCTGAAACGACAAGTTCCCAGATGGTATAGCAGAACATATTGACCAGACAGATGAATAGAAACAGGTTTGGAGCATGTAAGAGGAGATGTATATGGAATAATAATTCTCTTTATAAATTATTTGGAGGGGATTCTGCATTAATCAGCCATTGCCCATATAGGAATAAATATTATTGATATCCTCCTTTGTGTGAATAAAATATAAAATAACCTTGAATAATTCTTTGTCATAAAACTACTGTAACTTGTAATATCTCACTGAGGTTTATTGCATAGCCTAAATGTTTAAAAATTTAAATTTAAAAAAAATCTTCAGAATCTCAAGAAAAACAGTACAGTGAAGACCTGACTATAAAGAGACTCTTCACAAAGAGTACAAAAATTTTGCCTTAGACCTACCCAAATTCATCATTGTTTATAATCACAAAGTTGAATCGGAAGGTATGGCAAGTAAATAAAATGTATCRATGTAGGGAGAGATTCTGGAAAAATAAAAGAAGAATCATATAATCATAAAATRTTAAGGGACCGGAATATAAGCCAAAAATCATCTAGTCCCAACCATGCCTGACMTGCATGTACAGGGACATCTTCCACTGGACCAKGTTGCTCAAGGCTTTACTCAACCCATCTTTGAGCATTGCCTGGGTTTGGGCATCCACAACCTGCCAGGGCAACTTGTTCCAGTAYCTTACCACTCACCACTCTCATAGKGAAAAATTTCTTCCCAATATGTAACTTAAATTTCCCCTTTTTCAATTTTTACCCATTCTCCTTGTCCTATCTGTACAGTTCCTGACACAGAGTCCCTCTCCATCTTTCCAGTAGGCCCCCTTCAGATACTGGAAAGTTGTTGGGGGTCTCCCCACAGCCTTCTCTTCTCCAGACTGAACAGCCACAACTTTCTCAGACTTCAAGAGGATGTGTTCCAGTGCTCTTGTCAACTTCGTGGCCTTCTGGACTTGCTCCAACAAATCCATGTCCTTAGCTGGGGACACCAGAACTGTACACAGTACTCCAGGTGGGACCTCAGGAGAGCAGAATAGAGGAGAAGAGCCACCTGCACTGACCTGGCTGGCCATGCTCCTTTTAATGCAGCCCAGGACACTGCTGGTTTTCTGGGTTGTGAGGGCTCATGTTGAGTTTTTTTCATCACCGCCATCCCCATCACAGCCAAGTCCTTCCCTGCAGGATGACTGTCAGTCACTTCTCTGCCCAGCCTGTAGATGTGTCTGGGATTGCCACAACTCAGGACCTTGCACTTTGTTTGTTAAACATCATGAGGTTCACACAGGCCCACCCTATGGATGGCATCCCTTCCCTCCAACCTGTCGACTCCACTGCACACCTTGGTGTCATTGTCAAATTGACTGAGGATGTCAGACAAATATTCTGACCTTGGAGATGGGCAACAATGGAAAATGCAGTTCGTTACTAAAATTCTTTCCAGAAACCCTTCAAGAAATATGAGTGAGTCATTGATTAAGTATATGACTGCTGAAAAAAAATAATTTCGCAAWAGCAGAAGTATAAAATATTTAACAGAGATCAGAATTACAAGGCATGAAAGCTGCACTCAAACCTGAAAATTAATGTTTGCTGCACAGAATTGAAACACCATGGCTGCATAAAATTTGGGTTTGTTAAAGTAGTCAGYCCAACCTTTTTTCCAATTAAAAGTGTAGAAACCTTATGATAAAAGGTATTCTGAATTAAAACCAGAGCGTAATGCCCAAAGTAGATTTCTTTTTTAATAATTATTGATAATTCTGTTCTTTCTGAAACTGTGRAAATTAGTTTTTTATGGCAAAAAGTGAAAAGCAGGTAATAGCATACTTGAAAATCCTTGACATACATAAATTTGAGTAGCAAAGAAGTATTTCTTTTACAATAGGAATTGAAAAGTATAAAAAATAAATTCCCAGTTAATAAGATGGTATAAAAATATCAACTAAAATATTGTGTTCTAAATAGCAGGTGATTGTACACTCCAGAAATATTATTGTGGTAAAAGTAGCTAAAAAATAAAAATCAGCAATAGTAGTGTGAAAAAGCACTGATTTTTCTGGGTGCTTTACAATATTTTAGTGAATTGAGAAGGCATTATATATAGAGCATTAAGACAYGAATAAGCCATTTAAGACTCTGGAAATCTACCTTTTTAATTCCTTTAAACTGGTGTAATTTTGTCCAATTCTGTGAATATTTATGCTCTTGATTGCAACAAGTGATCAAATATAGAAAAAAATATATAGACAAGTAAATATTTAATGAACAAATAAAGGGGCATCTAGAAGCCAAACTGCTTTCCAAGGAGTATTCCAGTGTCTGCTCTAGCTGAAATGAAGAAATAGGGACCACAAAGGCACAATGAGTCATGTTCTGTCTGCTTTGTCTGGGAGTCAGTCATGATTAAAGTTTTGATCACAGTATTGCACATCTAAGATAGATGAGGTTACATTTTTCACTCATGCAGACTTGTGCAGACTTTTTTGAATGCTTTCACACTTGCAAATTTTGAAGCAGAATATAGCTCTCACAGTTTAAACAGATGATTCTAGAACACAGTGACAGATTTTAAGCATTTGACAACATACTGCTGCTGCAGAGAAATTCCCATAAAAGTGGTCAGCCTGCAAAGGCAATAACTGAAAGTTCCAGGGAATGAGCCATGGCCATGAATGTTACCAAGAATTAAGTTTCTTTTTAAGATGGCAATGTTGAAAACTAAAGCCTCAAACTAGCTCTTATTGCTAAAATATTTTTTTTTTCCTCATAGCAGAATAGAAGATAGAGAAGAATGATTTCAGTGAAGGCTTTATATTGTTATGTTAAGAGAAAATCCAACAAGTCATAATTGTTATATGCTGGATATTAACAACTTCACAAACTAAGGGTCACCAAGCAAGCTTGATAGATGCAAATTTATTTTTTTTTTCTAAAATGACTCCTGAGTACATGCTATTGTAAATGGGAATCTTCTCTTCTGCTTTTACATTTGCAGGATCCGATGAACCCTCTGTAGTCTTCTTGAATGCAAATATTTTTTTTCCCTGGAGCTCTTGTATCCTCACATTCACTCGATAGTTGTGTGATGATATTTTCCTTCTGAGGTCAAATTTGCTCTTTTCAGAAGGGGCTGGATTTCTGATACCAGGAGTGCTGGCACGTATGTGAGCTCTCTGAAAGCACAGCTATTATAATATCCTTCTATTGCTCACAGAGTTATGAAAAGCAATGAGCACTTCAAAATGCTGAATTTCTTTCCTTTACTCCAAAGCTTAATTAGTGAGATTCACCTGCTTCTGAATTTTCACTATTATTAATGAAGTTGTTGTGGAAAGTGATGGAAGACTTTTCAGACACGTTCAACTTTTACTTCAGGGGAACAAAATGACCCCATGTTTTTCTACTTTAGCCTTTATAAATAACAAGGAGATTGACATTTTTTTCTGCCATTCTTGTTGCTCTTGTACACCCAGAAGATGCAACCTCTTGTAGGTTMTATAAACATATWGATAGAAAAAAGATATTTAACAGTTTCTWGAAGAAACTGAAGCATCAAAAATGAAGGGAATAAAAAAAAATCTATGTAAAGAAAAGAGATGAGTAAAAAGGCTACTTAACAGTACCTCTAGCTTACATCTATCTATCCATCTCTAAATAAATGTATATTTGCATACATGTCTGTAGGTGTGTAGCTGAATAAGATGTTCTTCAGGAGCACATGTAAAATATTCCAACATAAAGGACAGTCAGTCCACTGGACAAGACCAGAGGGAGTCTAAAGGACCTCTCTCTCCTAAGATGTGCTAGCATGCTCATCAGCTCCCAACACCTGACCTTCACACTTACTTAGGCTAAAACAGAATCAAAGTGGAAATGCAGACAAAATGCTTGAGGAGCATGAGAGTCCGGTAAGTGGGGTGGAAGAAATGAATTAGGGATAGAGGAAAAGGAAAATGCAAAGGGGAGAACTGGAAATAAAACAAGTCTTAACATGCTGCATTGTACCAAAGGAGATTATATTTTTAGGGATGAATGATATAGTCTTTTAATGATGATGTTTATTTATTTTGATAGCTTTGTATGCTTGTTGAATAATAAAAGTTTTCAGGCAAAAGGTTTTCTACCAGGCCAGTTCCCAGTGAGCTGAAATTCTATSTTCTCTGATGGATCAAAAAATTTAAATTCTTTGCATCTGAAAAAGAACATACATATGTGTAGAATCAGGGGTCAGTGTTTTGTTTTTTTCCTGTACATGACCAAAATTTTAAACCTGTGTTTATGACAACACTAGCAGCAAAGCTCAAATTATTTTTTAAGACACTTGAGCAATGAGTTTCATTRTCTGATTTCTTTTGCAATTTTGCCTGGACTATGTGAAAACGCTTCTGATGTGTAATGTTATGYTTATATATTCCTAGCTAGACATGAGATAATTAGAAAGGCAAAAGGACTTTAAACTAGGGAATCTGAAACTAAGAGATACTAAGCTTTCTGGTTTACTTGGTCCAATCCTTCCAACACACGAAATTATACCAAATACCCAATATTAAAAGACAAAATAATTTATTTTTTGACAGTCTGAATACTATTGCACAACATCTTGTWGCTTTTAATAATTCACAATGATATCTTGAAGTGCAGTGTCAGTTTTTCCCTCTTTAAGCAATCATGTGTTCAGATTTATATAAACTCATGTACTGAATCAATCTTTAACTAAGAATATGTCTACAATAATTTTTAATATGCATGAAGATTTTTTCAGAGTAAATAAAGTAGCAAATTCTCCTTTAAAATTTTGACACAAAACACCCCTGAAAAACCTCAAAATTTTAAAAGAAAGAATATAAGAACATTTTCTGTCCATAATTAATATAAATTAAGAACAGGAATTTGGGCAGCAGTTGCCTTTCTACCTGAAACCCCCCATGTTCACACTGCATCCTCTAGAACACTACCAGGTATCCCTGAATTGTTGCCATTAAGATTCAGTCACAATTAATCAGGGAATTTTTTTTCAAAATAGTAGTGGTCTAGGATCTGTGATRTAAATTATGGCATTATTATTAGTGGTGTCATACATGTCAACAGCAACTAAATCCAAACAATCTGCCCCCTCCAAAAAAAAACCCCAAAAAAACTACCATAATGAGAGCAAAGACACAACAAAACCTCTCAGGCACCACACAAACTATGAAAAAAACAGCACATTTCATGACTTCCCAAGGAATGTAACACTACCCATCTGCTCTCATTTAAAATTGATTTAATRCTGTGAAATAATTAATTGAGAATTACCTATGGACTCATGTCAAAGGAACTCCAGTTCTTTACCGGCAGAAAATAGAAACCAAAAATGTTTTTCTCATACAAGGTAAAACATTCATGATCCATCTTTATCCAAAGATAGATCAAATGGTTGCTTCATACTCATGTATTTTCMAATTTTTGTTTGTAGGCAATAATATATGGGGTGTGGGGGTGACAGGAGAAGGAAAGTGAAAAGAAAGAACAATTTTTTTCATAAGCTGTTACTCAGAGTGTTACTTCTTTCAGGTCTCTGAGAGTATTATTATGGGCTGCAACTAAGTGCAAAGTTTTATATATATAGTTTTCTTTGTGCCAAATTAATATACTCGGCTTGAAAAGTCTTTCAAATCACCTCAGTTCACCATCTTAGTAGTAGAAKGCAGGAAAAAATATTTACAAGTCCWGTTGAAGATATTTTTTTACTAATTAATATATTTTTCAGGCACTGTAATGGACTGGATACTCAAACATACCACCTGCAGGACATATGCCAGTCAAAAATCCTCCCTCCTTTAAAACTGCAATATTCATCCTTAAAYTATTTATGTGACAAAAGTCTCACTGAATTGTAGTGTGCAATGTTATTCAGCTAACTTGAGTACACCTGGCATACAAAATATACTATTAACTATTTGTGGTTTGAACTTTTCCTTTTTAAATAGCTTCTCAGCAGTAATTTTTGGAATGGGAAATCTTCCTATAAAATTAGTAGMAATCATGACAWTTCAAGGCCAGGTTGGACAGGCTCTGAGCTACCTGGTCTWGTGGGAGGTATGCCTGCCCATGGCAGGGGAAATGTTGGAAATGGATGATCTTTAAGGCCCCATCCAACCCAAACCATTCTCTGATTCTGTGGTTACATGCTYCCTTACATTTTTCTGTTCAGTCTGCAAAACAGAAAATAGTGAAAACAAGGGTCTCCTGAAAACTGAAATTCCGTCTTTGTGTGACCGTTGTTTCACCTGTAAAAGCAAAGCAACAGGAATTTCTGCTATATCAGAAATTGAGATTTAAATAGATATATCAGAGTCCACTGCATGGGATTAAGTGTAAAAGTTATTTCATAATACATTAATTTCTTCAAAACCTCACTGCAATACAGAAAACTATTTTTTTCAAGATGGTTACTTCAAAGGTGAGCCTTACACATCAGGTCACAGAGCAAAGCCCAGCTGACCACACACATCATCCCATTGTAAATCCACAGTATGCACATTCAAGATTATGACTTCATTCTTGATAWRGTATGTCAAGCAAAACCTGTAAAGRAGTAACTTTGCATAAAATATATTGACTTCWTTACATGGACTGTAAATATAGAAAYGTGTATTWGGGGAATTTTTAAAAGCTCTGACTGAAAGATTAGAAAGATCATAGGAAACCAAGCTGATAAGTGTGATCAAWACTTACAAATATGAGTGGATAGTGTATGATTGTGTCAATAATTAACATTTAAATAAGTTAATATAGTTCCTCATATATTAATGTACACATCTCAAATAACAGAGACAGAAGTCTTAGATACATTTAATCCATCAGTTATGGACTKAAAATATAAACATCCAATTGTCATTCACATAGGCACCAATGGAACAGGGAGCACATCAACATTTCTGTAAGATGAAGATAAGTGAATAAGCCACAGTGATGGAGATAACCAGCTTTGATTTCTGGAGGGCTTTTTTTCASTACAAAAAAGGTATTGAGAAGCAGTTTGTTGAAAGATGAAGCATAATTAGATAAAAAAAGCAGAAAAATAACCCCAAGCTTGATGCAATTTATAACKGAACTGAATTCTGAAGAACTTTTCAAACAGAAGATCTGATTTCACAAGTGATGAGCRCTTCTGTACTGCATAATGCTTCCCCTTATTTAGACAACATTTTGATTAACTAACTTGTTTTCATAACAAGRGCAAAAATTAGGATTGTTAATTACTCTGAATTAACAAAGGCAATTATCCATAATAACCAATATGTATACATAATATGCAATAATTCAGAGAAAAATGCTGAAAATTTTATTACTTTGAATATCGGAATTAAGAACAGTAGGTGAAAATTTTCAATTTTTTGACACCTTGCACAAGTATGTAATGGCAAGCCTATAATAATGTTTCCCTAATAATTAATTACAGCCAAATTTATATMAAATTCTACCCTCAGCTCACTGATGAAGAACTCCTTAACCTTGATGCTGCAGGATCAGGGATTGGAAATGTTTGCATGCAATTAAGGCCCTAAGTCGTAAATCTTGGTGAGACTAATGAGGATTAGATCTCTAAGTACCTTCTGTGAGGTGTTGTAAGGATTCAGATCATGCCTGCTCTGAGCAAAGGAGTATGGCACAAAGGGTTGAGTTACAATGCACAGTACTGGGCAGATGTTTTGGCTCATCTATCTGAGCTATCATGGCACTGAATAAAAAGTAGAAAGGTCATCCTGCATCCTGTAAGATTAAGAGAGGCAAACTTTGAAAAGAAGAAAAAGAATTCGACATAGAAATGTGGAGCACTGTGTTTTGTGAGACTAAATGACCCTGCCCCTTCTGCGGAGGAAGTGAGAGTTGCCTGCTCATCCTGTCATCCCTCCTTCCTGTGCTCTAGAATGTGAAGGAAGCCTACCTTGATGAAAAACAATACTTTTAGTGGAGTAAAAKGAGGACCTTGATTAGAGAAAGAAAAAAAAACTTCTTAAGGAAACTCAAAAAAAACACCAAAAGTGATTTTTTTTTTTTTTAAATACAATGATGTAACAAAACAGATCCRGAGTTGTTTCTTTAAATTACTGGTTGTGATTATTTCATACTTTAAAAGCCTTTAGTATGAGATAGTATTACTGTGACAATTAGGCCTAAACATGCTGGACTGTATTATATTTAATTCAAAAGATAAAAGTATGAAGTAGAACATATTTGCTGCCAAAACTTTAAGGAAATCAGACTACTGAACTAGCAAAAGTCACGGGGTATGCAGACAGAAGCAGTCTGTTGAAGTGMGAAAGTACTCCTGACAGCATCTGTTCCTTCTCCAGGTGCAGAGAGAACATTTTATTTATTCTAAGTTTTCTGAGTAGATCAATTCATTGACTAGTTAGCTCAGGCTTGAGAAACCAAATCAGGAAGAAAAAGAAGTAAAGAGATTTGTAGGCTATGCATACAGACTGAGAGCATTAATGATACATATTATTCTAAAATCTTAAGATAAAGTGACCAAAACTGTTATATGATCCTCTGTTAATAAACTAAACATAAAGTCAGGAAAACTGAAAAACTGCTGTATTTCTACCATGTTCTTTAATTCCAAAATTCAGCAATCTTCTCCTCAAATACATTTTTTTTTTTTTGCATATTTCAAGAACTTCTTGTGCATTTTCTATCCAGTCTTTTCCCGAGCTTTGAATATAGATTTTTYCCTCCATCTACAAAATTGTTGCTGCTTTTAAGTAACACTGACTACTCAGGAGTGATATTGATACCATTTCTTCACTGAAATCCCTGGCAAAGGTCCCAATGAMTAACAGTCATAGGGCAAGATAAATTTCAAGAGTTTGTAAGAAGTAATTTATTGAAATGTGAATCTGCTGATGCAAAAATGTCATATAAAGTTTTAACTGCAGTATTAGGAAAGGAAGAAAAGTTCCATATTCCAGAAAAAGACATAAATTTCACAGGAAGAAAGAAAAAACGGTGGAGTTGGAATGAAGATCAAACCAGGATGAATGGTCTCACTCTTTGAAAGCTGCCAAAATGTCCAAGCCAAATGGAGCTTTAATCTRAAGTGAGCAGGAAAAAAAATAGGCAACTGTTAGAAGTATATCCAAAAACTTATTGAGAGCTGGAAAAATAATGTGAGGAGAGAAAGTTACATGTTGTCACAGTTTGTGAAAAGTGATTTAACATGGCTCTAGTGAAATAGCCTCAAATGACTAATAACCTTCACTGCAGTACACTGTATTCAAACTTGGATCAGGTACAGCCTGAAAACACCAAGAGAGCTTTGACATTAAYTAAGAGTACTTAGCATTGATCTTTAATAAAGAAGTCGACTAAAATGAGGATAGGAAAGAGGTTATTTTGTTTAGATACCGAAAAGTASTGGGGAGATAAAAGCCATGAATATCCCTTAGAGTATCTTGGTTGTAGAGAAAGTTTTGCTATGATAAAACCTCAAAGACCTGTAAACAATGTTGATTTGTGAAAGGCTCGATAAGAGAGAAATACAATACACCTGGGAAGGTAAAGAATTACAAATAATTACAGTACTATGATAAGGAATAGTTGAAAATGGTGAAACTTGTAATGAAAAGATAGGTAATGAGTCAGATCTAGTTGTCTTCCCCTTTTTCAGATCATAATAAGTGTAATAAGAGTATAATTAAAAGTGATGTGTGTGTACATCATGTGCTCCTTCTTTAAAAAAAAAAAATCAATATCAAATAGTGGATTTACACCAGTGCAATGGCAATGATACTTCCAGGTTTTCAGGTTTGAATACTATTTTGTAAAACTGAAAATCCAAATAAATTTTATATATACATAGGAACATACATGATTTCAGCAATCATTGTGCTATCCAACTTCTTTCCATTATATTTATAGCTTATATTTCATCGCACAATATGTTTGATACAGCTTGCTTTTTGTTATTGTGGTGACTGTCATTTTTTTTTTTCCCTCTTAAAAACAGACATTTAAACTGTGACATATTTTTAAACACCAYTGGTAGATTTTGGTTGGGTTTTTKTTCCAGTTACTTGTATTGTAACTTRTATTAGAAATGGTCAGCTTCCCACTGTCCACATCTGCTTTCAATTCACAAGCAGTTGGTGTGTAAGTCATGCGTCATCAGCATTTTGCTTGCTTGCCATTCTGTATCATCTGGGAAGCCATTATATGAAGTAATAGAAGCAGAAAATAGGTAYACTCCCTCTTTAAATTTTCAGCAGGGATTCTGCTTTTCGTAACTTGTTCAAATTGCACCATTAAATTGCATATGTTGGCCTGTTGGGTGTCCCTAATTAAATAAATAAGGAAAAGTGCACATAAACTTCATGAATTGACTAACTTACTAAAACTCCCAGTGAAATAAACTTCCTAACTTCTTTTTTTTTTTTTTTCAGTTCAATCAGCTTAAAAGCTGGTGAGCTATGCAGAAGCATAGTTTATCATGGCAATTATATTTGGTGACACAAATGCACGCTGCATGTAACAAACATACAATTTCCCTTTGGTTCATACCCTTCCTTCTTCAGATGTGTGAGTTCAAAGCTATCAGAATTCACAGAACTGAAGAGAGAAGGTAAATTTCCTCAGGAGAAGRAAAAATAGATCAAATAATTAAAATGGACAAAAATAGTACTTTATTGTCCGAGTTTCAGATGGCATAGAGTTAATTTTCTTCTTGGTACAGTGATACAGYGACAGAGTTATACAGTACTGTATTTTGAATTTTGTAAGAGAATTATATTGATATCACACTRATGTTTTAGCTGTTCCTAAGTAGCACTTACTCTAAACCAAGGAGTTTTCAGTTTCCTATGCTCTGCCAGAGAACAGCTGCACAAGAAGTCAGGAGGAAGCATGACCAGGACATCTGGATGTTCCATTGGACAAAGGGATGTTCCATTCCACAGAGCAACATGCTTAGTATATAAACTGAGGACAGTTGTCTTTGTGGGGCCAATCGCTGCTTGGGGGCAGAGTGGGAATCAGCCAGTAGGTGCTGAGAAACTCCATTGTGCATCACTTTTTAGGTTTKATTCCTCAATCTCCCTCTCCTTTTCATTATAATSATATTATTATTGTTGYTATTWTTATTAATATTATTGCAATCTACTCTTTTTCCTCCAGTTATTAAGCTGTTTTTCTTTCAAGCCATATGTTTTACCTTTTTCTGATTTTTCTCCCCATCCTTGTGAAGGGTCAGGGGAATGAGTGAGTGAGTGAGTGAGTGAGTGAGTGAGTGAGTGAGTGAGTGAGTGTGTGAGTGGTGCTTTGTTGTTGGTCAGGGTTAAATTATAATAATTACAGTTTTGCTTATGTATTTCCTTAAAAAAATTAGTGAAACATTTAGATTATTCAAATAAAACTCAAAAGGGAACAATGTGAGTGTAAACTCTGTAGGAAAAACATTGTAGATTGTTGTTATATGAACAAAATAAGATATAGCATATTTGCTTTTCTTTGAGCAAAAGGAGAGAAATATTAGAACCTGTGTGTATTTKCCTTCATTTTCTGAGGTCAGAGAAAGGACTATAAATTGACCTCTAAACCACAGTTGTAGCGAAGTACTTTTTTGGTTCATATGTACATATTATTTGCAGAAGTAAAGTTCGGTAGGTAACAGTGATCCATTTGGAGTGCTGGGACAGATGGAGGGTAGTGGCATGAAGGACAAAGCCATCAGCAATGAGCCATCCTGCTTTATGGTCAGCAAAATTTGAGCTCTGAGAACTTTTTTACAGCACTATATCTGCATTCCTGGAGACTTTCCACAGAGAAATTGAAAATTAGAAGCTCAAAAGAAATTATAAATGAATGTGATTGGATTCGGTACTCAAWATGCCAATATTTCATTATTTATTCCTGTTTCAAGTCAGGAAAAAAAGGTTTGTTTTTTTTTTTCCCCAACATGAAATCCGAAAAATATCTTCAGTGAAATATCATGAAATTCACAGTTGTTCTGGTTCCTTATTTTGAAGYGAGCCAATTCTCTAGGTAAGCTTTGCAGTGTTTTATTCTGTGTGGATTGACTGAAAATTCTGTGTAGAAGGCAAAAGCTGTGGCATTATAGATGAGCTAAAGCTCTCACTGAAGGCTTTGTCCAGCAGTGCGTGCCCAAGGAAGTATGTAATTCTCTGGAGTGAGCGAATTGCAGCGTATTCTTGCTCACATCACATATCTGCTTGGTGTCAATGCAGACTTTTTCATCAGTAGAAAGAAATGCATATTTTATTTTAAAAAAAAAAACAACTCTATTTTGCTGTATATCTGTTCTTAAATAAAGAGAACCTCCAAAGCAATTGCTGTTTACCACTGACAAAGAACTGATTAATTAAGGTTGATAGAAACATACAATTAGGCAAAACTAGTCTCACTGTCAGAGTAACTGTACTAGAGGTGTGACTGGAAGGATCTCCCAAACTTGTTTTATTTTTGCACAAAATGAAAGAAAATTTGTATAAATTATCAGTCCCCTTTTCCCATTCTTTAATAGAAGTTAAATTATGCAAACCATTTGTAAGGTGTTTAATACGTCTTGTTCCTTTGTTTGTTTTTGGATTTTTTCCCTAGGACATAAACTGCCTGTTTAAAATGTACTGACACCTATTTTCTACCACTCTATTTAAAAAAAAACAAAACAACCCAAAACAAAACAACCTCAAACCTCACTCTTCCCCTGCAAAAAATCAACCCAATAATAAAAGCCCAGCAAACCCTAAATAATCTAAAATTCTGAAATTTAAAGTACCTTTAACACAATGTACCATAAATCTCTGTGTGTTTAGGTATGGCTGAGAGTCTTAAACATGAGATTAAGCATGCTTAGGCTGTGGTGTTAAAAGCCCTCTGATCTTAACATCCAAGTAGAATTACTTGCCAATGAAATAAATACAATTTGTGCATCACAATTCTTGTTCTTTCTTATGTGTGTCATGATAACTTTGTGCTAATTTATTAAACACTTCCATCACAACTTTCTGAAGGCTCCACTCCATATACTGACTATGAATAATACATTAGTCACAATACTACCACTGTTTTCCTGTATTGTTTTTGAGACCCTTTATATGCGGCCTTTTCATTTTAGAATGAAGCATAATGCTCATAAAGATAATATACCTGCAATCAAAATAGCTTTAAATTATTAAGTTTAATGGAGTTTAACTCTTTTGATATTGGGTAGATAATAAGATCAAATAAATGCACGACTTTACTTAATTAAAAATGCATTCTAAATGTTACTTGTGTTTGGATTGATTTTGTGGTTTGTTTCTTTTAAGACTACTTTTTATGAGGTCATTTACAGACATAATCATGAGTAAATGCGACTTCTTTTATAGCTAGGGCAAATGAAGCATATCTTCAATTAGAAACTTTTGAAAATGTACTGTGGCAGCCTACTGAGAATGGAATTGCTTTTCTTCACAGCTTCACACCCACTCCTCTTTAGAAGATCATGGCTGTAGATAAGTGCTGCAAGTGCAATATCCTTCTCTTCAAGTATTTTCAGCCACTGGGTGCTTCAAATTGCCTTTCTCGTGTGTAGTTTGGGATATTTCACTAATGCATATGTGYTTGCTTTACTGTAGGTACCCACATTACTTTTGTTAAGTTTTCCTGTAAAATGTAATTAAGTATAGCTGTTTATGTGACAATAACTTTAATGATTTGCATTCCATATATTGGCAGAAGCAAGTTTTCAAATTGTTTGCTGTGATCCAGCAGGAATTCCCTCTGCAAGGTGGACAGCATTACTATTCCCCGTGTGGTCACAGTCCAGTAAGCTTCATCTCTTTTTCTCTATGCCTTGATGTAAATKATTTCAGTTTCTGATTTGCTGTATTTTAATAGCAATAAAATAATTATGTTTCAAAACCAGAAAGATTAATTAAAACTAAAAAGTATTTAAAAAGAAAAAAAAATTAAAAAATAAAAGAGAAAAAAAAAAAAAAAAAATAAAAGAGACTTTAACAATACAGTATTTCATGTTCTTATGGCAGGCTTGTACTAGAAGTTGGAATCATTAAGACACAGTAAGACATACAAAGATAAATTTACTGTCAGAAAACAAATTACAGTTAAGGGCCAAAACTCCACTGATATTGTCACAGAAAAATTTCATAGGGAAGCTCTCAAAAATTTTCTTGAAGWAACAATAATTACTTTTAAATTCTCAAGGCCAAATCAGGCAATTGTATGTATAACCCCTCTGTATTTTCTCACTTTTGCTTATTACGGTGGTGATTTGATTTTTACAATTAAACAGAAATGATATTGAAGTGATAAGGTGCTCAAACAATCCAGAAAACCATTCTGATCACCATTTCTTATTCTGGCTTGGTGTTGGCATATATTGGATGATCTCTCAGCCTGTTTTTGTGCATAATAGAGCCCAGTAAAGATACTGGAAAAAGCCTATTGTCTGAATCTCATCTTTCTTGAGCTACCTGCATTAACTTCATTTAATCCACTTAATATCTGTGATTTTTCCTAATTAATTATAGGGAATTAAATTATTCAAAATTTGATTCTTTTAAGGASCACAATTTCAGGTGGCTTTCAGGTGATACTCATGTTTGTTGCTAATRTGATCTGTTTAGACAAGCCTTTTGTTCTGTAGCAGCTTTTACAAAGACTGATAGTTTGATCCTTAATGCTCACTCTGCTCCTATTCAGGTTGATGACAATAAGATTATAATGACAATTGGAGGACTGGATGTAAAGGCTTCTAAATATTCCTTAGGAGAAGTGATATTTCTGGGTATTAAAATAAATAAAAAAAAAAAAAAATCCAAACTACTCACCTTGCAAATTCAATAATAAAGAGAATTATACCTGAAAGACACTTCTGGGTAGATGGTTCTGCTGAAATTATAGTTTAATGATTAAAAAACAGGTATGTGAGCTATTTAGTTATCTAATTCCCAGAAAAGTCACTGGTTTTTAAGTACATGTATGATACAGTTCATCAGTGTTCTATGGAACAGGTTCCTAGGGTAGCATCCAAGACACGCTGATTTTCTTCAATCTTCAATAGGCTTTTAGTAAAGCYGTTGAAAAATATGAAGATTTCATGCTGAATTTTATCAGGAAAAAGGACAGTTTTTATAAGTGTAGTTTTGTACAATTAATTATTAAAATTTGGATTATTAGTTTATTACTTTTTTATTTTATGAAGCATTTATAATCTATCTTTCTGCAGATGTGCATACTAGGTTTTACAAATATTGTGATAGATGCTGTTGTAAAGTGCTGAAAACTTTGAAAGGAATTTGAACTTGAGTCATATGAATGGCAACTCTAWACTTACAGAAATGCATTCATGCCTAAGGTTTTCATTTACTATGAATCAAAAAGAATTAGAAAAAATGTCTCTTAAATGTRGAAGACTGGAGGTGGAATTGCATGTGTATTATGAGGAAATCCAAATGCTTGAGCTAAACTTGGATACCACAAGCGGTTCACTGCTGATTAGGAACTCTGATGGAGGGAGGAAGCTGCCTCATCCCAGGCTTCTGCTTCCTTTGAAGGATTATGCAAATACTTCCCCTGGCTTCTGCAGAAGGAAGCTGTGTGCAGCAGACCCACAATAATTAGTGTTTTTTGTTTCTAGTTGCMTTTAAAAAAACCTTCTCAATACTACAGGAGCATTGAAGAACSATCTGAACTTTGAGAGTTTCACTCGTTGTTTTACAATTTGAGAAAAAGTTTGCTAAATAAGAACGAGAAAATTAAAAAAARATATTCAGGGTGATGGGGGTGGAAAATTTGAGATGTCTGTCTCTGAGGAGAACTCCACCACCCTCAAATGTCTCATTTTTTATGAAAAAAAAACCCTCAGCTTTTCTTATTCTGTTATTTCATTTTCACAAAGGCAAAAAAAGAAAAAAAAGCTTAATATTTTATTTTCCTGAAATAAATTTGACCAAAAGAGTAGTTTCATTGTGCTTAATTTATTTAGTATAAACCTTGTTAGTTTATCAAGCAATGATGATTTTAATTTACAGTTTCTCCTGTGAACTACCAGCCTTCCCCTATCGTAGATGAAGAGATCTAAAATTTGTGCTAGAGAAATTTTCTCATGCAACTACTTCATATGCATTATTGTTTTATTGTGCTGCTTTATCAATATTGATCTCTTGAATGTTGAAGCAAATATATTTAAAATATTCACTGCAMAGGAGCAAGTGAGGATTCTCATAGTTATTTGTTGAACCAAAATGGTGCCGTGTTTAAGCTGCCATTCATTTCTCTTAACTATGCTGCAATTATATTGTAGCAAAGTTAAAAAAATACATCATCATAAAGGTTATAATATAAACAAAGCATTAGCTAGTCTCTAAAAATTATGCTTAAAGGAACACTCTAATATAAACATTAAACTGATAAGTTTGATTATATTTGTGTTCCCTTGCTAATAGAATTACAGTATACAATCCACAACATTTGCTTCAGGGGGAATAGTTTAATATAAAATGCATATGTAAATCACATAAGGAAATTGTCAGAAGAGGTTTACATGAAAATTGAATCACATTTGTTGTATTAGGACAGACACAATGTCATTTACCATATGTCTTGCCTTGTGAAATTCAGTCACAGTATTTGGCAAAGCTGAACAGTTCAGAAGCTGCATAATTAATACTTGCCTCAGTGCTTGCTTGTAGGCATTGTTTGGGGAAATTTTAACATACATTCTCTCTATCCACTCATTTCTGTAATGTGCTACCAAGCTATGTTAAGGCTTACATAAACACACATTATAGAAGCACATACTGTAAAGATACATCACTCTTAAAAGCCTGTTATTTACTAAATAAAGCTACCCAGTTGCTAAGTGTTTATTCAAGTTTAATTTGGAATATTTTTTCCTAACTAGAAACCAGACTATGCATCTGTCATTTTCTTGTCACAAAACACAAAGGGGAAGATAGCATAGAAAATGAGGACTGGAGAAAATAGAAATGGTTAAAATGGAGAAAAGAACAAGATAAGGGATCCAGAGATAAATGAAGAAAATCCAGGGAAATAACTTTGAGTAAAAATCATATTAAAACTGCAAACTAGACTGGAAGATGCATTAAAGTGAATGAGAAAAAGCATCTTTTTGTTAGCCATGTACAGTCCTCACTTTTGCCGTCACATCAGGAATACTGTGTGTGTCATGGTGCAATATGTTCTTTTGATAATAAACTCAATAGTTCTCACTCGTTCAAGCAAATAATAGAACAATGGCAAAAGTTCACTCCTTACTCTGGTGGTTTTTTTAAGAAATATTTGCAAAAAGATACTTTTGCACATGTTTAGGTATAGTTGGAACCTCTTAGCCTAACACCTTCAAGAATAAAGAATTAAGGACTTGTATAATGCCCTGCAAAATCTTTCATGCATGAGATAAATTCAGCATCAAGAGAAATACATGAGAATACATTAATGCACTCARTCAATTTCTTTGAGTTGTGCTCTTGGGAGCTTATTTTTAAAGTGGTGTGCAGGAGGTCCTCAGTACGCACTGACATTTTGCTGAGGTATATTGTTAATAAATAATTTGATTTGTGCACACATGTCCCTTACATGGCTTTAAAGATTTATTGCTTAATGGCTGATTTAACTTAGCAGGTGAATTGAAACAGGGTGACATGGGACCATTGCAGCTAAGTACACGATGGCAAATTTATCATTGCACAAGCTGGGYCTTAAATTCTAAACCTATAAAACCACAACACTGTCTAATTTTAGGCCTAAAATTGCATACTTAAACTAACACGTTCATTTCCATAGCATCCTTATGGTTCAGGTAGGATAGAGAATTCTAAACAAGTAAAGAGCAAAAAGCTCCATTAAAGATTGATGCAGAGACAGAATTCATCAGCGAAACTAGAGGATGCAGCTAACCTCATCAAATCTGCCCAAAGGAGTGCTTTTGCCCTCTTCCTTGTCTTTCCCTGTGTCAGCAYTGACATTTGCCTGACCCTCATCAGGGATCTTGCTGGGGAGCCAAAGTGGTGTAAACAACTCACTTGTTTGCTGGCTGAGGTCTGTGCTCTGACCCAGCTCCCYGAGCACAGGCAGATGTCGATGCGCGTGGGAGAGGATGGGAGAGCAGAGAAGGCAAGCAAGGCAGGTCGATGCTAGATAGCACAGGGGAGGGTGACACCATGGCCTTCCAGAAGAAAAGTCAAAATATCTCCTCCCATTCACACTGCCACAGAAAGGGGAGTTCCTTAATTAAGATCCAAATCATAGTTGTTCAAAGRTAGGCTGTCCCCTTCTCTGATCTCAGATTTAAACAGCTTCTAAAATCTTAGTCCTGTTTGCTCCTGCTTCCGCTGCTGGCCTTGTCCTGTTCACTTATGTTCTAAACATGTTTTTATTGGTTCCTGTTCCTTAAACCAAAAATCCATGTGAACTAGTTTTGCTATCAGGAGTAACAGGAAAAGCTGCTACAAGAATGCTTTTACTGTAGCCCTTGTTTTTTTGGTTTTTTTTTTTTTTTTGTCCTTTAGTGATTTCATTCAAGGGACTGAACTATTAAAAAATTATTATTTTTTGTAAGGATAATTTGTGGAGTCATTTACTGAGTCATTTGATGATTTGCCTCAAGACACGGTTTAAATTATTGTTCTTTTATTCGATAGTTTTTCCCTCTGATCTCCTTATTTCTGGGAATCATTAGATTTCTGATATTAGCAAAGCTAATAAAGCACCTATCTTTATTCCAGAGAGACAGTTCTGTCAAATGAGTTATCTAACAGGTAGATGAAGTGAGGATGCCAGTGATAAATGCTTTACAGCCTGCCTRGGAGACTTCCTCTACCATAAAGCAGATTTCTGCAGTTATGAGGGAATCTGTCAATGACCAAAAAGGTTTTCCTCTGGGTTTTTTTTTAAGCAGTGAATTCAATTTCTCTCCTTAGTACAGTACTACTTACGAATAACAGATCAACTCAATGCCTRACACATGAAGTAATATAAGAAAAAGTTATATTCATAACCTATATAAGAAAGAAAAAAGTGTCAGGCTTTTATTTCATTTTATTTACTCATTTTCTTTGTGTTAAAGTCAAACAAAAACAGTTTTCTGCATCATATTTTGATGGCTGTGTTTTCATTTTTTGWCCATAAAGGTCTGTAGACAGAGGAGTACAGAGACAAAAACTTTGATTTTTTCCACTGAGATCATATAAATTATACAAYTTTACAGGTTCTTAAGCCAGCACTTTTCTAATGAGGGCAGACCCCAGTAACGCTATATTTACCCATCAAACATACCATCAGACCTGCTATGATGCCTTCCCTTTTTTTTTTTCCGATGTGTTTGACTTGTGTTCTCTGTAAAGGGGGATGAAGTATGAATATAATCAGGGCAGAAAATAAACAATCAGCAACTCGAAGAGTTGTCAAGTGCTTTGAAATTCAAATTTTTGCTAAAGCAACTCTCGTCAATGGAATAACATGGAAATAACTGGGTTCTCCTTGCACAAGAACCAGTCTACAACAGGGATGAAATGAGATGGTAATCCACAATATTATCTATAATATATTCTTTTCATCTTTCAKCTATGGAGAAAATAATTCATCAATTAACTCAGGATATCTAAAAGTTTAGTTGACAAACGTCTAAAAAGACATTAATTAAAATTTTAATAAGGAAGAAGCAGATTTGAAAAATACTAAGAAAGGTTTCTTTAAATTCGAAGAACGATCTACTTAAAATATCTATTAAAAGATAAAAATATATAGAAAAGTAAAAATATAATAAATAATGAATATAGTATTTTTGAGATTTCAAGGCCAAGCACCTGGATGATAAGGATGATTAATTCCAGGCCAAGAACTGGAATGAATTTAAGCAATAAATCTATTAAACGGTAAGTTGTTACTAGTGATGAAAATGTTGAGATTATGCTGTTCTATGCTAATTTTTGTGAACCTTATTTTCAGCCAGTGACCAATATGGACAAAATAAAATATAAAAAAAATCTTTCACACAGGGCAACTGTATCCTAACATCATTTTGTGTGAAACATACAATGATACACCTTAAGAGTCCACAGCTATTGATATAGAGACAGTATTATCTTTATTTTATAAATACAGATCAGTATTCATATGACCGAAAGTAAAATATTTCCATTGATACTGAAAAGCAGGTAGTCATWCAGAATCATTAGCTTAATTCCATCAAACATTTCCTTCTCCAGTTTAWTAAAGAAAAGTGCTAGAATCTGTGCTGAAATCATAGGTAATGGGAAGAAGTACTTTAGGGAAATCAGATGTTAAGAACTGAAAGATGCTACACTCAGCCTTGCCTAAGGTAAATGGCTAAAGAAACAACATCACATCACAGCTKGAGTGGCTGCTTCAGAATTATTAGGTGGTTTAGTATTTCTAACTTTGGCTTTTTTTTGTCATGTTTTCCATTAAGCTGCTCTTTACGGCTGATCTTCTATCAGACTCAAAACAAAAGCTCTACCTCTTTTTCTTGGGCACAGGTGATATGAAACAATTTCCCATTTTAGCAGCAAATTGATTCGAGAATCTAAAAGCTTTTGGGCATACGTCTAAAAAAACCCAGAAATCTATTATATCCTAGCCCTGGTCTGCCATTAAAAATAACTTTGTCTTAAGTGCTGGAAAGCTGAAATCTAGAAATTTCTGTCAGTATAAATGAGGAGAAATTCTTATTCTAGCAAAGCTTTACATTTTTTCCCCACTCATAGCTACATTTTAACTGTTATCTTCAGGGCAGCCATTCTGCAGCCCTTGTGAAAACTTCTGTCATTATTTTTTTTTTTTAAAAAACCACTCTCATTACAAAAAAATAAACTTTTAGGATCTCCCAAGGCAGGTTAGCTTACAGCTATAGTATAAAATGACAAATGATTCTTGAGCTGACTACACACCTTTTTTTCACACCATCCAAAACGCTGGCGTTTTATCACTACTAATTATCTCCTTAAAGTACTTGGTATAGGAAGCTATCAGCTTCATAATCCTGGTCCCAAATGTCTGTGTTAATAACAGCATGTGAGCAATATTCAGAAGTTAGTCACAGAGTAAGCTAGAAACCTGCCAACATTGTCATCATCTGCATCCATCCTTTCACCTCTCACTTGCAGGAGCCTAATTTATCTAACCAGACTCTTGTAGGTACTACTTTGCACACTAGTAGGAAAAAATATTGTCATGGGTTTAACCTCCAAAAGATAAGTTCTGGCTGTTGTCATTAAAGGTTCATGATTGCATGTTAGAGTTTATGTGAAAACATACAATATTTATTAAACAATTATTTTCTGGCAGAGTTCCAGCCATTTTAATTCCATCACCAACAGGGTTGCTCACATGTTTGAGCAGKTAGCTATAACAAGCTCTCATTGCTTCATTTTTACAGCACAATTGAAGAGAAAGATCACAGCTGGTCACTRCATAATGATATGTCAACACATCTATAAAGTTTTATGTGTTCCACATTACAAAGAATGTTTTTTCTTTTTCTTTTGCATAACAGATTCATTCTTCATAAGAACATTTCAGAGTGTTTKAGCTATCACTTTCTGTGACACTCATCTGTCAATTTTCACTTTCCCAAATTCCCAGTTCTTTGCAATCCTCATGTTCCGCAGAGAGGCATAATATACATTTGGTGCTAATATACTGGTAGAAGCATTAAAGAATAATGATGGGGAAGCAAAATCAAGTTGTGTTTTTTTTGCCAAACATCTCATCTTTTTTCACCCTGTACTGATAGCTAAAATTCCTTTCTTAGAGAGAATCTAGGGAACACAGATTATTGTCTTCAGCTATATATTGCATCTTCATAATTCACAAAACATTAACGAGTTTCTGTGAACATCAGAGTCACTGGCTTATAGAAGGACAAGTTATTATGTGACTGCTCCAAAGGCAGCAAAGGCCCTGACTTCTAGGAACTGATAGGTGTGGATGCCTAACTGGGCAAGCTGTTACCATTCAGCTTCAAGAAGTAACTGGAGGTAGCTCTTTTGTTGAACAAAAAAGTTAATTGTGTTTCCATTCCGTGGAAGCGGTGGTTTAGATACTGACTTGTGTTGAATTGTTTGGCACAATTTCTGGCATTTCCTAGAAAGCCATTGGTGGAATCTGACATCTACAGCAGGACAAGATAGTAGAATAGAATAGAATATACTGAGAATAATACTGAGTAGCATAGAATATACTGAGTTGGAAGGGAGCCATCAGGATCACTGAATCCAGTTCCTGGCCCTGCACAGGCACTCCAAGATTCACACATTCAGGACAGCCTGAGAGTGCTGTCCAAACACTTCTGAAATCTGTCAGGATTGGTGCTGTGACCACTCCCCAGATGATCCTGTTTCAATGTTTAAGCACCATCTGGGAGAAAAAACTTTTCCTGATATCCAACCTAAACCTAAACTAAAATAAGGTACAAACTAAATCAATTTTATCAAAAATRTAATGTCTAATGGCATTTCAAATAATAAAGTTATTATTGTGTCATTGTGATTGAAAAATATCAAATTTTCTAGTCTTTWTTCTTCAATGAGCTTAGTATCTTCTGAAAGTTAATTATGCTAATGAAGAAATAAAGGTAAAATAAATTCAGATCATTGGATATATTATTAATTTCAGGATTTTGATACTTAGTATGTAAAGGACTTTGGTATGGTTAGGCAATACCTACATTACTTTGCTTATGTCCCAGAAGAGCAAAAATTATCCTCTTATTTATTCAAGTGGATTAAAAAGACTGAGGGGATAAAACGGTGAATAGTTACAACAGGGCAACTTTCATATTGGACATATGGATTATACACTTGAGGGGTTAATTCATAGTAATATTATAGAAACAGATAYAATTCTAATGTAATTTAAAGTAGGTAACCAACTGAGATGGACTCCCTGATTGTACTGTAGGAATGGAATTAAATTCTATTTTTTCTAACCATTAACAGGTAGGTGGGTAAATGGTAATTTGTGTTCTGAATTTTTATGTTTGTTTTTTTTTCCCCCCAGGCTGTACACAGAACACCATGAGACCTTTTACTTTTATTTTTATTATTCTTTTTAATTATTTTATTATTATTATTCTTCTTTAATTAAAAATTCTTCCCAAAAGAAACTGTGAATATTTTTTTATTTATTTGCGTTCTGATTTATGTGACTAAATACATACATAATTTTCCCATTGTATATTTCCGCCCTTATTGAGCTTTTTTCGGCATTAGTTCAGAATGGTTATTCTGCTGCTTGATAAATTCTACAATGAACCATGACAAAGATAAGTGTTTTAGATCAATTTTTTTTTCCCCAGGATTCTTTGTAATTTAATTATTTATGTTCTGCTAAGCAGAGAAGGTTAACATTGTGAGTATGCAAGCATGGAACAAAATCCTAGAAGGTTTTGCTTTGTGAGTACAATGGTTCTGATTTTTACTGATAAGGGTGATTAACTCATAGCTTGCATTTGATGTACAATCATATAAYGTTCCCTTGACAACCTCAGTTGAAGGTGTGGATTTCCTAAAGAAAAGATGAGGATGCTGCTTATTTAGTTTTTTTTCCTGTATTATGCTCCCAAATATGGAGAAAYTACCTGTAAAATCAATCTTCAAATTTTTAGCCCCTGATGCCCCTCCAAATTCACAGGGCCCATTTAGGACAGGACTATATCTACCTATAGGGATGATTCTAACAGAAAAGGAAGTCTCTGTTTTGATGGTTTTTTCCCTGACACGTAAACAAGAATTTATGTTGAAAAGAATAACTTTATATTATCTATAGAACATTGATTTCTTGAGAACTGCCTGGAAAAAGCTTTTAATAACATTCAGGACAATTATTGAGAACGATGGACCAGCATCCTAGGATTCCCTTTAAACTGAGTGCAACTGTGCCTGGAGCAGCTTGCTGATATGAGCCAGATATTCACCTTTGACTCTTAATTATACTTTTGCTTTTCTCAGGCGGAAGGCTGATAAACTGGACCTCAGGTGTAATTAAATTAGGGTKCTAGCTGTTAGAACTTAAGCTGAATACACAACTTTGAGTAGTTTGGTAAAAATTTGTAAATGTGATGAAATGCAGAGAACAAAACTCAACCTCAGGTTAAAATTAATATACTTTTCTACTGTATTTAAATTTCTTTTGTCATTGATAAATGAATCTTTTTTGAAAACTGACAGGTAGATAAATTTAGTAATAAAATTTATGTTAACTTGTGAAACAAAGTTGCAACTAATGAACAGTAAAACCATAATGAGATACATTCCAGATTTTTGCCTCCCTTAAATCACAGAGAACACTCACTGGAAGCAAAATAAAACTCTACTCTACAGTGTTTCAAGATATCTAAGAGGCAAGAAGCAGCAAAGTCATATATTAAAATGCTAAAAAGATTATAATGATGAGGATGATGATGATGATAAGCAAAAAGAGGATAATGTCCTCAATTTTGGAGTTTTTTTCACCCACTCTTGCTGTATATGTAAAATGAAACATGGGCAGCTGGCATACCAGATGGTTTATATTTGTGACACCAAAAGCAAAAAAAAAAGTTTGGACTAAAACGAAGTTCTGTTAGAACAAGCAATTCAGAATCCAAATGATGATTCTTCCACTTTGTCTCTTGAGTAGATTAATGCTACAATTCATCAAAAAACCTGAAAAAGCTGCATTCTTTCTTTGCATTTTAATTACCTCATTTTAATTCAGTGGTTATCAAAAATGCAGTTTTCTATAAGGAGGGAACAAAATGAACACACTGAATTTAAGGTATGAACAGCTTTTTCACAATGAAAAAAAAACCCAAAATGCCAACATCTCCTGTGCTGCTTAGTACCAGTGCTTAAACTTCTGGAAACCCAAAGAACAGTTCAAAATATCCAAAGGAGCAMATTGTTTTTCTCCAGTAATGAAAGCCAGCTTCCCACTTTTGGGAAATTAGTGGCTAGTGATTTCTGGGGCCACAGAATGTTGAAGCATTTTCTCTAAAACCACCATCCAAGCCACCACCTAGAAAAACAGATAATTAATATAAGATTAAGTTACARCTTTCTGTAAGAAAAAGGTGTCAAGTTTTTTGGCAGTCAGCTTAGCTAAAGGGATAAAAACTTTCTGTGCTCTCTTGCTGTRTGTTGTTTTTGATGGATCATAATTGCCATTTCATTTTTCAGGATTCAAGAGTCRAATTCCAGTAAAGCTTTTTTTAGAAGTAATGGAGAAAATGGACTCTGAAAAAAAGAGGAATTCAGTTTCAGCTGTCTGTTTTAGGATGAGAAGACCTAAAACCTAAAAGTGTTCCTTACTTTCACACAAAGGCATCTTTTAAAGTGACTCTGTATGATGAACATCTGCATTTTGTATAAGAAATCCATCCAGCTACAGGCAGAGATAGTCTTCACAGCTGCTGGTTAATCAATATATTTTATTCTTTAGTAAAAGTTCAAAGGAGAATAGGGGAACATGCCATGGATACTCATTAGCTCACTGCTGACAATTATATAATTTTTTCCCCTACTCTATAATTCTAAAATTAAATCAAATGCATTAATAACTTAAGGCAGCAAAAACAATATTAAAAATAATTATTTTTGTTTGCTTATCTTAAGAGATATCATTATTTGTATCTAGAACACAAGAAGACAAATGTGATTTATTACAATAATTTACTGAATTATTTATAAGAACAATAAGAGAGACCAATATTTTTGGGTGACAAAGATAGAAATAAATACAATTATTATTTTTTGCTAATATGTATCTTGTATTCAAACACAGTTAAACTCTCAGCATCCTGGTCTCTGTCTGAAGAATTCTTCTTAGCTTATGAACATGAAAAAAATATAAATTTTTATGCCAAAGAGAAAAAGTGAGAAAGGAAAATTTTAGTAAGATCATCTTTTAAAAATACAATATATGGTATCCTACACATAGTAATAGTGTACATTAGGAATATGAATTATGGATATTAAATCATGTCCTCATTTTGTGAAATGTTTGTAAAAAAAGCTAACTTACCACAATTTTCTTGTCATTTGTAATATTCAGAAAACAGAGAAACTGTTTTTCAATGTTTAAAAAGGATTCAGGCAAATTGCTACATGTCATCTTTCCACTAAAGCTGGCAAGGGTCCTTCTCTGTGTTTCAAATCATTGAGTGTGTGCTTTATTTGACTGGGGTTTTATTTTYCACACACCTTCATAGCTTCCTTGAAAGCTGCCTTGAGTAAGGCCTTGCTGTTACTTAAAAATATTCTCACAAGTCTCAAGGATGACTATTACATCATGTAAATGACCTGATTATTTAAAAAAAAATCTTTTCACACTGACATTTGATGCCAATAGACCACTGGAAAGTAAAGTGCCTGTGAATATAATTCAACATGTAACAGTTCAAGTATTTGCCTGCCTAGGCTTTTGCATAATATCTACTGCCATATATTTTTTCATCGCTCCAATCTGTCTAGAAATAATTTGATTTCCTATGGTTCAAGGCAAGATTTCAGAACATAAAACTGTAGGAATTCTGAACTGAAGGATATATTTATTTCTTAAAATTGACTACTAGTTTTTTTATCTGGTACACAATAGACTTAGTGCAACTTTTGAAACCTCTGCATTAGAGGTTGGGAAGTTGGACAGTGCTTTCTACTCTTCTATAGAAGTTTGTTGAGGTGCAAACTCCTTCAGGAGTTTGACTTTGTGTTAGCACGAGTCTTTCATTAATTCAAGTGAAACCATTTGAGACAGCGTGAGGGGTGGCTGGATACATTTTGAAGCCTGGATATATGCTGAAGAATGAAAATGATATGGCAACCTGAGATGACTTTTTGAGGGGGAGGGATTGGGTGGTGTAGGATTTTTCTTGGTGGATTTTTTTCAGAATTTGATCCACTGGTAAAACCTTTGTCAAACATTGTCCAACCTAGAATCCTTAGCATGTACTGTCGTATATGAAATCTGAGAGTCACTTTGGAAARTTCATAGATTTCAGAGAAATATTTTTAATTTACTGGCATTCTGACATATAACTAAACCAGGGTGAATATAATATAGGCATCAAGAGAAATGGATAGAAATACAAAGCCTATTGGACTCCGTGATATCCCTTAGCCATTTATATGCAGCAGCTGAAGAAACATTATTATATATGTTAAGAGTAAGGTTTTGACAGAGACATGCTGGGTCTATGTGCAGAAATGATAAGAAGTGCTCCTATTTGATCTAGGATTTGGATCTATTTCTATGCTTATTTTCTCTGCAAGATTTATAGATTTATTCATTTTTGAGTGTCACCCACTCTGGGTTGTTACTTACTCAGGTATTTGCCTTTGCCATCTTGTTATCTTCCACATTCAACAGTTCCTTGTCTCAGATACTGTCAGGCTGATCCATGATAATGAATTTCTTTCACCTATTCTCTGGGAGAAGCTTTACACAGGGACACCCATGGAAACTGTGAATAACATAAAATACAATTCTGTCACGATATTCTAGATTCTCTCTTATTAACTAATTAGCTGGCTAAACAACACTTGCCACTATCTTTCAGTACAGCTAATTAAATTCACTACATTTTTTTTTTTCTGGTGAATATTAATAGTAGAGATTATGGATTTGGTTTATTTTTTTCCCTGTTGTTTTAAGAAGAATTTGTATAATTTCATAATCTTCTATGCTATTGTCACATATGTAGGTATTTATATTTGTTTACCCACTTTGCCCACCAGAACCAAATGAGCAGTTCTACCAAGGTGTCTGATTCAGGACAGGGCTGAACAATCTACGCTGTTTGGGGAATTATGCTTGAACATTTAAAGTTTACACTGAGTCTAGAGTAGAAATTAAATTATCTGTATTGTCTATGAGGATAATTCATTTCTTTAGAAGTTAAAGAAAACACACAGATTAAACAATAAATCCATGCATGAAATAAGCCAATAAATTAAATATATTGGCAATGACATAATTTCAAGTAATTCATAGTCATAACGTATCACACTATGAGTTCCATCCTTATGAACACAGACAATACTTGTGTAAAAAAACTGGCTGTTATCTGTAATGATTGAACATTGCTAGTCATATTACACTTATTTTCTAGCATTGTGTAAAATGATTTGGAGCTGCCTGTGGTTCTTAGGCAATTCATGAGGTTCTCACATGCCAAGAACTGTTACAATGGTTCTTGGTCCTTCCTGTGGGAGAGTCAAACACTTCTGTTATTATCTTAAGAATATTTCTATTTTTCCCCTTTAACATTATCACATCCAGGTCTTCCTTCATACTACAACCATATTTTCTGACACCTTCTGACTCCCAATATGCCTATTTGTCACTAAATGGCCAAACATCCAACTGAGGAYACTCATAACTCTGTTCCTTTTGACTAATGCCTTTTTTTTTTGTGTCTCGCTTCATTCTATGCAAGTGTTTGACAAAGGGAATAACTTCTGCTTTCTAGAGCAGAAAAATTCAGTGGGTTTGGAAAAGAAAAATGAACAACCACTGCTCTTTCAGGTATAACAGTTGGGTGAATCTGTGTTTTTTCAGATTACATTATCATTTAGTGTACTGAGTTTCTCTCTTCTGTAAACCATCAGGCACGTGGTAAAGACTGTGCCTGGTGTGTTCTATACGAGGGGTAGGAGCAGAATTTTTTGTCTTGGGTTACAACCATGTCAACAGAATAAATAACATAAMAAGGCAAAGCTAACTTTTTACATGTTTATACTAGAAGGTCTAACAGCAGGGGAAAAAATCATAAAGAAGAAAAAAAAAGAAATAGCATTGAGACAAAGTGCAAGTACGGTCCTTTAAAGTTTATGCAGAAAACTTATAGGAAATATTGACATTTGTCATGGTTAAATGATGAAATCTCTGACATTTCTTAACTCTAGATTAGCTTTGGAAGACATAARTGAACTTGAAAAGGTGTGTAAGAAACAATCAACACATTTTATACTGCTRTGGCCGTCTCTGCAGTTATATGTTTATTGGAGATTATGTTTGAATCAGATGCACACTTCTGACATGAACTTTCTAATTGTCCCTGTGTACTACAATTTGGCTCATGCTGCCAAACTGACTTGGAGAGTGCAAAGCAATTTCTTTCTGATTAAATTAAGCTGGAAGGTGCACTCCAGGAACACATGTGAAATACTGTAGCTGTTAATGAGCATTCATTCTAATAAAACATACACCTTTTTTCCTTTGGTTTAGAATAGTTTGAGTGTTTTGGTGGCGTTTTTTTGGTTTTGGTTTTTTTTTTTTTTATTGTTGCTTTTTTGTTCTTTCTCTGTTTTGTTTGCTTTTTGTCTTATAGAGGACAAGTATGTGCAGTCAATACCTTAAATAGAAATGAAAATGCTTTAAAAATTGAGACCAAACCAGTGTGAGTCTTTTTATTTTATACTTTACTTTGAACTGAGGTGAAAATTTAAGGGCTGCAGGAAAGATTGTCCGGCTTACCCAGACAGAAAAAAACAGAGCTAGAGGGTAAAATACATAGTATCATAAACATAGGAAAAAAAATTACATGAAAGCACATCAAACATGAATAGGAAGTAAAATGGAGAGGATCTTGAGAAAGATATCCTTGCAGTAGATCAACAAAACCTAGTTAATGTCTGCTTACTTTTTTAGTGGGAGAAAAATTATGGCAAAGATAAAAGTCCCAGGTCACAAAGTATATTAGTAAAAGCACAGCATCCCATTTCCCTGGCTTTTAGACAGTGTTATTCTTCCATGTCTATTCTTCCACCTGTCTCTGAGTTCATAAATATATAACTTAAAGATAATGTTTTGACACTTGATCTCTCAAAAGCACAAGTAGTTTTGGAAGAGTATCTTGAGATGCTGTATCAACCAGATAATTTTCACAAATTGAAGACTGGCCAAGAATTGTTGTCTACATCCTGCCAAGACTGACTTCTGAGACTCAAAATAAGAATTAAAAAAATGCTGAAGAAATGTACTTTAGCTCACATGTTGAACTGATCTGATACCTGCATGTAAGAATGAATGACTTCAGGCAAAAGTCCTGAATCATATGCTCAACATCAGTCACATTTTTAAAATTGACCTTTTTATACTGCTTATGCCAAGCATAGGAAACTTCCCARCTGTGACAATGACTTTAATTTTTTTGACCTTTATTTAACTGATAAAAACATGAAATCTGGAAAGCTAAGATAATTTAGACTTAAAATATTTGTTTTGTTTCAATACTGCATTTTTTAAAGGTGCTTCAAAGTTAACATGAATATTTATTTAGTAAGGACACCTTTCCATGGCCATGCCATCACAAATGTAATTAGAATTCAGGTGGGTTTTTTACTATTGACTTTATTCTACCATAAATCTCTTCATCGTGAATAAATACAAGATTTGAAAGGATAAAAATGTTACAAGCACGGTGTTGAAACACAAGAGCTACTGATTTCTCACCTCTGTGTTTTTAAGAAGCTGCCTGAAGTCAGATTTCTAAAAAGTGTTCAGGCCCCAAAAATTCCATGTTCTGTCAGAAGTAATTTTCAAAGCAGCTGTGGTGATTTAGAATTTTTTTCTCTTTGAAAAGCCTTGAGCCACATATCACAGGTTCTCTTGCAAATGCCACCAAGAAAGGGCAGAGGACAAAGCATTTATTGCAGGTATGTTGGGCTATTTTAGGAATCTGAACAAAGCTCAATTCTAGGGACCAATGTAGCAGCTTTAGTCCTTCTGGGGCAGAGATGATACCATCAATCCCAGTAAGCAATGTGGACCTCAGCTGCAGGTAAACAGCAGAATTTCTGTCTGGCAGGTAAATAAAATCCTTTAAATTGCTGATAACTGTGGACTACAATGATGGACTGAAAATATACTGACACAGACAGGGAGACTGCAATCTCATCCCAGCTTTAAGTGCCTAAGTGTACAGGAAAATACAATCATTTGTTTCAAATATCCCAATACAGTTTTTTACAGTGAGACATCATAAACTGTAAAGCTGGGAGCTACTCTGAGATACRTATTTTTGAAAAGTCCATCTAATTTCCTTTCTGTGTGAGGTGTGAGTGTTTCTGTTGCACCGCAACCGCCTCTCACAGTGCTGTTAATGAGTGTTTGCTGAGGCTGCTGGAAACCACATGCAACTTAAAGATTTTTGTGATAAAGGTGTCTTTCTCAAACATATGAAGGAGCTGTGTGTGCCTGTGCATGCAATTCTATATTCAGTGGTAACTATGAGATGTATATATACAATATATATATATATATATATACACATACACAAATATGTATCTGTCTAACTATATATGAAAATGTATATATGTATGAAGACATGTATATACGAAATCTAAATAGCACTGTACATCACTAAATACTAATTCAAAATGTCTAATRTAGGAAGGCATTACTTTGCCCAAAGATTGAGGGGAAAATTTTAATTTTCCTAGAGTTGCTTCTAATAGTCAATTTGTATTCATGCGAGTGCATGAGGCTAATGGTAAAAATACCTCACARAACAGGCTAACATCACATGCTCTCAAATACTTAATATAGAGTTTAAAAAGGTCAGGATGTTTTAATTGCATATAAGCAAGTTTGGTTTGATTAGCAGTATGGGGAAGGTTATTTCCTTTGGGCTTGAAACAGAGCAACACAAGCTCTTATGTAAGCTTAGTAAGCTTAGGCCTGTCTGAATGCCCTCTGTCATRCAGGCATTGCAATAAAATACAAAAAAAAATATTTTTGGTGTTGGTGTTCTGTCAGATGATGGCCTGTGAGTTGTTTCAAAGAGCACATTTCATGATCTTTATWAACGCCWAATTTGCTAGYTACAGATACATCTTTAGAATAATTYTGTGCATTATTGATATGCTAAGAAGCAAATCTGACAGTACTTCCAGTTGCAAGGAGGGAGGTGTCCATYGCTGCTGTATGGAACTTGCTGGTTTTCTCACTAATGAAAGTCATTCATTTCATCTGCTGGCTTCAGAGGTACAGGATCATGCTTTAAGGGATCCAGGTCACACTAAGTCATAGCCTGACTTCATATCACAACCAAATTGGGTGGAAGAACATCCGCAGTTTATTTTTGGTCCATGCACCGAGTAGGCAGATGGAAGGAGAGCAGAATGGGGAAAGGATGCTGAGGTGTCTTTCATTTTGATTGATACTGAATGAGCTTCATAGCTGAGTTAGGTGCAGAGGAGCATTTCCAGATCCACCATATCGGATGTACTCAAATATGATTTAGTTTTGTAGTGAGACTCCTCAATGCTCTACTTAAGGTCTAAGTTAGGCACTCAGAGTTTCTGTGCAGACCACAGGAGAGATCAGAAGCCTTAAGAAGATATAACAGGAATGACATGGTGACTGAGGAGCTAGCTATAGCTTTTTCTTCAGGATACATTTCCTCTCAACTACTTTATCAGACTGAATTGTATTTCCAGTTCTGTCTTTACCCTTACAGTCATGGATATCTTTAAAAGTGTCAGTGCAGCTTCATGGATCAATTGACTACTGGCTAAGTGATAAGGTGTAATCTCAGCAGTAGACATTTAACTGACTTCAGAATTTATTGACCTTTTTCACTTTGGTGGTAGCTTGAATGAGAAATTTTACATATTTGAAACATTATTTTATTCCTCTAAATATCTGATAAATGTTAAAAGATCTTCTGTGTATCTATTTGTTGTCTGAAAAGGCAAAAAGTGAGATTTTCCTATGAACTCAATGAACAAAAATTAACTCAAATAACCTCCTTGATTAATTAAGTAAAGATTTTGCGGCATTCAAAACTGTTGAGAAATGTGGTTTTTTATTTAGAAGGGGTAGGTGAGAATAGTGGTTTACCTTACTATGAAGTTAAAGCAGAAAATTATGAGAAGGAATTTTCAGTCTTCATGTCCTGAAATGCCCATGATTTTACCTGTTGATATGAAAGGGAATACTTCAGATTGAATACTTAAAAAAATTAATTTAAAAATTATATTTTAAAATTACAAATGAAAAAACTAAAAAGAGAGAACTTAGATTTACTTTTTTTTTTTTTTTAACAACATGTCTGAAAACAACTTTTGGAGATATTTAAATTAAATTCTACTGCAGTAAATTTTTAAATTCCCTTGAGATGTGTTAAGGGATGTTCCAATTTAAAATGAGGAAACTATTGCAAAAATACACTTCTGGTTTCATTTAAAGAAAAAAAAAAAACAAAACAAAAACCCAAAACAAAAAAGAGTCGATCCCAACACCACCATCAGAACAATTAATATGTAATTATAGTTTTAACACAATTTTTAGCCTTATCAAATTAATTTTGTGTTTACAATTCCTTTGCTATTTTTCAATTAAAGAGTTTATAATTACATTTTTTGGTGCTTATAATCTGCTCTGTGTGTCATTTTCAGATTTTTCTCTCCTATTTCCTATTAATAGCATTAACAGATATAATTTTCCAACAGAACATATTTTGAAGCAGTATCCTGTGATTTCCTAGCAATATAATGCTGTGATTGATAATAATTTGTGGGAGAATGTGAATTCTCCCAGACATTGCAGCTCTGATTCAGRTCCTGTGAATTCTGTGAACACATATTTTGTTAAAAGTTTGTCTGAATCCCTGGCTGTCGTGGCTCTGCTATTTCAGACATCAAATTGGCATAAGGCTAATCTAGTACAGACCTCCAAATAAAGACGGGGTGAGCAGCCAAGACCGGGAAATCACATTGTTCCTGGCATGGCTTCAGTTAAAAATCAGGTGGTAAAAGAATACACTGTTACCCACATGAAAAATTATAGTTTTGAAAAGTTTGGATATTGCTGACCTGGATAATACTTGCAGAAGGATTATCTGGCAACACGTTGGCATGTACTCTTCAAGTATGAAATATTCTCAGTTTTCTTCACTTTCCCTTCTAAACTCTGTTCTTATATACATAAAATAATTTTCTGATTCCAAAGAAAGGCCATGTGTTTTCTTCTTACCTCAAAAAGTGTTACTCTTGAATACTATTATTTTTAAATTGTCATAGTAAAATGAATTAATATATAGCACTTTTGAACCTTGTGGCTCAAAGAACTTTGTAAGTGTCACCTTCAATTTCCTCATTTTACCCTGGAGCACAGTGACACTGAAAGTAGCCAAATAGGTTTTTGTGAAGACCTGATTCCAAATTCAAGAAATGAACAATTCATTGTGTTTTTAATGAGATACTCTACAATAGAAGTTAAAAATAGGTCTTAATGTCCATGACTCATTCTCATCAAAAGAAAGTAGCTGCTACATCATAGTACTGACAGCAAGGGCCAGAATTCACTAGCCTTTAAAAACATCAGTGTTATGAACTGGCAACCGTGTGGAAATATTCACCAGGGATATTTTTTTTTTTTTTTT
>NW_026623267.1:121478-128262 GCF_030028575.1 Malurus melanocephalus
AGAGGGTTGTTTTTAAATTTACTTTTGCTCACATTTGTCACTAAAGTCATGGAATTAAACTCAAAGCCCCAGACAATGCTTTGAAAGTATACTTTTTAGAGTTCTGACAGGCTTAACTGTCTTAGAAAGAGTGATTAATTGTGAGCATTTCAAGTCTTCAAAAATACATCAGTATTTCAAGCTTCTTTTTGGTACCTAAACTCTTTGTTGGAGTGCAGAATGGTAGTAATAGATGTACTAAAGGGTCTCTCTGGTGATCTGCTTTTCTGCTAGCTTGCTTTTGCAGCAAGAAAAGGCTTTGTGCTTGAAATCTTCTGATCTAAAAGACTAGAACCTACTCCAAGGAACTGGAGAGACAGCCATGTGGTGCTACTTGGTTCCTTAACWGCAACTTTTTGCTGACTATAGCAGACAAGAATTAAATGAGTACACCAAAATATAACACAAGCTATTATTACCTGATGCCTAAACATCAAAGAACCATGGTCCAGAATTCTTCCTCATGGCTTATCCTTTCCTTTGTTCATTGCTCCATCACTGCTGTGTGTATGGTGTATAATCAACAGTACAAAGACCACAACTCAATTCACTGCATAGTCTTGTGGTAAGACACCTCTTCAAGGGAAAATATGTTCAAGGTCTCGCATCTAATCAAGCATAATTTCACAAAAGGTACTCTTTAGGAGATGGGATGAGGGATGCCAGAGAACTGCAGAAAAAGTGCATGTCTCTTCTCTTCCCAAACCAAGGGTCTCTTTTAAGCCAGGAGAAAGTACAGCAAAATGCTCCAATAACCATCTTAAATAGGATTCTACCCAGACTCACAGACTCACAGACACCCATGCATAGACACAAATTGCATTGGCAACATCTCTAGCTTATTGCTGTTTCATGCCTAATTCTCCTAATTAACATGATCAGTGATAGGAAACAGTTAGCTAAATGAATGGTCTCCCTCTTTATAATGAAGCTACTTTGCACTCGTGAGCTTTTTGCCATTAGTCTCCTGGAATGATTCTCCATCTCATAATGTCTGCCTGGAATTGGTCCACACAAAACAGAGCTGGATTCAAATGTCACTATAAGCAATGTTGGGAATTCTCATGTTATCAGACTACAGAGCTGGCAGTGCAGCTTTCCAGACTTGTCCTTTAAAACAAAAGGTGATTAAGCTATAATGGCACTGGGGTCACACTTGTTGCTACAAACCAGGAAGGTACGATTATAGCTTAATTTGGGTTGTTTGGGGAGAGACTTGTCTAGGCTGATTGGTAGCTAAAAAGCTGGAATCTGTCCTAGTTAACAGGGAAKAGACAGTTTTGTCCGGTCCAAACTATTTTCTTTATAGCCCTATTCAAACATGCATAAAATAATTCATTAGCATAATAGCAAAAAATATCGTTTCCCCAAAAGACTAACAAAAATAATCTCATACATTCTAAAAGTCTGGATTTTTTAAAATTTAGTTTCAATATCACATCGCTAATGGATGAAAAGGTGACATTGTATTTATACTTTACAGCCAAAGAATTTTAAATACTGGCATTGCATGCTTTGTCTTTCCTCAATTTTCATAATCAACCTTTTTTTTTTAATAATGTGATGACAGAAAATGTGAAATGAAAGGACTTTGTTCTTAAATGACCGCAAAAKATAATTTTCAGTCTTTTTCAGTTTGATTTATTCTGTGATCGCAGAATCACAGAATCATATGATATGTTGAGTTGGAAGGGACACGTTTGGATCTTTGAGCCCAACAGACACCCCAAGAATCCCACCATGTGCCTGGCAGCATTGTCCAAGCATTCCTTGTACTCAGACAAGCTTGCTGCTGTGACCACTTCCCTGGGGAGCCTGTTCCAGTGCCCAATCACCCCCTGGGTGAAGTAGCTTCTCCTGATATCAAACCTAAACCTCTCCGAACTCAGCTTCATGCTGTTTCCTTGAGTCTTGCACTGGTTATGAGACAGAAGAGATCTCTAGCTCCCCCTCTGCTTCCCCTCACGAGGATGTTGAAGACTGAGATGAGGTTTCCCCTCAGTCTCCTCGTCTCCAGGCTGAACAGACCAAGTGACCTCAGCTTCCCCTCCAGATCATTTGTCTTCCTCGTGGTCCTCCTTTGGACCCTCTCTAATAATTTAATGTCTTTTTTATGTTGTGGCACCCAAAGCTGTTCCCAGCACTCAAGATGAGGCTGCTTCAGGTCAGAGCAGAGCAGGACAATCCCCTCCCTTGCCCAGCTGGCGAGGCTGCACCTGATGTCCCTCAGGATACCACTGGCCCTCCTGGCTGCCAGGGCACCGCTGAATCATGTTCCACTTGCAATTGATTGGAACCCCCAGATTCCCTTTCCCCCCTTTTCCCTTTCTTCACCCTCCTGTTTCCCAGTCTACACACAAAACCAGGATTGCCTTGTCCCACGTGCAGAACCCAGCACTTGCCCTTGCTAAGCTTTGCATGGTTGGTGATTGCTCATCTCTCTAATTTGTCAATGTTTTTCTGTGGGGTCTCTCTGCCCTTAAGGGAGTCGACAGCTCCTCCTCATAGAATGTCATTGGCAGATTTCATATTCCTTGGTGTCCTGTGTTCAGGAGATTAATGATGTTGAAGGGAACTGGGCCGAGAATGGATCCATTGGAACACCAATAGTGACCAGATTCCAGTCTGATGTTACCCATTCATTATAAATCTTTGTGCCCTACTTCCCCCATTGTGTAACACAGTTACCCAGCTGTGTGCTGGACCCCTGTCCAGAAGAACAWTGTGAGAGACAGTAACAATTGTTTGCTGAAACCCAGAAAGATTACAGGTAGTAGACTTTCCTAGATCAACTAGGTGGGGTACCCTGTCATAGGAGGAAATCAGGTTTGACAAGCAAGATTTTCCCCTCATGATGCATTGCTGGCTGTGACCGATGACTTGTCCCTGTCCCTGTTTGTGAAATGATCATCCTCATCCTGTAACAGTCTGATATTTTTGCTATGTTGCCTATTGTCATTAATGTATTTGAAAAAAGGTTTCTATTGCTGCCCATATTTCTGGCCAGCTTAATCTCTAGTTGAGCTTTGACTGCACAAATTTTCTCGATACAGTGTCAAGCAGCATCTCTGTATTCCCTCCATGTCACCTGACCTAGCTTACACCTGGCATACAAATTTGTTTAACCAAGCTGGCCTTCTGCCTTGCGTGCCTGGCTTGTAACGTTTGGGAATTGCTTTCTCCTGTGCCCTCAGGAAGAGATGTTTAAAAAGTGACCAGCACTGATGGACCCCAGCAACCTGCAAAAACATTTTCCCAGAGGATTTTACTTACTGAGTAGCCTGAAGTCTACTCACCTCACATCCAGAGGTAAAGTTTTGCTTACATTTTATCTCCTGTCAAGAAAGATTTTAAACTTGGTCACTTCATGTCACTGTGGCCAAGACAGCTGCCAATCTGCACTTTGCTCATGAAAGCCTCTCTGTTGAGAAGCAGAAGATCATGGAGGGCATCCTTCTTAGTTGACTCCCTTAGAAACTGTTCCATAAAGTTCTCATGTAGCTTTTTTTAGGAATCTTCTGTCCCAGGTTGTACCAGATGTGTGATGCTTGCAATTTCTGGCAAGTTGAAGTTCCCCATAAGGACAAGGGTGGTTGACTTGCAAGTGTCCCTTATTTCTTCAAAGAATAATTCATCAGTGGTCTCGTTGGAAGGTCTACATCAGAATATTTTTTGTAGAAACAAAAGTTAACCACAACAAAATGGAACAGATAATTACCAAGAACCACATCAAATTGACTATTTATTTTAATTCCCTTTAACTTACATAGTACGAAATATCATCTTTACAAAATAGGCAAAAGGGATTTAAATGTGTTTTAAATCTATTCATTAAGATTTACTATTGTAGAAACACTCAGGTAAGTACTTAATCTACAAAGCCACCAAAATTCAATATGTTGTATATGCTGAGAAGAGAAAGCAGGTTGATGTTATTAAACTAMATGTGAAGTGGTGTCATTGTTCATCTATAGTCCTTGCTCATTTGAATATTGTTTTTTTTCCTTAATGAAAAATAAACCCTTTTTTTTTTTTCAACAGAAAAAAACTATGATTGGCTTTGTTCTTTCCCTTTGTCATTTAAAAGAATTGTTACTCACTAAACTTTAGTGAGGGACCCATAGCTGTRATAAAACCACACAGTTTTTTACTTCTATGTGTTCAAAATTGATCACGTGCTGCATGGGAAAGTATTGACACTGATTTTCTTGTGTAGACACATTTTTAATCTTATTGTCTTGTTCTGATTTTATACATTGAAAGGGTTTTTACTTGTCTGGCTTCATAAACAGATGTTTTCAATCATCATAGTGTAGATAATGATAAATCATCACTTCTGCAAGCTATTGCAGCAAATTAAGAAGATAATGTAGCTGATTATGGCTACTTGGAAGAGAAAAAAGATTTTCTTCTGAAGGACAAAAAATAAAGTTGAGATTTCACTCTGCAAAGGACAAATCTTAAATCACAGGACTGATGTTTTAGCATGTAAGGACTCATCACATTGAAAGACTTCATTTTGTCTTATGCTAACAGGGAACTGAGAAGGAATTAAGTCATCATTTTGCTTTGTTTGCGCACTGAGCTTTTACTCTGTCTGTTAAACCCTCTGACACTTCTGACACTTATTCCTATATTTTAGCTTCAGTTGTAGGAGCTTTGTCTTTGTCCAGTGAAAATGGGGTAACCATCAATCATATTCTTTATCTGAATCTGTAATGAGAAAGTTAAAAAGCATTCTGGAAATTTTATGTCTGAGATTTCTAGGAATGTTCTGAACTTCTGAAGGCTGGATTTACRCATAAGCTTCAGCAGGTTGGAAGAGAGGGCTTGTCCAGGTCATTACATTCTGCATATATTTGTATACCTATAAAAACAACATAAATTTCCCCATATAAATACAGCAAGATATAAAGAAAAATAATTTTCATTCGGGAACATTGAACACCTTCCCTTCCTAGATACAGTTGTTGCCTTAGCAATTACAAGGGCATTAAAAAATCGACATGAAATGAGAACACACAGAACAGTTAATATTGACTAAACTACTTAAAACRCATTGCTGAAAAGTTGTCAGATCTAAAACCAAAAAGTGTTTCAACCACACGAAAAAGAAGAATGAAGATGGAAGTCAGGTATTTGCCTGCATCACGTAGAATGTCTGTGGAAACAGATTCTTAGTTAAAAAGAAGTGATGAGACAGAAYCAGGCATAGTCCTASCTTATAGARGTKAACTTATGTTACTTTGAAAWTATCTTYAAAAATCTAATAACCCACCTAGCAYAGATCYTTGAACCTTTGGATGYAAACAGAATTCCAGATCACTTTAGGAGGAACCCTTTCCCCCTAATTTTACAAACCTGTATAATCCCGTCACTACACTGTGATTTGTCCCAGCCCACAGCAGCTAGTTCTGCTCTCCCAACCCTGCTCCACAGCTGTGAGTATTTTGAGCCTTTTCTGAGTCCTTTAGAGCTATATTTTTGTAAAGCCTATATTTGGTGGGCTTGTGTTTACCAAGCCAACAGCAGCTCAGCATTTTTCCTGGTGGCTCACACCAGGCGCAATTTTGATGCTGTTTGGAAATAAGAAACTCATAATCATTGGATACCCTGGATGCCTTTGGGCCCTTCATAGACAGCTTTTCTTTAGCCAATAGTTCCTAGTCTTGGGTTTCTAGAATGGAAACATTGTGTGTCCAATGGAGTGTGAGGTATGAGCCCTGAAGGATTCAATCCCTGTTTTGGAGAATTTAAAGAAAACCAGGTTAAGTTGCCAGCTGTTGTGTTTCCTCTCTCTGTTCAGAGGAGTTCCAGGCTGAAAAACTTTCCACTAAGGCACATGTTTCCCTTTTTAGAATTTCAGTCATAGTGACTATATTTAATTACAGCATTGCACGCCTACACTGTGCACTATTGTACACCTGCAATATACAGCCCATACAAAAGTTTTGCTGCATGTCAATTTATGTGAAAAAAGACAGCAGAGTGCGCCTAATTTCCACTGGCAGGAGGCTGCAGGGTATGTGGGCTGTAAAGCACTGCTGAATACACTTCTCTGAAAAATAAAACAGCTACAGTGACCAGAGGCAATATATCCCTGCAGAGATTTACAGTCCTATGCTGATTTTTCTTTCTGTTTTCTGGGAACTTTTCTAACTSTTCAAAACTATTTCCAACTTACATCTATACTATTTAGAATTTATTATTCACTTTTTTCCCACATGATTATCATAATTGTCTCAMAATTCCAGTAGTTTTAAGAGGCTTGTCCAACATTACTGTACATACATGTGATTACTGCCATGATTTCCAGAAAGTTTAGATATTATGTTTATGAATAAGATAAAATAAAAAAATGAAAATAGTTGGTTATTGCCTAATAAATGAACTAGACATTGTAATTGACCTAAATCTGTAGCAGTCTGGGTAGATATTCTGTTTGGCTAAATTATTATATCACATCTATTACTAAAGCTTCCTTGTGAAATCAAGTAATTAGCTGAGAAAATAATAAATATTTGTCACATGCATTTCCATTCTTTTCTATGTAGAAAACAAAAATAATAATAATAATAATAATAATAATAATAATAATAATAATAATAATAATAATAATAAATAAAGTTATCTTTGTGCTAGAAAACAGCAAATTAAGGACAAGAAATGTGGAAAACTATGAACAATAAAAGCTTAATAGAAAGAAAATCAGAAAGGCTAAAATACATCAAAACACCAGTGTACT
>NW_026623267.1:128278-137561 GCF_030028575.1 Malurus melanocephalus
TTGGTCCCAGAAAAATAACACTGCATAAACAAGGCTCAGTATAAACACCAGTGTACTTTTTTTTTTTTTTTTTTCTGAAATGATAGGGAATTCATAGAATAGAAGTTGAGTGACCAGCCTTCTAAAATGTTGCATGATGGAAAACTTCTATCATGTACAATTATTTTCATGACAATCCATTAAATTAAATTTAAACTAATATTATTTCAGCAGTCTGAAAGATAACCATTAAGTCAATTTGTTGGCTCAGTATGGCAGAACTGCACTGTTGAATGGAAGGGCTTATATGGAATTCATTATTTTTTACCCTGAGAAATAAATTCTCCTAAGGTTTGCTTTAGTAGAAAGATTGTCCTTTGACTCTGAGTAACTCACTTGTTTCAGTCACTCTTTTAAGTTTTTTGTACCATGATTAATTAGTTCATAATCTGGCAGTTTATCTGCTTGACATGTTCTGATTCAGACTTGTCAGTGGACATGTGGRCAATCTTTTGGTATTTCTCACTCTTTTACAATATTCTTCTTAATTTTTAAAAATGTATTATGCAGTAATCTTTTTGTCTTTTCCAATTATAAAGAAAAATTTAGGCTGAAGTCTTCAAGGTCTTCAAGAGTTTTAACTCTATTTGAGCAGTTTATGTTCTATTGGTATGGCTTCAYATTGAGATAACTTGTTTACTAATTGACTGGGTACCTGTTATAATTKAAATAATCAAGTGTGCAAATGGGAGATTAGAGTCAGCACTACAATTATCTTCCTGTCATTCTCATTCCAAAGTCAGATTTCCAAGACAGGTAAGTTTCATTGTTTTATTCTCAGTTTCTGCTTTCATGTTTTTGCAAGCTTCAGCTTCTCCGGCCTCAACAAAGCCCTTTACTTAATGCTAAATTCACACATAGGTTTTCCAGCACAATAAAATTGGCTATTTGTAAATGGCTGCACAATACTGTGTGACTTGTATTACAGATGATCTRTTAAAAATGGACAGAAAATAAAATACATTATCATATGTAATAAATCAGTTAGTCTGAAATCGGGAGTCCAAGACTTTTAGGAAATGTTATTTGCATTCAARGGACTATGCTAATATTTTCTGCCATGGGACTGGATTTATCTTGTTTTATTAGTTACATCTAAAATTAGGTGCCTATTTTAGGGAAGGCAGGCTTCCACGATTGTYAGTGGGGAGAGATAGGCACTCCAAGTGACAATTCCTCCTTGCTATCTTGGCCATGTATTGTAGGATGGGGTGAATCACCTTCTTTAAGTGCCTGGAGGAATACCAGATGATAATATGGATTAGTCACCTGGTTTTAGACAGTTAAAGCAAGATAAAGTGAAGTCTGATGCACAGTGTCCGATGTAGTTAATGCASCACTCTTCTTTATAGGCACAAAGGGTAAAAGATTTTGTCAGCTGAAGATAATGTATGGTCTGAACTGTTTATCAGCTCCTTGACCTGGCATGCAATAACCAGCATGATTCCTGAATTAARCAGGTGGATGGCACAGCTCCCGTCGTGACTGGTGTCTGGCTGCTCACTGAGATAAAAGCAAGAGAAAAGCTCCTTTTCTGGGGCTACTCTTGTAAGAGAAGGCAAGCAGAGTGTACAGTTTTTGTCCTCCAGTGCAAGAAAACAGGAAATCTAGTACTTAGGGCCTGAAAAGTCCTGGCATCCACATGCCTCTCTGTAGGTGTCATTCACATGTGCCCAAGGAAGCAGCATCTATCAAAATGTTCTTTCTTGTGTAGTTACATTTTCAACACATTATAAAATTGGAATTTATTTGCAGTTTTATACTCTGGATACAGTGTAAAGCTCTGGAACAATAGAATGAAGGGTAAATATTTTTCCTTCYGGAAAAACAAAAAMCYCMAAAAAAMCAAACCTCACAGRAAAATAAATAGCTCAAAAATTAAGCCTGTCAGTATTTTCATATTTTTCCTTTCTAGGAGTTCTAAATTGGTGAATTCTAGACTGTGGGGAATTCTAGACTAATTCTAGAATGATTTCCTTGCTGTAGGTTTCATGCTAACCTAAAAACTTTTGAGAAAAAAAAAAGACATTCTATTTTAAGGAACATTACAATTTTTTTTTCTTTTTCGAAAGAAAGAGGTTTTCTAAGCCTAAAGAGCTTAAAAGTGTTTCCCACTTTTCCTGTTCAAACACAGAATATTGGTTTTTTTTTGGTTGGTTGGTTGGTTGGTTGGTTTATTTTGTTTTGTTTCGTGGGTTTGGAGTTTGTTTTTTTTTGTTTTGTTTTGTTTTGTTTTGTTTTTTGTTTTGTTTTGTTTTGTTTTGTTTTGTTTCTTTTGGTTTAAAATAACATTCCCTTCTAGTTTATCCATTGCCTTATTACCTGCATATTGGAGCAAACCTAGATTTTAGATACAAACTATCATTCTTTTGCAGTAGGTTGCACTGCTRCTTATAAAGCCATGAGAAATGCTGTATACAGGTTCTGCTTCTGGTACTGTGGATTTTTGGTGACTAGAAAATGTGCCTTCGAGAGCAATTGTAATAAAATGAGAAATACATTAAATCAGAGTGAATCGGAAAATTTTGATCAGTGTGTGTTTATTACAAGTTTATGAAATCTCTTCTTATCCCTTCCCTGTTGTTAATTCCATACTGCTTGATCAAAATAGATTTAGTGCATGRAATAGGTGTAGGCACACGTACAACTCATCACTCACAACTTGCATTAATTCTTTATTTCTGTGTTTGCAGCATGCTTATATTTAATTTACAGACAGATAAGGAAATCTCTCAAGTAAGTAAATACCTTCTGACTTTTCRTAAAGGTTATTATTGCCTTCTTGTGTAGTATGTTGGCAATATAGAGAAAATGAAATTAGTTTACAATTTGTTGTTGTTTTGTTGAAAAATCTATTTACTTGCCTCCATTGAGAAAAAAAAATAGTATGGTAAAATCTTACTGTTTCTTAAGAAGAAATAAAGGAATCCATGCTCCTAGAACTGAAAAAAATTAAGGGAAAACACCAGGATAAAAATGAATAAATTATGAAAAGATAGAGAAATGTGAAGAGAAAAAAATAAATAGAAAAAGATTAAACAGTGGGGAGGAAAAGGTGAAAAAATGAGGGAAGAAACAAGAAATGTACTTTCTTCATACTACGATTGYGTAGTGGAACAAAGTAAAACATTTAGTAGGACAAAATGGTAATTTTGTAAAAAAGACCCCAACAAAACCGAAACGTCCATTTATTTGTCTTTAGTATTCTTTACTGCTTCCTTGTGAAAGTATTATGTATTCTAAGTGATTGTGCTTGTCTGGCTCAAATGATCTAGTTTGACAAATTTTGTGCAAGGAAGAACTTCATAAAATCTTGTAACTATGCTGAAATTTTTATCATTTAAGCAGTTTTGTGCCTGTGGAGAAAAACACAGCTCTTTTCACCTATGGCTCTCCACCAGAAGTTAGAAGTTTCCAGATGTTGTCTCCTGTCAATAGCAGCTTCAAGAATTATCTCCATGATATCTGTAAATATTGTGTAGGTTTTGAATATATTAAACCTAGGAGACAGCCCTACAAGTGTAGATGAAAGAATGAGCAGGATGTTATGCACACACACACGAACACCTGCCYGCACACACAGCCTGGTTCTGTGAACTAAGTGGGTTCAGATCACCAGCAGACTACTGAGGTCAAAGGAGTAAAGCTTTTTCTTCCATTTTCTTCAGCACAAGTTGCTCCAGACACCTGCACATTCATTAAAGTTGATCAACTCATCAAGCTTGTGCTCACTTTTTAAAGTAGAGAAAGTACTTGTAATGAATCTCAACCTTGGAAAAGGACGAATACAAAAGGCCTTTTCTGTTCAAAGACAAGGTATACATTTGAAAATTGAGGGAAACTGCTGAATGTTTCTTAAATCAGAGAAAGAAAAATCTAAGCAGATGGCTAACACTGATTTATGGCTACAGTAGCAAGGCTGGTGGGAAAAATGTCTTGTTGATAGGAAAAACAGACTCGCGACTTTGTAGATCTCTGACTGAAGAGGAATTACTGTGGTAATCTTACCACAAATATCAAAAGAGGGATTCCACGAAAGAAGAATGTAGCCAATAGGGTAAGAAAGACAAGAAGCTGGTTTGTTTTGTTTTGTTTTGTTTTGTTTTGTTTTGTTTTGTTTTGTTTTGTTTTGTTTTGTTTTTTAAATTTTGACAAAGGTTCATAACTGGAGAAGAAACCAGGAGGGGAAAGCAGGAGAATAAGAGGAATAATGTGAAACAGATCATGCAATGGAGTGGGTCAGGAGTTCTTGCAAAGTAGTTCTGTGTTTAACCACTGTGATTTGAACATTTTTTCTGCATTTTTCTGATTTGTTCCTGTCATCAGGAAGGACCTGTAATGACCCCCTTGGCATTGGTGAGTGAGTACTTGGAGCTCTCTTTCTGGAATGGGAAGGAGAACCTGGGGAGTGTAACCTATCATCCCCTCCTCACCTCCTTCACAATACATTCAGGACTATCACATATTGACTTTTTTAGTAACCAGAAGAACTAAAATTCAGAAGAAATAGTGATTGGGTTTTATTAATTGATTTGTTCAGTTGGGTTTTCTGCTTCNTTTTTTTTTAGTACAGTGATTGATTCAGGACTGATGATAACTCCAGCCAGCCACTTGAAGATTTTAACAGCTTTAGAAAATGATGAATGCTGAAACAAACTGCAGCATTTTTACTGGATTAATAGTAAAATATGTAAGCTTGTTTTATTTTCTTCCACTTTTCCCCCCTGGAAMTATTAATCTTACCAATTTAGCACATAATGCATTATTATGAATATATATTATTCCTTCCACAAATTTTAATCTAGATTAACTCGTCTTGTTACAACACCACCCCTCRCTAAATCTGCCATAAAAATATTATACAGAGCTGCATTGTTTTGTGGTACAAGAGAGTAAAAAAAAATTCTTCAAATAATTCTTTATTTCCTTTCACCTGGGAAACATATCATAGCTTCTTCAGCTACAATAAATGAATACTAATTTCATTGTCAGCAGGATTTCAGCCTTTCATTATTTAGATAAATTCACCTCTGCATTATATCTGTAACTCAGTGATGTCATGAACCAAAAATGATGAAAAGCTGGATCCCTTTCAGACTTGTGAAAGCAATATCATATAACAAGTACAAAGCACTTCTACCTGTGGAGTCTACTAATGGCTTCAAGATGAAATGTGAGCAAATTTGCTATGAAGAATCCAGGTTAAAAGTCTAGAAATTCATAAACTTGTACATCAGGATGGTGCTGGCATGTAAGTTAATGGGAAAAATGAAGAGCCTGTTCTAATTATCACCTCTATTCTAATCCTGTCTGCTTTCCTCATTTTAATCACTTCCTGTGTAAAAATACAGCTTTTGATCATCTAAGCAATATTCWTGCCCTCTGATTTTGCTTCTGCCCTCTCTCTTACATGGAACTTGACCKTTAGCTGGGCTAATTCTATACCAGGTTCTAGCCAGGTATTTAAGCTTTTTACTTCCTGCTCAACACAAATACTCACGGCTTCCTTTTATCACAATATCTGCCCCGACTCTTCAATTTTTCTCTGTGMCAGCCATTTTTTCTTCTACTTCCCTGGTGAAAAGAAAGTTTCACATAAAAAAGTAGTCAATTACAATCAGTGTAAGGAGATCTCTAGGTATTATTTGATTAGTCAGCTTGCTTTAATTCTCTTATCTGTACTCTTTTTTTGACATATCTTGGTTTCAGCTTAAGCCTATCATCCACAAATAAAACACTGTGATCACAGCTGCTGGTGCAATGAGGAGTTGTCAAATGCAATTTTGCCATACCTCCCTCTGTAAGTCAGGATTACCATGAAATCCCTTCCCCATACGCTCCAGGTAGTGAATAGCAGAAATTTGCAGTTTAGGATGTAGGAATGGCTCATGGAAATTACCTGACTAAACTTGAATTCTAAGGTTGAAGACATGGTTTGAGGGAGTGGCTGAGTGTATTTCTGCTTGGTTTGCTTTGATTGGATTTTTTTTTTTTTTTTTAATAAAGGTAAATAATAACTTTAACCATAAAAACTGCAATTATTTTCCTAGGCTTACTGAACCACACAATAATATTATGATTTCTGCCTTCAGCAGAGAGTAACCAGGATGAAGAATTAAAAGGAACACAGGCCATCTGGATGTAATCTCTCTTATTTGGCAATAAAATCTCTGAGAGACAACTYACTGCTTTAGAGAGTCTACTTAATGTCATCCTTAAGGCGTACCCTTGAAAAGGTTCTGCTGTAGTAAGATAGCCCAAACAGAGAGGACAGGATCATCAGGCTTAAACAGCTATTTTACTGCCTATTTGAACCAGAGGAAAAAAAATCCCAGAAAAAATACATCTTTATGGTGAGAAAAAGGTTTGGCAAAAAAGGATAGCAATAGCAAGACATGGCTGCATCCTCCACCTCTGTATCTTAAGAGTAAATTCTGATGAACACCAATCTTTCTGGGCACAACATGAATGACAGAATAGAAAGCTTTTTCCTGAGCACAGAGTGGAAAAAAACCTAAAGTGTCTGCTGCCACTTTTCCTAATGGTTATTGCTGTCATTTTATATAGCAGGTTTATCTGGAGGCTACAGTCAAGTGTCAGAATCCTGTTGTGCAAACACTGCAGAAAAATACCATCAAAAAGATTCCTTTCCCCAAATTCTCCATAAAAATGTGCATGTTTCACCCTGCCCCACTTTTTCTAAAGCACGCAAACTTAAAGTCAGAATTCAGCATTTCAAAGTCCAAAGGACCTTACAGTGACTGTGACAAAAGGCGTGGTCTCTTCTTCCTCAGCAGAGCATTTTGCCTTTCAGAGTCTAGATGCCACCTTTCACATTATAGACATGAAGCTTACATAAGGACACTTCCCTTGCAGTTTCTGTTCTTTGATTTCAATTGGGTTAGAAGCTCTTCATAAGGACCATTATTACTTCAGTAACRAATGAAGGAATGTAATTTTAAGGGCTTTAAAAATATTGTATTAGGAAATCTTTGCATATCTCTGGGGGGAAAAAAAGATTGAGTGTAATTGTTCCTGATTAATGATAGCKTGTAAGGCCTCCAGATAAACCTGCTATGTAAAATGAATGTGAGCATGTAACTTCGGTGTAATTGTCATAAGTATTTGAGAATCTATTCAATAACTCAATTATTATAAAAATTTATTTCTTTCTGTTGTTTTGAAAATAATGTCCTCTTTTTTTTTTTTTATTGTATAACTCACATAGATCACAGATCTACAAGATTGAGACCCATATTTCTGGTCAATGAATCTCAGCTTTGTTTCTTAGGATGACAGAATAGTTCCTGTTTGTTTTCACTTGACTCCTCCATTCAGAGCCACCACCTTTTGGCCAAGAAAYGGTTGATATCATACACTGGATGAAATTGCTGGAAAAGTAGGGTTTTGTGAAGGCTGCTATAGTTATTACCAGGGATGTCAAAAAGGGAGAAAATTTTCTGTGTTGCTAGAGAATTAAAGCTGCTAGAGTGTGCTGTTCTGCCTGGATGAATTACATTGATTTAAATATATTTGAGCTCTTTTCCCTGACCATTTTGTTGACTGTGATTTCAGTGTGGTGTTCTGCTACAGGATATTTTTATACTAATTGCATACCATCAAGCAAGAATTTTCTCTTACTATTAATTACACATAAAAAGAAATAGAAGATAACAGGATATATCCATTAAGAAAATACTCTCAGCTGAAAAATTGAAAATAGGCTTTTTTAAAGAACTGCCTCATAATTTTGTTAATTATAAAGTCTCTTTATGGATAAGGAGAAAGGAAACAAGGAGTATAATTTCTAAATTGTACAGAAAATTTCATTGTGTGAAAGAGTTAAAAAAAAAAAATAGTTTCAGCCTTTTCCTCCAAGATGTTAGGTGTAGCTTAACCAGTTTCTTTTGGGATAAGACAAAGTAGTATCAATAGTCACATACCATACATGCATWAAGAAAATAAAAGAAAAGGAAAAGAAAAAGGAAAAAAAGACCTTGCCACTTTCTCATTTTCCTGCAGTTAAGTTYTTGAAAAAAATCACTGAGCATAGTACTGCTTTTAGTGTGCCAATTTAGCCCCAGCTATCTTACACCAGCTGCTTTGCTAAGTCAGGATCTTAATAGATGGCAAGTAAAATGAAGAAGATTGAAGACAGGTGAGAGGGAAAAAGCCGCAATAAAAATCAACATAGCAGGCAGGAAAGAGCAGAAAACTTATGTTCACACTTTAGGAAGATCTTCACATGCATCCATAAAGGTGATGTGATGGCTGATCTCTTATTTTGTCTGCAGAGGACATCTCAGAAGATCAAGGGAAAAAAAAACAAAAACCAACCAGTCATTGAAAAAGAAGAACTGGGGATTTTAACATTCTGAGGCAACTGTTAAAACCCATGGTTTAGCAGTGCTGTAATATGTATATGCATATGTGTATATATATATCTATATCTATATAATCTATATCTATGTATATCTATCTATATCTGTATCTATATATATATCTATATATATATCTATATATATATCTATATCATCTATATCATCTATATCTATATCTATACCTATGTCTAATCTATATCTATCTATCTATATCTATAAAAATCCTCACCCGAAGCACATTCTGGTTAATGAATTTTAATTGCATTATAACTGATACAAGTGTTTGGRATCATCTGTCACATTCCTTGCAACCTATGGGTGAAATTAAAAAAAAAATGGTTTGATGCCTAGCAATTTGCAACAGCAATGTAGGTGTTACTTGCTGTAAAAACAAAGTAGTAAACCTGAGGGTTCTTTCGAAATTTTTCAAAGTTCCTTTACCTCAAAATTTGTGTGTTGGAGATTTAGTGTTCCATTGCACAGGATATGTTTGTAAAGCCTGGAAATATGGAAATGCTACTCAATGGTTCATAGTCTAAAAAAAATTGGGAAAAATACCCTGGGTGCCTATAAAGCAAAAGAGAGTAAGGCAACACATCTTTCCAAAGAATTAACTTCTTTAGCTCTCAAAGAGCTTTGAATCAAAGGATYGCAAAAGATTTTTAAATCATTTAAAGGGGTGTGGGGCTGAGCTTAACTCTTGATTTATTTGTTTGATTGTTTGCTTTTTGGGTTGCTGGATTTTTTTCTGCTCTGCCTCTGAGAAGATTATGACTGAAATCAGTATTAGTTATTAAGCAGTTACATAAAAATAACAAAGAAACAAAAATCAAATTTTGTGGATAGATTTAGAATCAAATTAT
>NW_026623267.1:138459-144559 GCF_030028575.1 Malurus melanocephalus
CACTGAAGTGTAACCACTTGGAATGTGCTGATTTATGGTAATGTAGCAGAAGTTACGAAGACTACAACTGTCTAACTGGAATTGGAGAGTAAACTGTTTTACTCAAARTATAATTTAAGACACTGGAATTAACAACTCTAGGCTTATTAGAAGGGCCACAAAAGCCTTGATAACTACAGCTCATGAGAATATTAATTTTGCCCTTCATAGGAAAGATTGGAATTCTAGCTACACTGACTCCTATTTTTCTTTGAGAAAATTGTTTTCCTAAAGGATAACTGTGCCATTAAATTAATTAATTAAAGTTATCATTCATTCCATTCTTTTAATTATGTTGCTGGTGAATGAAGAAAAAAACAATTACTGAGATTAGCTCAGTTTGTTAGAGYATGGTGYTAATAACACCAAGGCTGTGGGTTTGATCTCTCTGAGGGCCATTCACTTCTTAAAAACGAGTTGGACTTGATGATCCTTGTGGATCACTTCCTAGTCAGAATATTCAGTGAAAACTCTGAAACATCAAAATCGAAACAAACAAAACAAAAAAAATTTAGCCTGTTCTTGGAATGTTTTTTATCTTATTCAGACCTAAAACCACTTACATCCTGTAAGTATGATAACATGGTAGTTACAACACAARGATTAAAAGCAAATTTGAAGTCATAGGTGTCGTTATTGGATATGGATCACTTTTATTGTGATGAGTTTTCTGTTGTGCTTAACCTGATCTCTGGAATGTCTCCTTTTCAAACACTGGTTTTCTTGGATAATCTTGTAATTATCTGGATGTCTGTAATTATCTAATTCTAAACTAGAAAYTACCAGTAGCAATGTGATAATGYSRTGCTCAAGCTGAAAGWTTRCACTGCCAAGTAAATAACAGTTTCGTGAGAGACATTATGTTCTACTGAACAGGACAGATTTAATGGGGGCATGGTCTTTCCATGGATGTTAAATTCATGTTCCTTTGGGTGATTTGGTTTTGTCTGTGAACAATTAGAGATAATATTTTTTCCTTTGGTAGCTTTTACAAATGCATTTGTATAGACTGGAAAGATGAGTAGGTTTGACACTGAAAACTAGAGCAGGGGCATCTTTGTAGATATTGCTCTGCCTTCCTGCAGACAGTTGCAATATTGCAGCTTACAATACTGYCAATGTCAGCTTGTCAGATGCATGGAGGAGTGTCAGCCTGGGTTATCCTTTATGTAATTGCCATTATAACAAACCCAAGGGCTTGAAATGCAGTTCCCACTATTGCCAAATGTGTATGTATGTCATAAATTGGATAGAATTAGTTTACAGTATTGTGTGTGTTGTTTTGTTTGTTCTTTTGTCTGGGGGTCTTTAGGAGAGTCTGCCTAAAATTGCAATTTATAGGAGCAACATAATAATAATCAGGATCTGAATTTCTGGTGTGAACTCAGAAACCTGCATTTATACAGAGTATTTACATAGCTGACTTTTCTCTGACTTCTTTTATGTCAGACTTTTAAACCTTAATGTTGCTTGATTAGATGGTTCATATCGTAAGTTAGTAGCAAGTGTGATTTGCACACACATTATTACATTTTGTCCATAAATTTGACTTTGCTGAAAAGAGACATGGTAAGGAAAGTATTAATTTCACAGTGAGACTGGGTTGAAAAGACATCATGTTGTAGTAGCTTGTCTTTAAAATACTTGAAGTAGGATGGAAATTTTTAATTTAATACAAAAAAYATACATAATCCTGTAGTGAAAAAGTGCTATATAATAATATGTTAGATTTCCCAGATGAGATGAGCTTTCTGGGATCTGGAAATGCTCTGTAGAACTAATTCCTGGAAATTTCGCAGATTCTACCACTAAGCAGAATGCTCTCAAGATCTGCACTTGCCTGTACTTAACAGTCTCCCAATTTCTTAGTGCTGACAGACACATATAGAATCCTTGTTGACTCTAAWTTTTTTTTTTTTTTTTTTGGTGCTAGGGTACTTTTATACATGAGGCATGGAGACAGAAGAATATTCACACTATTCGCAAAGCTGAGCAAGAATTAGGTGCAATGGTTTTGGTCTCAGCCTTCCACCATCCATATTTCCTGAACTTGGCCTCAGTGTTGCCTACAGGTTGAGATATCACTTCCTTGTCTCTGAAATTCTGAAACCACTGGTTTTTTTTACAGCCAGGGGTGTGAATCTGTGATGCTTAGGTGACAAAGGGTCTTTCAAATTAGCTTGAACGGTGCCCTGTCATTTCAGTCCCATGGCTGAGTCTTCAGAAGTTGTTTCTTAGGACAAAGGCTTTCTGTTAGGTCCCTGCAGTGAACGCCCTGCTGAATTGGCCGTAGAACTTGTCATGCTTTCAGGCTTTGAGAATCAAGGGCAAAAACTTCTTGTGTGGCAAGACCTGAAAATGTAGTGTTATCAGCAGAATAGCAGCCCACTCTCTAGTCCATCCTAGGCTAGAGAAATGTCCCTACCTAAAAAACAATCTGATTCCGAAAGTTCTTGGTCCCTACTTCCAGATAAAACCCATCAGAATAATCTAAGGCACTGATCTGGTATTTCAGCAGTTCTCAGCTCAGCTTTCCTACTCAGCACATGGAACCGAGGGTGCGCAATGGAGCTTTCCAGAGAAACATTCYCAGGGAAGATTTACCAAGAACAAGCTTCAAGTTATGAATCCCATAACTCCACATCCAAACAATCCTGAAGGTGGGTCTAGCAGCAAYTTAGGTCACTAAGAATAACAATGTAGTGAGAACATTGTGCAGATTTTTCTTCATTCACACCTATGGATCTTCAATTTAAACCTAACGCAACTATTATTCGGGTGATATATACGAACATGAATGCCCTGCATTGTTGAATTATTTTCTTAAACTTATTTATATTTTYAGTTCTTGAAAGATTCAATATTTTTTACATCTTTAATAAATAAATAGATAGATAAAAAACTAATCCATACATTTCCTTATAGGTTTGCTTCTACTCTGTCTAATAAGAAATGGAAAATTCCCTGCTATATTTTATGTTTCCATACCTAGTATTTCAAGCAAGCTTCCTCTACAACTTCTGGAGTATAACATTCTTGTTATACTATTTGTTGTAAAGATCTTTCACCTGCATCTTTAAGTGTTTTCTCTAGATTTATTTCAAATTGAAGAACACCATTGGTTTTTTTTCCTGTATTGATTTTGGCAGTTTCAATTAAACATGCTTTCTTCATGTAAGAATCCCCTCAAGAAAACTCCTTCAACTAATAAATTGCTCTTTTCTGTCACAAATGAGAATATTAGCTTCTTTTTCCCATGTGTTATATTTTTTAAAGGTTTTTCGATTCTGAATATGATTAAGTTACCAAGATTTATTATCTTTATATCTGAGATATCCTTACTGTTAAGTACATTAAACTAGTTTTATATTCTTTTTAAAATTAGATTGAATCCTCAACTACCCTAATTACTATTTTGCAAGAAGGGGTGGAAAGAGGAACATCAGCTATGCATTCATCATAATTATCCCAATGACAAAACAGCTAATAATTAATTTGTCTGCAGAGAAGATGTGTTGTGAATAGGGCTTTAGTTTGCAGTGCATGATATTGTAAGAACACCTACTGTGTGAAAATCTTGCTTTTCATCTAAGTAACATACTTCTGTAGTGTTATATTTTTGAAATCTGAATTTTTTCTGAACTCCTATTGAACAATGAAACCCAAATTCACAGGTTTGCATTACCTTRCTTCGTAAGTTAAGTCACATCCTGATGCCTCCCTGCATACTTWCAGTGYTACAAGATTTTCAGCCTTAATACARCTATGGCTTAGCATAGACAAAATTTATGGTTTCATTAAGACAAGTCAATTATAGAAAATYAGAACCATGTGAATGCTCTTTTTGTTTCACATACCCCCATCACRTAATTTTTTTCTTCATTTGACATTACTTGGTTTTATACAATATCTGATTAACTTTGGGGTTCAGATATCAATTTCATTTACTTTTTCAATAGCTGCAMAGTGTTTATGAACACTTTTTTAATGTAGTTGCTGACAGCACAACTGTACCATTGTTGCTGSAAATGACAGAGTTCTTACACAAGTAAAAAGTAGAGAGAGATGCAAGCCTATGTTTAAGTCTAAAACCCACATCTTATTATTTGATTAAGTGTAGGCATATCTCGAAATATTTGGGTGAGAAGAATATATTATTACTTCAATGAAAACTTATACCCTGCTAGATTATTTATAATTATGACAAAAGCAATTAGAGTTTTGATCCAAATATTTAATGTTTCTCAAAACTGCAATTGGTTTTGAATTAGAAGCTATAACCAAGTTTAACTTCCAAAAACTTTATAAATGCCAAAAAACATGGGGATCTGAGATCATAAACCTACTCACTCTTCATACGAGACAGATTTCAGAATACAATGAAGTAGATGGGGATTTTTCTCACATTCAGCTCTCTCTCTCTGTCTGTCAGTGTGCCACAGACAGTAATGCTTTAATCCGTCACGCCATCACCTTCACTGAGACTGTGAGTCAGTGTTGAGCTGTCCACCCACTGTTTTCCTGCAGTGCTGCCCTTAGGTGTGCAGAGAAACAGCAATTAAACAGACTGGATTGGCTCGGGAGCCCTGTGAAGAGGGGTTGAGAACAAGAGAAGAAGTACCCCAGGAGCCAAAGCAGATCATTGWTAACTGTGAATAGCTGGATTTAAGCAGAATTTATAAAAAGTTCTTCTCTGTATCATACAGAATTAAGAAAAAAAAATATGTCTGTTCCAAACAAGGAAGATTCACTTGGAACAAAACACTAGAAAAACTTTTAGGATGTCCTTGAACTATTCAGATWTCAACAATAAGAGGAAGCAAAAATAAAAGTATTTTTGATTTTTAAAATTTATTTTCTTGATCACCACAGATGGAGCCATGAAGTGATAGAATGGTCTGTGCATGGTGACCCACTTGGACTTTAGATAAAGGATTGGTAACAGATGTAGTGAAAAGGAGGAATATTTCTTTATTCATTATGGTATTTTCTGACTTCAGATTTCTGAWGAATCTGGCCCTTTAGAAAAGATGAACACTGACACATTTTTTCCATGGGATAGGTTTACATCTGWGATGTTTGAAAATGTGATATAAACTGAAAGAAAACTATAAATTTTGTTTTCTGAAGAATAKGAATAGTAAAGAACACAGAGGACGTCAAAAAACAGTATTGTCACAAGATTTTGTTAGCAAAAAATATACAGCCAGAAGTTTTCTCACAATGACACCTGTCATTTGAAAAGGGGAGATTTTCCCAAACCTTAGTGTTTGATTTGTCTGTCAGTGTTCTTGTCCAGTCTATCAACATCCTTTTATGGGAACCCTTGACTGAGCAGTCCTGCTGTAGGGGGTTGGTTTGACTGATTTATTCAGGGAAATATATCAACAGCATGAGGGACACCCCTCAGTGCACCTTCCACTTGATTTGAATATATTGCCCACTGCCAGTGCCCCTGAAGGACTCACATGAACAGTCKATGGAATAGAATAGAAACATAAAATTGTGACACGTTAAGGTTCAAGGATTGCCAGTGACAATATCTGACTGAAAAAAAATATTTAAAGGATACACGGTCAAGCTCTAATCCCCAGGAAAAGTATTCAGTGTGAACAGAATATGGTTCATACCCAACAGATGTGTATTTATATTACAACCAAGATATAGTGAACCAAGTTTATCTGAGGAGAAGGATTTCACCAAAGCTGTTGGCTCAGCAGTAAGATATGACAGGTACTGTRCAGTTTCTCAGCTGTGAGGTGCCACCAAGTTCCCCTCCCTGCAGGAATTTCAGCAGAGCCTGGCCATGACACCTCCACTCTGCTCCACCCTCTGCTCCATCCCTCTGAGCAGGTGCTGGTGGCTGCAGATTGTGTGTGGGGACTCATCCTGGAACAGGTTTTGAGCGAGCTAACTGCGTTCCATCCAAGGAGCAGCAGCTCTATTTCACCCTGTAGTTCCATTCAAACTTCTGTTAGAATATAATTTCTCAGTTTCCTCTGATTTTATCCCCAGCCATCTTTCCACAGCATCTAAAAAACTTTAAAAGCAATTAAAAAAA
>NW_026623267.1:144679-148141 GCF_030028575.1 Malurus melanocephalus
AAAAAGAAAAAAAGGAAACCACCAAAACTATCTATTCAGGAATGGAAGCTAAAACCGCATCTTTTTTTCCCCATCCTTCTCTAATTTAATGTGCTTGCAAATAAGTTTCATGCACTTAGAAATCTACAAATGCATTCATGATTTTAATTTCAGAAATTACTTGGATAGGTGTGGATGTTGTCTGACAAAAGGATGAGAAATGATACATATAATGCCAAAAGTAACTTGACATTAATCAATCTGCTGAGTAAGTTATTTGTCATATCCTTTTGGARTTTAAAAGGAAAATTTAAGGAGGGTTTTCAGCTTAAATAAATAAAAAGGTCATAAATCTCTTGGCATTTTTATTTGTACAAATGTTATTTATGGTTCTAAATTGATCATGGAAACATATTTTTTTTTTAATGTATATACATACAGACACATGCAAAAAATGAAAAAGAAACATTAGGAGACAAGATTTCTGATATAAAACTTTTTCAAATCCCTCCATCAGGAAGAAATCTCATCTTTGTACATAAACATGAAGAGAAACACTGAGGAAGTTTAAGTGGCATTTCAGATATTCTAAAAGTCTGTTTCCATACTTCTACTCAGTTTTTATTCTTGTATCTACATCAAAATGTGAGATACCACTTCTAATACATGTTTAATTTCTTTGTCATTTCTTCAGATATGACATTTACATTTATGTTTGATTCATCCACCTAGAGAAGAGGGTATTTATGAAGTGATTTAGGAAAGTCATAGYTCAGCTTGAAGCCTGTCTTTTCCATGGGGCAATAAGTATTAATGATGTACCAAATCTTCCAGACTAGTGCCCCTGTACTCAAATTAAATCCATCAGAAATGTATGAATAACTCAAACATGCATAAAAACTCTTGGATTAATTRGTAAGCAGAAGTGAGGTTATACACAGCCAAAAAGTTTAGCCTTGATTCTGAGGAGCCACAAGCCTCCAGTGCAATCTCTGAATACATCAGGTGTAGAAATAAGGCTTTATTGTGCTGTGCATCTTTAATTCTGGTCACATACTTCATATATCTCAGCAGCAATGACTGACTACTTATTGGTGTTTTAAATTTAGATTTAATAAGCAATGGTCCCTCTCAGTTTTGTCACTCTTCTCTGAAAAACCAAGAGCTATTGCAAGAAGCATTAACTAAGGGAAGAAAAAAAAAAAAAAAAAAAAAAAAAAAAAAAAAAAAAAAAAAAAAAAAAACCAACAAAAAAAAACCAAAAAACAACAAAAAAAAAAAACACCAACCAAAAACCTCAAGCAATGAAAAGGATTTAAAAGACTAAACTCTAAACAAAAACAGATAGCCAGATGAAATGATAACTGTCATCAGTTAATAGTCATCAGAATTATGACAACAAATATACAGGTAGTGGCATAGTCAGGGATTAAATGAAAACAGARGTGATTGAGTCTTAGAAGAGCAAAGTACAGGACTGGGGGGAGCAAAAGAACAAAGAAAATATCATCAAAGATGATTGAAAGAGGGATCAAAGGAAATAAAATTAAATATACAAGACATAAAAGAGGGAAGCTACAGATCAAGGCTAATATTTCAGTACACAGCCAAGTCATCAGACATCTCAAATATTGAAATGATACTGGAGATAAAAAAATCTAAAAAAAATCTGTCACCTTGGAATCTTTAGCAGAAGACACTATAAACAGAATAGAAATTATTTCAAGTGCTTCTACGGTCAAGTCTCTGCAATTTCATAATAGAAAAATATGTTGTCATTTTAAGTCATGGCAAACTAAGGAATTGAGAGACAGGTCCACGTGGTATCAGTAAGACCTACTGCAGAAACAGAAGGATTAGAAAAGACAGAGGGAAGGACAATYTTTGGTTACAAAAGCTTTATAAATTTGGGCTTAGAACATGTGGGGTGTTTGCAGTGTGTAGGTGTTCTCCAAACACCAGCTACTTTAGAGGCAAAATTACAATAATATCAGCATATGTAAGGAAGCAAATTCTTGTTAATGTACAACAACAGGGAAATATTCCATTCTYTTCCTGCTGCATTAAAAACAAATTGAGAACATCCAAAGGGAAAATAACTTCTTAACTAGATTMCATTAGATTTCCCATAGGAGGGAGAAGAATGTTTTGCAAAAGATAAATGAGCATAATTCCTCATATAAACCAAATACATGAAAGAAAATAAAAGCAGGTTTTCCATACACACTAATGATAGGATGTTTGTAGGGTTTTGAGATTGTCTTTTTTTTTTTTTTTTTTAGTTTGACAGCTCTTTATGTAGAGCCAGTTAACAATAAAATGCCTTTTCCTAAGCATTTAGATATATTTTGTAATTCATACAATACATGAATTAAAAAAAAACGAAAAAAACAAAACAAAACAAAACAAAACAAAAAAAAACCCCACAAAAACAGTACAGGAGAAACTTCTCAGATATTTCATATCTTATTTTTCTGCTTTATCAGGTATTTGCTGTTCATATTAGTCATAGGACATATTTCTCCTTCACTGACCCTATTATGAAAACTGTAAGATCATGTGTCTTATCCAGTTTGGTAGAGAAACATCTTGCTGCTCTGCAGGAAATGATTTTGGATTTTAATTATTCCKGAAATCATCCAGAATTATCAGAATATACATATAGTCAGAAAGATAGCTTGTTTTCTACCTGTCACTCTGAACTTCTTACTCTTTATATCAGAGAAAGTCTAGCATTAAAGAATGGATTTTTGACATTTTAGTCATAGGCAATACAATTTGAGTAACTATAGATTCACTGTAGAGAAACAGAAAAAAAACCCCACCATTGCCTTTTTTAGCTATCTATGTTTGAAATAAGATACCTGAGAGTATCAATCRATCCTGAGGTTGAAAATGGGTTTTAGAAACTCTTCAATCCATCTCCCTCTACAAGGTCATATGGACCACACACTCTACTGTTCTGTGCTCTTTCAGACTGCTGTTTGTCAAGTTTGTGARTAAGGATACTCAGAGAGGAGGTTGTGACCAACACAACAGATGTGCATGCAGTTCTCAATACCTTACATTCATCCAGATTACACTGGATAATTCCCATTCACTGGTTGGTGTTTCTTCCTCCCCTGCCAACTGTTTCTGCTGGTTTTCAAACCTGTGTATGCAATACTCTCTGTGGGAGAGATGCTGGCTGTTCTAGGGAATGCATTGGGGAGCTGAAAAACCTTTGAAAGGATCCGAGTTATCCACTTCATTAGTTTACTATAACCTTGAGGATAAAACACATTCCTTTTGAAAATACCCTTAGCCTAAATCAAATAATGATAAATGCAAATGCACACTTTTATTTTCATCAATTAGAGCAGACAACAGTGTTAGAAAAGACACAGGTGAGAAAAGAGCAATACCAAAAAAAACCCAAAAAAACCAAAAAAAAAAAAAACAAAAAAAACCCAGAAAACAAATAAGTGAGCAAAACCTGCAACA
>NW_026623267.1:148541-171703 GCF_030028575.1 Malurus melanocephalus
TTTTTTTTTTTTTGGACACTCTTCACACTGTTCACAGCTTTTGTGAAGTTTAGTCTAAAAGACATTCAGATGCAGCCTTAGTGGTACTGAGCAGAGGTAAATTTAGAAAAGTATTTTGAGGATTCTTCTCCTAGATACTTTTACCTGCTTATCTTCTGTCTGCTAAGTTACTACTGTGCATGCCATATGTATGCAGATTATTACAGAATCATAGACTGGTTTAGGTTGGAAGAGACCTTAAAGATCCTTGAGTTCCAAACCCTCTGTCATGGACAGTGACATCTTCCATTTATTCTCCATTTAAAGTACAGATTTTGTTACATGTTGTTGGATCTCATTCAAATTTTCATTCATTTCTCCAATTTCAGGTCCCCAGTTCTTCCATATAAGAGTATAAATGTACGGATGTCAAACAAATGTTCCCAGTGTWTTCCTACTTCTGCTTCTCTTTCCCTCTTCATTGAAGTATAAAAATTGAATTTCTTTTCCTGAAATCACCCAAAATCCTAATTTACCTGCCAGGTGTGAATTCTCAAACACAGGCAATAGTAGTCCTAAGATTTCACTGACCACTGCTTAATTAATTTGGCACAAAACTCATTGGATCATGGTAATTTCATATCATGTGAAAGTATATGTTTCCTTCTCCATTCTTTGCTATAAGCTAACTTTCCTTCTATATAATAGCAAATTTTCAAAAAAAAATCATGGTTTTTTATCTGTCAGACTATATCCTGTTTACCTGATGTCTTCACTCAAATCTACCACTCAACACCTACAAATATTTTATCATTTTTGAATGGCAAGGCAACCATAATTCAAAAATAATAATTTATTTTTGAGAAAGGGTCACTTGGCTAGTATCAGTGTATGCAAAGCCATCCCCCTCCSTTGGAAGATGCAAGTGTTTCTACCTGAACTTTTAAAGTACCAACAAGAGTTTTAACTCATGCTCCTTTTCACTGGCCATTTGATCTCARYGACTCCTGGCACTGTCACAGATATKGATACTGGATGTGTTCCAGCCTCAGTGCTTACAAGAAACTTGTTAATCCACTCTGAAGAAAACAGTACTTTTCTTCTAGTACTATAGATTCCAATGTCAATAATGGCTATACACACTAGAACTTGTATTTTATATAACCTTGTTTATACAGATAGCTACAGTTGATGCAARCCAATAAAATAAAAAAGAAAACATCATTGTGTTTTATAAGAACCATTACTCAAAATCAGATACGGAGTTATACTCTGAGGTGATACTAAATTAATGTGACTTACCTTTATGAAAATTAGATCATTTTCCTATCAGATTTTAAAAGATTATTCTCATTTGTTAATAATTTTACAGTTTATAAAACCAAGGTTTGATTAACATTGTATCTTTAATAAGAGTTAAGATTTAAATAATGTAATTAATTTCTAGATAATTTTATAGGATATCATGTAAAAGGTAAAATAATTCAATAAAATTATAAAGAACATAATTAATTATAATTTGCTTTTTATAGTTCTTGCATATTTYTAGCTTATTTCTAGAAAACATAAAACTAAACAGTATCAGTTTTTARCTTTTAGTTTCATAGTACAAACTTCAGCTGTTTCAGGTATTTGTCGAAATTAAAGACTGTGCTAGAGCTGGTTGGATTCTCTGATCTGAACTGCTCAGTGGTAAATAAACAGTACTCTGAACTTCTCAGTATTCAAAGTTTAAATTTTATGGAAATACAGGAAGGAAGCCTATTATAGTTAGGTTCAGCTTTTTTTTTTTTCTTTGATTTGGCTTGGTGATTAGTTTTAAACGCCTCTGAAAAAAATCACATTTTTCTTACCCCAATGAAAAATCAGGAAGGGATTATAAAATTATGGTATAAACAGTCTCAGTGCTATGACAATGCCTTGAAATTGTAGATGAAATCAATAGTATCCAAACACTTAAGAGGCTATCTAGTTCTAAGTCTTAAGTCAATACCTAATGAAAAATAAAAGGATGTCAGGTGTGGAACATTAGTAAGTATGTTATTACTTGGATTGTCTGTCTGAAACTTGACATTTACACATGAGCAGAGATTATTCATTATAAATAATTCTCTCTGTTGAGTACTTATTTATTCAGAATGTTGATTTTCTAAAGATACTTTAATGAAGAGCCTACTTAGGAGCTTGTAGAGAGGGATTTTTTTCCTGAAATTGCTAGAAGACAGTGTTGTGTGACTGAGGGAGAGTATATAAGTGCTTTAGAGGATGARGCAGACAAGTGAACAGAGAATTATTATGAAAATGGGTCTTGCCATGTCATAGGAAAAGAATGACAACTGCAGATAGTTTTGTAAACTCTATCAGTAGCTGAACAAAAAGGAAAGATTTCTGAAGACATTTAAATTAAGAATAAGAAGCCAAGATTTGTTTGCAGAGAGTAGAAAGTTTTCTTGGGAAAAACAAATGGGAAAAAATTGCAGAAAAAGGAATGGGAATATTGTCACCATTAGTGTTTTTATTTTTTGTGCATGATTACATGATGAGGGTGGAATAATGTTAAAGTCAAAAACCTCCAGCACTTTGCACATTTGATAAGGAACATAAATTTTAATTATGTACAGATCAATTAGTGTGAATGAGCGCCATCAAAACTTGGATGTRTGAGCTAAGGGACTGAGAAGAGTAATATTCAAAACTTCATTACTGACACCATAAATGTGTCTGGTTCAAGAAGATCAGTTTTCARTTTGAAGATCTTGGTGTGATACCAGACTGGTGAGGCTTGCAAGACAGCTACTTGATGCCATTTGGAAGCAGCATTTGACTGATATATCCTAAAACAGCAGGTGCTTGCTGTTCCTGTTTCTGATTATAGACACTGAGAAGAACTGGAAAAGAAAAAAGTTGTGTTATCTCAGTTAGTTTAACATAACTTTAGTAGATGTTAAGGCATCAACAAAAGTATTAGAGGGAAAGGGAAGGATCAGAGATCAGGAAGGACTAGAGAAACTGCAGCATAACAAAGGGAAGTATTACTTATGGAAAGAAAACAGGCAATTACAATACCTGCAAGCTTGAGTTATTGTGATTAAAAATTGAATGAGTATTCCCAGAACAGATGCTAAAGGAATGCATTTGGTGAGGGCTAAATCAGAAAGGCAAATTATCATATTGTCAGTATAATGAGAATATCTGATTTTTGAGAAGACTGAATTAGAAATTAGCAGACATGGACAGAAAGAAATTTCTTCTCTCTCTACTATGGCAGACTAGCACAGAAAGAGTGAATGACTGAAAAATATTACAGAGGAGATATTTAAGTAACAGTTATRAATAACAACATAAAATATATAGATTTTGTTGTTGGATGTTTCAGTTTGCATTTATTCAAGAACAAACCAACTATGTTTGTATTGTCCTCAACTATGTCTGTATTGAAAGGAATTTGTTGTAGCACATCCAATAAGAGTTTAATATACTATTTTTCAAATGATTAAGCTAAGTTTTTTCTTCTCTCCTAGASTGTTAAATAACTCTAGAACAGTATTCCTATAGAAAGTACTTTACAAACCTCATCAAATACTCTGTTCATTAGGAATGGGCAGAGTAATTTCCATACCAGTTGTTTTTTTAAGAAATACTTTGTAGAGGTACAAGGTGTACTGTAATTAATCCTAAAGGGGGGAAAATAGGAAATCATTCTCTTTTGTGATATATTTGTTTACAATGGCCTGCTTTTAAAATGTACAATTCACATCACAAAAACTGCCTTATAATAAGATGTCTCTGCTTAAGACATAAAAGCAACTGTAAGTTATTTTTTTAACAATGATACATAGTTTTGTAAAGTTTATTCATTTTCCAACAAATTGATTTTTTGCTGGTTTTTATTCATTCATCTGTTGAATAAAGTGTTGAATTTTGAAGACTGAGCTAAATTCTGAGCCAAYAGTAATAAAATTCAGTGAAACAGAAGTTTTCACACTTGCAGTCTATCACAATCATTTAAAGAAAGCAAGGTAGAGAAAGTCTGAAAACTTTGGTACTGGCAGTCTTTCAAGTTTTTATTGACAGTGGAATTTGCTATAAATAGAAGTGTATTCTTACTGGTAGAAAAACTTTTACAGGTCAAGTAAATTCTAACAGGATAAAACTCTAGTGTTAAAATTTGAACAACATAACCTCTTWTGGGCTCAGGAAACATGAAAATAAATTAGCAGCATGGTCTTGAAATTGTATTTCCTCCTTGGGATGGAGAAAGGATTCCCAGCCAATGCCAAAAACTCTCTAAAATGTAATCTTTCTTTGGGTTGGAGAGTAATTTCTCATATCGGTCATGGAAAATGYGTATGATAGTGGTAGCAATGGGCCAAAGTTATCATTGTTCACATGAATACTCTTAAATTTGGGTGACTCAAAATTAATGTTAAATTCTTTGTTAAATTTTATGAAGGCTGCCATGATTAAAAAACAAAAACAAACAAACAAACAAAAAAAAAACAACAAAACATTTAAGTAACAGTATTTAGTATATGTTAGGATTGTTTCTTATGAGTTCCTGACTACTTTTGTCAACATCACTAGCTTTGTCTTTTGTAACAGAAAACCTTAACAGCTGCAATTAAACATAAAATATTATGTTCCCACAAAAGTCATGATCCTGTCAGTGGATAGATATACTTTACCATAGAACTTTAATTCCTAGTGACTGAATTTTTATACACTATTATTGAAAGACTGTCATAATCTATTTATTTAAAATTGCCTGAATTGTACAGACTTTTGTTTTCTAAGAAATTATGTAGTATTATCATAGACTCATTTTCTATGAAAACCAGCAGATGCAAACTCTGAGATGCACATTTGTGTAAATTGTTGCAATGATTTGTGGGTTAAAATACCTCAGTTTGTTCAGAAATCGCCAGAAATGCAGTTTCTGAGCTGTGTGTACTGCCTTTGTGACATTTTTCTATTTTTAGCTCTTCTATGGCAGAAAAGCCATCAGGCCAGAAGAAATTCTCTCAGAAAACATTAGGCAGTTAAATTCAACCCGAAGTGGGATTTGAATGGGTGCCAAAAGGTCTTTTGTTACTTTCTTGGCATCTGAGCTGATGTAGTGCTAAATCCAGAAGCTGCATCAAGATTACTTAAAACAGCAGCAGTTGCATTCTAAAGAACCCAACCCATGAATGAAGCACAGGCTGAGAAATGCTGCTTTACATCGGAGATACAGAGGGAAACTTAACAATGTTTCTCCTCCAGAATAACAGGAAATCAATGAATTTGTTAACACCGGTTTCCCAGAGCTCAGTGAGTACCTAAATGTTGTAAGATCTGAAGATGTGCAATCTAGTGAGGAAAGAAAGAAAGAATAAAAGAGCTTACTTCTGAGCAACGAATAAGAAATTCAGAAAGATTAGYTCTTAATGGGTGTTTACCTGGAGTTGTTGCTCCAATAATTTAAAGTGGAATTTAAAAGCAGAATTATTAAGCCCAGTGGGCATCATCAGTATCCAACTGTTCATTAATGTGACATCTGAAAATCAGTTTAAGGAAAAATAAAATTAAGGATTTAGACACCCTGATCTGATAAACCTACAATTGAGAAAAAAATAACCTGTTGCACAAAGCAGCAAATATTTTTGTGGTGTTCTCTTTCTTCTTTTTCTTTTTTCTTTTCTTTTATTTTTAAATTCTTGGAAACTTCATTTTTTTCTTATTGCCTTTGATGCTATAAACTAGCAAAAAAGGGGTATTTGTTTGTTTTGTTGTTTTTTTTTTTCTCACAAAATAATACAAAAATGAAATACCAAATGGTATCCTGTGACTCAAGCTTTACTGTTCAAAACTATTTTTATTTGAATTTCTAGCAATGTGCAAGTTTTCATTGGATGTTCAAAGTAGATATTAGCACCAAATAGAGAAAAAATAATTCTGTTTTCTATACACCTTTTTGCTGACCCAGTGATTGGAAATAAATGAGTAATTTGCATRGGAAAAGGATGCAGAAACCACTCACCCATACAAAAATGTTATTGAAAATATATGAAACTATAACCATTCAATTTAAGTCTACATGGTATGCTGCCCAGCCATTTCTAGATCCATATTTTTCTAAAGACACTMTATCTTTTCTTCACATTGAAGATGAAGTATATAAACATCTATTCTGCAGTTTAAAATACATAGACACTTAGAAACATCTTTAGCTGAAATGAAATTGCTTTCATGTTTTTTACCTGAACATTTTGAATAAATGGAGAAGAAACACAGTGTCTGGAAGAATAAGATATTAATCTGCTTTGTATGGATTATAAAAAATGCTTGTAGGCAGAAAAGGGATGCCATTAGAAATAAATTATCACAGGTCTCTGTATATTTTTTTCAGTTTATGCAAATCTAAAGAAGGATCTTGAATRTCAGTTCATTTTCCATTTTGTAAGAAAAATATTTTAGTAGAAGACAATCACTCTGGAATGAATTTWGAGCACCCGAATTTGGAGAAAGAGGAAGAATGATAATAATGAGAGAAGGAAAAGGTAACATTTCAGGGAAGATTTCAGGATGTGCATAAATCTATGTATGCAGAATGTCAGTACCTGTAGGAAGACTGAAGCTGCCAAAGGCAGGAAGCTATGACTGTATAACAGAATAAAACAAAGCTCATGAAGAGATTATATATCAAAAATAGAATGATAAATATCCAGGACCTGGAGCAGGGAAAAGAGGAAAAAATCAGATTGTGAACTAGAGAGGTTTGAAAGTGTGTATGAAGATTGGATAATGAGCAGTGACCCAGCAGGGGAGGAAAAGGAGGGAAATAAAACCAGCAGGAAGAATGTGGGTAAGTGAAGGGGGTCAAAGTCAGAGCTGGATATAAAGATTGTCAAAAGGTATAAAAATAGAAAGAATTCACTAAAAAGAAAAAAGTCTGAGATGGAAAAATAAAAATCGTCTAGGTAAGTATGAGGTACMATATGAGAAAATGATGCAGAAATTAAGTAGAAGCATGCCTAAACAACCTTCAAAGGCTGGACTCAAACATGATAGGGTTGAATATACAGGGAAGTTCATCTGGCTGAAGCATATTGTTTCACAGACACAGATATAATCCAAGCTTTTCAGGGCAAATAATCTAAAAAGTATTACTCCTTCAGCAACTGTTGCTTGCTGAACACCACAGTGAACCTCTCTCTCCCTGCTCAGTGTACCCCCGTTGTCTCATACGGTAGTGCTGTGACATGGGTCTAAACAACCTGGCTTTTGTAGGACACCATACAGGAACAAATAGAATGTAAAATCACAAAAATTGTCTATTTTCATAAACATGACTAAAAGAAAATTTTATTTTATTTATGAAATATACAGATTCCTTATAGAAGTTGCTCAGGTTTGTTCAAATTATTTGACTACAACATACAAATAAGCTAGAGCCAGGAAAAATTAATGAGATTTCACATGCAGTTTTATAGGAATTTGTTTTCTCATACTGTTTCTAGGTATCATTGTTTTTTGTTAGTGATGTTAAACTAGATATTTTCCATCATTTTTTCCTTTATGCCCTTCTCTCCCAACTGTCACTCTTCATACGTCTTGCTACRTATGCAAAGTTAAATTCTATGTGATCAGAAAATTTGTCACAGCCACCACTGATAGCAAAACTCCACTTTGGATTTCTTTCTGAGTGTGATAGTCTTCARAAGTTTCATCTTGTAGCTTGTATTATCAATAAATTATGTTCAAGATGAGCAATAAACTTATAAAAGAATAATTTCTTCATCAATTCTTCCTTTGTAGTCTTATCTGAGCAGATTTTTTATTTTGTCTGGGATTTGTTGGAATGACAATGAATCCCTGCGGGTATGATAAAGGCTATTTTAAGATATAAAGTACCATTTGCTATTTACACAGCAAGAATTTAGCTGGCCTAATGTTTATCTAAGCCATTACTGAAATTTACCCAGCTTKCAGGTAGAGAACTGAGGACTTGAAATGCGCATAAACAATCTCAATTCAGATCTCTGATGGTTTAGTTATGATTATGRCCTCAGTCACAGTCACACCAAACAGGTTATTTAAGTCACAGGAGCAGTTCAAACCAAGCCAAGCTCACTAGTTCATGCCCAATATCATTCACAGCAGACACAGATGTATCCACCTGGAGTAGCTTCAGATATTTTTGTGTAGTGATCTCAAGTCTCTTAGCCTCAATAGAGATCTCCACTTAATGAGCAGAGATGGAATGGAACCAGACACCTGAAACTTTTCCTATGAAGGTTACTAATAAGGCACCTCACTCTATAATACCATCAGTAAATTCAGATTCTTAAATCATATCAAATAGATGGGAAGGGAGCCAAAGGAGATTCGGTATTACAGCTGGACTGCTGCTCATATGCAACAATGACAGTGGCAGGGACACTGCTTCCTGATTGCATTTGAGGGCATGCCTAAAATTAAGAAACTATCTGGCATTTGAATATTCCTAACAACAAAATTGTCTGAAAAGACTTCAACTTTGACAGTTCTGTCACAGTTTACACTGAAGTTGTCCTTTGAATGCCATGAGCTGTTTTAGAATTTGGGTGAAGACAGGCCAATAAAAGGTGGAATTAAATGTTAAAGGTGAGCCATGAAGGCAGCAGATATATCTGTTCAAGGCAAATGCAATAGGGGAGGTAATTTGGATACACAAGACTTTTTTCTGTGACTTCATTTTAAAAAATGTATTTTTATATATACACACTAACTGTAAGCTTTCAGGTTTTCCACATGTTTAACTCAAAAGAGAATTAAATTAATTTTGATGATTTTCAACTTCAAGAGAAATCCCTGTAAGCCTCTTGGAACACAAGAACTCCCAGACAGTATTTAGTAATTTGAAATCCTGCAATAGTCAATTCGTGTTGAAAATTGAGTACAAAGAGACAAAATGTCTTTTTTTATTAGTTTTAGATTAACAACTACCAACCATGCCCAAGCACATAGAAGGTATGGTGGTACAGCAAATTTTTTAAAAATCTCCATCTTAAATATTGTATTTCTGTCACACAAAACACATGTTGAAAATATAATTACAACAACCACAGCTTTCACTTTTTTCATTATTATTTAATACAACAATCAAAATTATACTGAAAGAATAGGGTGTATAGGTCAAGCATAACTAGAAATTATAATGTGTCTTTCTTCATGCATTTTTATAATAATAATATTTTACTCATGAATCTTTAATAGACTTTAATAATTTAAGAAAGTGTCTTTGGTTTGAATGATTTTCAGCATTTTTCTAATATTTTTTCATAATTTCTTTCTGAAACCACCAAAACAGCTGCAAACTGTAACATTCAAAATATAGAAACCAAAAGGCACAATGGTTATGACCTTATCCTTTTTTCTGGCCTCTTTCAGATTATGTAACTCATAGATTTAGAAAATTAAATAATTCCCTATTATTGGTGGAGGCTTGATTGGTTGATCGGTTGATTTTTAATTTCCTGTCTTTAATGTAATAGACTACTTCTAATGTACATTTCATGCCTTTTTATAATTTACTCCATTATTTTAGTGGGACATMCTTAGTTTATAACAATTGTGAAACATGCAGTGAAATTGCTGTTTCTTACACTTGTAAAATAAAAGTGTTTCTCTTTTTTTTACTCTTCAATTAGTAAGTTAATATGAAAAACCGCAGTTAAAATAAAAGCCAAAATAATTTTGAGAAGAGCAATTACTGAAAGTATCAATGCTTTTAAGAAAAACTGAACAATTTTAAACATGAGAAAGCTGAATTTACCATTGGTGTGGCCTTATGTCAAGTACTGTGTGCAGTTTTGGACTCKGCAATGCAGGAAGGATAGAAATATGTTAGAATGTGTTCCGAAGAGGCCAAAAAAAGATGGTGAAGGGACTAGAGAGCATGATATGAGTAGCAGCAGAGGATACTAGGCTAATTAACCTCAGAGGAACAGACACTGAGAGATGACCTTGTGACTGGCTAGAAATACCTCATGAGAGAAAGTGGAGATGGAGGTGATGATTTCTCATTTGTGCCTGGTCATAGGACATAAGGTGATGGCTTAAAGCTGTGTCRGAAGTTCAGGTTGGATGTAACGAAAATGTTCTTCACTCAAGAGGTTGGTCAAGCATGGGAACGAGTCTCTCTGGTCATGGGCTTCAGAAGCCTGTCAGAGTTCAGGAAGAATCCTTCCAATCCAAATCCCTATATGATTCTATGGCTCTATTTCCTTTGGTTTTTTAAATTTATTTTGTTTTTCCTAAACATCTACCATTTCTACTGCACAATAACATTTTTTAAATGTTCATACTGATGTATGAAACCTCTAATGGTCTTTGGCTGGAATAGAGCTGCGATCGCTGCATATTCTTCTACTTCTTCTTTCTTGTTATCATTGTATCTTGATCATCTGTAGAGGATTATGACTTCAAATTGTAGGTCCAGTCTACGAGAACATTTTAATTATAGTGTTAAGTGACTTCTTTCCTGCCATTGGCCTCAGTTATGATTGCAATTACAGAAAAAAACTCAGGTATTATTAGTTTCTTGTGTCAATGACTCTGCTGAGTTTCTAATTTATGAGAATTTTGAAAGGATGAGTAAGCACACAGTTTGCATTTCTTAATGAAAATGAAGTAGCAACTGTATCTCAGTGTCTGGAATKAAGAAACGTCATTGAAAAAGTAACTTAGTTAATAAAATCTATCCTGTAGAAATCAACATAGAAAACCCAGAATCTGTTCTTACTCCTTGCAGCACATTTCCAAAATCCATTTATCTTGATCTTTCTCTACTTGCCACTAATGCTGATTTGGGATTTAACCATTGACGATCAGCCTCTTTAGAACAGATCTGTCAGCAGCAGAGACAAGGTGTGCTTGCATAAAGAGAGAGAGGGTGATGAAGGGGTAATTTACTAAAACCAGAGGAACAATGAGGAGCTATTTTTTATAAAGCTGTTTTTGATGATTTTTGTCCTTGCTTTTCTTCTTCCCCCCCCCCCTTTTTTTTTTTTTTTTCTGTAGAGTGTACTCAGAATTTTTCTCAGAAAGCAAATATCTATAAGTACATTTTCCAGTTCCAGAAGCTTAATTTCTGTAGCCATTGACCAGCTCAGATATGGAGAAGTGAAGAGTTAACCATAAACCCTTTCTATATAGATTAGTTTTACTTCTGGGTGAACACAGATATATATTCTTTGAGCAACCACGGGTTTTTCATGACAGTGAGAGTGGGACAACAAGGAGTGTATATAAAGCTGTCTCTTTACACATTCAGAGACAGCTGAAAGCAGTTTATCACTTCATACAAACCAATAAATTCTGGCTTCTGCCTCTCTTCTAGTTGATGCAGAGTGAGCTCCCATCTGCCCACAATATTCCAGAGTGACAAGAAAATATGTATTGCTTTCCCCATCAAAGCACTCTGCTTGCCTTGTCAGCACTGCACTGTTTCCTTGGGGCTAAATCAATTAGAAGACTTTAGTGGCATTTAAGCTTCTCAGCTCTTCAGCCTGAAGAACTTAATAACGCTCTTTTCCCCAGGAAATTGCTCTATACACCAGAAAGAAAATTCTGACTCTTTAGAGTAATTGTGTTCATCTGAGAGATGACAGTCCTTCAATTCTGCTTTTTTTTCCTGTGTCCTAAGTGAGCGCTCATCATTAAATTACTAATTGGAGAAACAACATAAAGACTTGTTTGGTCTTTCCAATCTCATTTTTTTCCACAGTATCACAAAAGGACACATTAGTGTTGTTGGCAACTCTACTGAAATATTGAGACAAATCCAAGGAACTCCCCTTATCTTGCTTGTTGGCAACTGTATCAGCACTGTAAAAATTTGAATTTGTTCTGTTTAAACCTCTTTAATATACAATATAACCAGGTATCCATGGAAATTTCTTTGCTGTGATGCATTTGACTYATTTTAGATGGATAAATTGGGTTGAGATTATTAATGTTCTGGATATATCTATTTCAACTGCCTATGAACATTATTTCTATAATTTTATGATGTTGAGAAATCTACATGATTGGAGCCCAGATGAGAAGGATTACACTATTGTTATTTTTTTTTTCTGGCTTGGAAACGGGATACAATGTGATTTTAGTGTTTTTTTATGAGATCAACTATCTTGGAGAAAATCAAATGGAATTGTGGTTAGTGAGTAGTTTCAATAATTAGAGAATCTGTACTTTATGTGCTGTCAGTATACACCCCAGGCACTGGTAACTGTAGAGGTCAGCAAGCACCATGTGGTGTTGTACCTTGGATTGTATTCTGTATCTCTGTTCCAGAAAGTTTGTACATAGCTACCATAATATTTTTTTTCAGTTAAATTAAATTTTTTCCGTTAAATTTTTAAAATTAGAACATGCAAAAAAACTGTGTCTTCTGTTTTCGCTGGAAAACTTACATCATGGTATCAAGAGAACATTCTTGGGCAGGAAGCTATGTGTAGGATCAAAAATAATTATACAACTTTACCTGAGAAACATAATTCTACAGAAGTAAGAATAGCAGACATAGAACACCAGATATGGTTCCAGATTCCTAAAATATTATTTCCCTATGATAGTAAGAATCAGCTTGTTTAATGGTTAAAACACACATTTTCATTATACATTCATTTTAAAATTTGATATTTTATTAACCTACTAGAGAAAAGGTTATGTCTGAGGATAAAACTGAGTATACAAGAATTGTAAAGATAATTGTTGCAGTTCTTCATATGTCTCCTTTTGGGGAAGATCTGCTCTGGTGTTCTGCAGTGGGCAAACAAAAAATGTATGGGAACAATAGCAGGTAAGCAAACACATCATCTAACTTAAAAATGTTCTTTTTCCTAAGCTTTTCTAAACTTCCCTTGAGGTAAGAACTGTTAACACAGAGCAAAAGATGCAAACTGAAAACTAGTGTAAGCTATTATCTGAGAATAAACACAAATGATAAGCAAATAGACATTTAATTACTTCAGTGTCATTAAGACACAAATAATTTATTCCATCCCTGAAACCAAATYATTCCAAGAAGAAGGGACTGCTAATCATGAGCAAGCACAGCTCACCTCCTCAAGGCGTTCTTGTTCTACCTGAATTTTTGTGAAGACATTTAAATACACAATTTTAATCTTACAAAGAGAAACGTTACTTTTATATGGAATGCAGTTAATGGTGGCAATGCTGCTGAAAATTAGAGATCTAAGTTGAATGCAATGTTATAAATATACCTTCCAGGCCACCAAGGATATACCATGGAAAGAAGGACATTAATCATGCTTCATCATGCTTTCTTGGTTCCTTTATTCTTCTATATCTTGACACATGTCTCCTGTAATTGTTTTAACTGATCCAAACTAACTTAAGGTGTTGTGTTAGCAAAAATACATGTTAGGAGRCACACCTTGCATATGTGCAGTCTACAGAAAAATGGAATCCATTTCATAAAGTAGGATGCTATTTCATATAAATTTTCTAAGGTTCAGTTACATATTTCTTTGCCCTTGTGCAAGTAAGCATCCCTGTGCTATAAAAGCCTTGAACCTTAAAAAGTACCCTCATGTGCAAATCTTCCTACATTTTTAATTTTTAATTGCTCTTCATCACTTGGTATAATCATTAAAAAGGRCCATTGAAAACTTTTTTTAAAAATTATTTGTGTTCACTCTAAGAATATATAATTGAAGTAGTRGAATTTTTATGTGCTATCATAGTTCCCCGGGCTCACATAATCCAAACAATATAGATTTTTCACAAGCAACTTGAGAACTGGAGAGGAAAATAGTACACAACAATAATTAAGGTTTCTTTCTTCCTCTTTGCTTCCTACTAGATTAATACAATCAGGTGGACAAGTTTTTCAAACCAGAAAARCCTTATCTCTTTCTTCAAGTACTAACATAAGAAACTTAGAAGAAAAAGAAATTAGAACTTTAGGGTGCATTACTTACACTTCAGATCTTTCTACCTGAAGAATTATCTGATACTTTTCAAAATCTGAGGCACTGGATAATGGGGTTASTTTTGATACCCGATATCATGATACATAGAAAGGGAAATGCTGCATCAGAAGTATTTGGTGGTTAAGTTCTTTAAGGCAAAAAGATGATTAGTGNAAATGGAAATATTTTTCCACAGATCTTAGTGGTAAAGAAGACTGTGGAATTTTTATCTATGATTTATCCTTTGATCCCAATAAAGTAAGATATGTAAACACAGGGAATGATGCTGGAACTGATGATTCATGTATACTGTGATTTATAGAGACCATTTCCTCTTACAGTGGAGGTTCAGGGAACTCATTGCAGAAGTTGATTTTGATTGTAAGCTTTCCCCTTCCAGTTCTCTACTGCATACCTGGGCTGATATTTTTCAATCATCTTTCTGAAGTAAAGGAACTGTTCCAGCTCCTGTCTTACAAGAGATATTTCAGTAGGACATCTGCAACATCTGAAAAAGTAAATTAAGAAGCATCATCTAGGTTATTTTAGCATACTTAACTGTTTGTAGAGCTTGAAGGAACTGCAATTTCTGTTCCCATAATTTGCTCTATTAGTTATGGTGGATGTAAATACAGATAATACTCTACTTTTTTTCAACCCCTGTAAAGCTGTCCTGCTTTTTCCCACAAGTAAGGKTATAGAGAAGACAAAATATATTGCCTTATACCTCTCCCTGCAAACACTATGCSTCTTGTGTTACACAATAAGTTGAAATTCAATATTAAATTAATTTAAAGGTGTATTCTAACCTTGAACATGTAGATAGGAAGACAGCAATCCTATATTGGGAATCCCTAACTACAGAGTAGGAATAAGTGGAGTCTGGGGCATAATTTCTGGTCAACATAAACCCTTTTACAGCTGAACACATTCTAATCCATTCAAAAATGGTCTCCAGTAAAGATCCACAGTAGCTAAAAAAGTCTTGTAGGAAAGATTCTATTCTAGATCAATACATATATTTAGCAAACCTGATGCCAATATTCATTATATTGGTAGTGTTCTGCTAGACCTCATATGAATGAAGCATTTTCATTTCTATGTACCTTTAACCAACAAGTTTATTTTAATAATTTTATATGTTTTAACACCGAAAATTAATGTTTCAACATTATTATGAAATATCTTTGACTTGATGTATTATGTGCTCATTTCTGTGCAGTATCAGGATGATGAAGAGTTTTCAGTGAATTGACATTCATCTTCTGACAATGTTTGTACCAGCAGCTTAGTACAGCAAGCTTTAATTACGACTGCTTTTACCTTCAATCTGYCTATGCATTAGTAAGAACAGTACGTGTTCTATCCATATCTCAGATATATCAGTGCTGTGTAAACAGTCTTTTACCTTGYTTTTATTCTGCTGCTTTCTGATGCAATGAACACTAAATTTCTGTCTAGATCATTGAGCATTCCAATGTCTTAAGTATTTATAATCAGAGCTGTAACATAAAGGATAATTTGTAAACAGAACATGAGCTCTCAAAAATTGTTACCACACAACCATCAATCTGTTAGTAACCTATCTTCATTTTGTTGGTTGCCCTTGGTTTTGGGATTCACTTTTTTTCTCTTCCTGTTTTCTTCCTCCATCTTGGGTTTTCTTTTGTTTGGGCTGGTTGGTTGTTTCTATTTTGGAGAGGGAGCATTTTAAGTAAAGTCAGTAGTAAAAGCCCATGCTGATCTTTACACTTCTTAGACTCATGAAGAATAATTGTTTTCTTTGTCCTCCTAAATCTCAAGATATCCTAAGAAGCAGGTTAACATTTAATTTAGAGATTCTCTTTTTCCTAACCCACTGATTTTTTTTTTTAATGATACTGTATACAGTAAAGACATATATGATACATTTCCTTTGATATTGATGGGACCCTGAATGTGTCAGAGGACTCTGCACTCTGTCCCCCTCACCTTCCCACAGRACTGGGATGTCATGAACCTTGTCTGAGCTGCAGTGTGCACTGATTCAGCCTCAAGAGATCACCCCTCTCTCACTTGAATATAAATAGAGGTTAAGCTAATCCTGTTCAAAAACTAGTCTAGAATCTCTGACATACTCAAAAAAMCAACAAAATCTGATATTATTTTTGTTCATTATTTATATCTCTCAGATAAAATMGGAAAAATCGTGGTGAATTCCTTAACATGTCCAATATCTGAAAAAACATTTCAGTACACTTTAAAATTCACATAAACAGCTTCAAATGTGAAAGGAACATTCCATCTACAATCGTCCGTGTTGTAGTGAGAAATAAACGACATATAAGAACAGTTTGTAYTTTGTGCTGTCAGATGCTCCAATCACAAACCCATGCTATTAGTTTCAGACAGACTGAAGTGCCCTCCAGCATAAAACTAAAGACAAGAAGAATAGAAAATGCAATTGGTCCAGTACTGAGTTTAATAGGACATCATAATCCTTTGTGTTTAGGGGAAAAATTAATGTGATGGAAGTATCAGATAGACAAAAGTAAGTTTCTGAGTAAAGTAGTGACAGGGAAAGGTCATGASTTTCAGTGTAAAATTTTTTAAACCCCCCACAAAACCCACCTAAAAAGCCCTGAAAAACACTTCAGTCCCTATGTTTCAAGGGAATAGGTGTGATTTTAYCAAACTATAAAGATGCTGACCCTTTTATCCTTAGAGGACCTGATTCCTTGAGGGAAAGAATTTTCTGCCTGTATCATTGAACCTTTTTCAGAAAAAAGTTTCAGTTTTTCAAAAGCTGTATGTATAGCTTTGAAAAGGTCTTACATATGTCATCTGCATTTCTGTAGACTGCATGTCTGGGAGAAGACAGATTAAAGGTCAATATTTGTTATAACAGAACAGTCTGGCAGGAAATGAATGGCCAAGATATAATTCTTTAAGTAGAATTCACTGTAACTACAAATGAGATCCAGATTCAGTGCTGATACTGAGTGACCTGGTACAGGAAAGTGTATGTTGCGACAGCTAATGCAAACAACTGAGATTCTTCCCATTCTTTCCTCTTTTATATGTCTATTAGAACGTTAAATGCATGGTATGTGGCCAAGGTGTGGAAAGATTAACTGGACATTTAGTATACTAAATATTGTAGTGGGAAACAAAGCTGTAATTTCTGAAAAAAAAAAAAAAAAAAAAAAAACAACCAAAAAAACAAACCCTGAAGGACTAATTTGCTATATTTTGTAAAACTAGATCACAAACAACAAATCCTTTCATGAAATCATAGGATATTCTGGTTTGGCAGGATCCCATCAGGATCATCAAGTTCAACTCCTGGCCCTGCATAGACCACCCTAAAAATCACACTCTGTGTCTGGGAGCATTGTCCAGGTGGTTCTCAAGCTCTGTTGGGCTTGGTGCTGTGACCATTTCCGTGGGGAGCCTGTTCCAGTGCCCAACCACCCTCTGGGTGAAAAACCTTTTTCTTACATCAAACCTAAACCTCCTGACTCAGCTTCATGCTGTTTCCTTGAGTCCTGTCCCTGTCACAAGAGTAAAGAGATCGGTGCCTGCCCCTGCACTTCCCCTCATGGGGAATTTGTAACCGCAGTGAGGTCTCTCCTCAGTCTTCCCCAGGCTGAACAACCCAAAGGACCTGAGGTCCTCATATGGCTGCCCTTGAAGTTCTTTCACCATCTTTGCTGTCCTTTGGACACTCTCCAATGGCTCAATGTCTTTCTGATATTGTGGCACCCAAACSTGCTCCCAGCACTGGAGGTGAGGCTGCCCCAGTGCAGAGCAGAGCAGGACAATCCCCTCCCTTGCCCAGCTGTCAGGACACCATTGACATGTAAACACAGGCGCAGAGTAGGAATTCATATGGAAATGTCTTGTATTAGAGAAAAATGTAATTTTGCTTCTAAATTATTTTTTTCAAATACAAATCCTGAGAATTTGGTATCAGGTGATACAATTTCCACATGCTGGGAACATACATTTCTTCATTCTTGACTCCTTTTTATTGTTTTCGTCCAACCTTGAATCCTCTAACCTATTTGCTGTGATTTTTATACAGACATTTCAACTATTTTTGACTCAGGTTGGTAATATCTGGTGGTGGTTAATACCCTGTGATTAGTTTACATGCAGAAACACATGGCAATATCAACCTAAAACTTAAAAAAATAGTGAAAGTTTTCACGTGCAGTCATAACAGACATATAATTATTCAAAGAAGTGAAAAATGAAACTCTTTGTTAAAAATCAACAAAACCTTCCTTGAACTTTAAAATCCCCTTAACACAGTCGTGCACTGGAGTTTTTTTGAGAGTATATGATTAAACTGGAGTAAGTGTTTGCATTTCTTTTATTCGAAGATAACTTTGCACTATTCTTGTTTTCCATTGTTCTTCAAGTGTAAAAGGAATTTTGAACAAATCTATTTTCCTTGGACTTCCTTTTATTGATCCTGTAGGTTCTTTGAACACTCTGTAGTAAGAATTATATAATAATGAAAATATTTTCTTTTATTGATGCACAAACTACATGAAATGCCAAGATTATATGTTCAGATATATTTAGAGAGATTTGGCTTTAATATTTGTACAGTAAATAATCAAATCTGAGACAGATGACAATTTGGACTGATAGACTTGCTTCAAAAAGAAATACTCCAGCAGGATTTTTTTTCCRAAGTATTTTTTTTGGAGGAGTGAGACTTTAGGAGGAATGAAAATGGAATTAAAATTTTGGACCTTAGCAACTCAGAACTAACATTCTTTTAAATTCCCATCTTGGATGAACTTCTGTGGTTAGGACAGGGAATGGATACTGCTTACCTTGACTGTAACCAGTTGCCACAATATTCTTGCATCCAAGTACGGATACTGCAGTTTGCAGGTGTGATGTGGGTAAATAAAAGCAGTTTATAAGGTTGGATCAGGCAGTTATGGTTCATGGCTTGTACTCTGTTTGGAAGCTGGAAAGAAGGAAGAGGAGAACTTCAGGAGCATATCCTGAGATCTGTACTAATTATTGATTTTGTCACTAACCTGCAAGTGGCAACAGAGGACTCTCTCCTCAACCTCACAGATGATGTCAAAGTGCAGGGAATAGTTGATATGTTCAAAGGCAGGTTGTCAGACAAACTGAGGGAATGGGCCAAAAGGAGCCTCAGGAAAATAAAGCAGGACACATGACAAACCTCTGCCTGGGAATAAATGGGCTGGGGATGGTCTGCCTGGCTGAAGTGTTGCTCTGGAAAAAAAAAAAAAAAAATCATTGGGCTTTTTGTCAGACACTGAGCTACCATGAGACAGCACTGAACCTCAGAGCTGACTCTGGTTTGAGCAGACAGGCAGGCAGATAATCTCCAGAGGTCCCCTCCAGTCTGAACTATCTTGTTACCCTTCAATAGTGAAATGAATCTTAGCTGCAAAATAACTCTGAGGAACACACCACCTGTTTGTTTTCCTTTCACACAAAAGTGAGAACTGGGGATAGTGATATCTCCCCTGTGCTGRGCTTGTGAAATCATTGCATTTTCCCAGCGTCTTTGGAGCAGCTGCTAGTATATTTTCATATGTGTTCAGGAGATCTATGAATATCCCAGGCATAGGAATGATCTTGGGATCAGAAAATAGGAAATTTAAAGAAGTTTTCTGCCTATCAACATCACAAGAGAGAAAGGACTGTAACTGAAGCATTATGAGAATGTCCAGCACTTTGGGCAAGTTGCTTTATTTTAGATAAAGCATATTTATTTATGATTATATGGAGATTTATTATATATTTTTCACTCTCAAGTATTTTTGTGACACAAACTATTCCAAATAATCAAATTTGGACATGGTCTTTTCTAGAAAAACAAGTAAGAGTAACATAGAAATAACTCAGAGATGAGGTAAGAGGATAGTTAAGTGGGAAATGTACCTTTAGCTTTCTATGCAGGTCTTCAGTAGAGGGGACCATTATGTGAAAATTATTTAGATATCCAGAAATTCATAAAGGAAAATACTAACTCTTAATCTTTTGCCCAGAYAATTTGATTTTATTCTTTAAAAAAAATTACATTTTCTTTTCCTCTGGAAGTTCTAATAAAAAGTGTTATTTTTTCCACAGAAAATAGGTTGTCTGAAACGGTCTCATTTTTGTTTTAATTATTTCCAAAAAATCCTACTGTAAAACCTCTATAAAACCTAAACTTCTCTTGGAATTTTGTTTTTCTTAGAGAAAGGTGCATTTTATTTGAGAAAATGTGATTTACATGAATATATTTCACTGTTTTGTTTTTTTTTTTCCTGTAAAATTCAGTAATATATATGATTTCTCCTCTTGACAATAAAATTCAGTGGACCTTATTTTGCATGAAAATAATTTTTAGTTGTTTTCTTATTGAACAAGAGTCAACACTATTGACAGAAGCTCATTTGAGGACACCAATCCACAATGCCTTCTGTTACATAGYTACAAAGTAACATTCTTTCTAACTAATTTTCTGGAAATTGATTTAAGCTTAATGGTGTCAAGGCTTGGGATATTTGGTTTTGTTTTTTTTCCTCCCTTGTCAATAACTCTTCACTACCACTCCTGCTTTCTTAATGTATAGCAACACTTAGCTTAAAAGAACCATTTTAGCATTCTGGCTCTAACTTTCCCATCATTTGCACCTGTTTACACTAGGTTTATACTTTGAATATCTTTTCTGATTTACAAGTGGYTACAGTGATTAAAATTGTGTGAGGGAGCTGTGAAGTTTCCCACCTCCATCATCAGCTGTATTTGGCCTTGACCTGCATATTTTTCTGTCCCTGACAGCTCCTTGCCTGACGTTCTGAGACTTTTCAGTAACAACAGGTTCAAGTTCATGGGCATTCTGGGGATAGCTGCATACATCTAACCACACTAAACAATCCTGTTATTTCAGACTAATCAAAGTATTTTGTGACAGTCAGCTCTGGAGTTTTATATCAKTATTGATTTTGTGCATTTTCAGTATAACAGGCTGCCAATCATTAAATTTTGCAAACAAACAYTATTCAGCAGCACATTTCTTCACAACTGCAATACTTCTTAGGGCTTGTTGTTCCAAATTATGCTGCATTTGATTTAATTATGAGGAATGTTTCACTGTTGTTTATTGAAAAGAGCGAAACTGGAATGTCATYTGATTTTCYTGTCAGTGATACAARTRTTTTTCTTATTTTTTTGGTTGTTTRCTGKCTAGTAAGCAAATGCTGAGGGTGTGTTTGACACAGCTTTGTAAAAACAGGTTGATGACCTGAAGAAATTTAGWTTTTTTAATCAAGAATTATATCTGCCTATATCCTGAGTCCCATCTGTTTCCATCTACACACTATTATCACACAACTCCTGAACATTCTCCATACCTTAGGCATCCTGACATACTGGGAAAGATACCAAGTTGTGGATATGTGTGAAACGAAGGAACTCCAGATGGCAACACCCAAAGGCTATCACAGATCACAGAAYATTCTCAGCTGAAAGGGACCCAGAGGGATCACCAACACTGAAGTGAATGGTCCTCAGGGCGATTGGAGCCCACAATTTTGGGGTTATCAGCACCCTGCCACTCAAAACTCCATGGTTTGGTAGTRGGTTCCTTAAGATGCAAGTAGATTCACCTAAAAATAAATCATGAAAGCCTTTTGAGGTGGGTTGTTTGTTCTTTTTGACAAGACTTGTCCACCCCCAATCTGTTGAAAAAGATGAATGTTAATTGTAACACTGATGGAWTTGGGGAAGAATTTACTGCTGTCTTCAGTGTTCACCACAATTAATTAGCTTTGAAACTGARTAAGATGTAGGACTAATCTGTACACACTGTCAGGGTATCTGAAAAATATGAAGAATAGGAGCTTATTAATACTTCCTTCAGAGAGCAACTGACATACCTTTGACATAAATAATGAAAGCCTGTAAGTAAAATGAGACACTTTTTTTTTTTGTCAGTTAGTTTGAATTAGGCTGTGAAAAACCAGCACTGAGCAGACATTCTTAAGGATGAGACCAGAACTAATAGAACTGGGCAAATATAAGTTCTAAASAATGTGCATTTGAGTTCCACTAGAAAAAGAACTACAAAATAATAGCAAGATGCTGAAGGAAGGGCAGAGTTTAGAATTATGTTCTTAGTTARCTCATGACAGACTGATTTCCAGCCTCCTGCTGAAAATGAATAGAACAGGAAGGTCACTGTTTGTGACTGTAGTGAATTATAAGTAATACCAGAAACATTATATATTGAAAATATTATCTAATATTCTTCACAAGCCCACAAAGMATACAATAAAATTCTGTAATTACAGAGAAAACTTCCTGCAAGCGATATTTTCTACTTTTGATTTATAAAGCAAGAAATACTTATGGTTTATTTTKGATTGATACCGTAATTAGTCATATTTATATAAAAGTGGTCTTTAAAGTTTATTATTTTTTGTRAAACCATAGAGCTTTTTAAGATTACATTTATTATTTAAATTTGGTTGGGGTGGTTTTTGCTGTTTTGTTGTTTGGTTGTTTTGGTTTTGGGGTTTTTTAGTCTTTCCACCATTAAGTAGGTTTCTCTGCCATAAACATCTTCCAGAAATATTCTCTCTAAACTCAGAAAAATAAGGTCAAAAAAGGAATGATAGACATAAGGAAGAAAAGTTTTGTAAAACAGGAAGCCAGCACAAGGTAACATGAGATAATACACAGTTAAAGACTAAATTTCTGTCAAAAGTTAGGCATTTAATTCCTCAAATGATTAAATGTAATAAAAACTAAGAAAAAAGTAAGATGATCAGATTGTTTGAAAAACAAGATTAYTGCTACTCCATTGATGTGTTGTGACATTTTTGTTAATAGAGATTCCTACAACAATTCCTATCATTATTTACTAGRAATTATTTCCTTAAATTAGTCCATTTGGAAGTACAATCTTAGTTTAAGTGCTTATTTCCCTATCTTACCCTTTTCTCTTTCAGTTCCACTTTTTTTTTTGTTTGCTTTCTGGATTTTTAATTCATTGTTTTGTTTGTATTATTATTGTATTTTTAAAAATGACACAACAAACACATTATTAGCCTCTTGTGTTCAAGTAAAAGAATGATTTTAGATATTAATTTTCCAAATCATTACATTGTATTTAAAATATTATTTCTTTATGATAATTATTATTGTGTAAATTGATTTCTATCACAAGTATATCTTTATTAATGTGATACATGT
>NW_026623267.1:172121-173397 GCF_030028575.1 Malurus melanocephalus
TGTATGGGGTAGAACAATAACACAGACTTCAGATTAGAGCAAGGGGAATTAAATTTTGCTGTCCAACAGTGACAAAATGAATTTGTTCAACCAGTCAGCATCCTTAAGAGACCCATAGTTAATGAGTGCTTGCCTTGAGTGTTCAGCCTTCATTAGGATAATTTATGTCATTTATGAGGGAATGGGAAGACTTTGTGAGCCTTACCAAAGAGCTCTAAGCTCATGTCTGGACATCTTTAACAGTGTGTATGGCAGACTGTGGGAACAACTTCAGGCACAATTTCTGCATTAAAGGAGAGATCGTCTAAAAGATAGACTAAAATTACTTGAGATATTTAGTGGAGATTACAGAGTATCCTATTTGTTTGTTTCTCKTATCTCCTTTTTACAATGATTTTTTTTATTTCTTTTGGTATTCTCTAGGAAACTGTTTCAATACAACCCTAGAGTTCACATCCAACTTCATGACATTTTCCTGCTCCAGATTTAACTACTCCCAGCAGTTGCTTCAGGTAACTTCCTACCAAGGAACTGAGGAGAAGTAATTGGGGTCATCAGACATTTTTTATCTTGTAACTCTGTTACTTTTGCATATCTTACTTTATGATTTACATATCTTTATGATTTCTCCAGGTTTTCACCTAATCATTAACTGATTTTTTTTTTAATTCCATCTCATCCTCGTTGTTTTCCTTTCATCCTAGTGTACTCCTTTTCCCAGTTTGTAACAAAAGGTCTTGACAATTTTACAATCATTTGCATTTGCACTCTTGTCTTTTCTACTCTCTAGCTGTACACCCAAATTAAATAAGGATTGGCAATAGTGCTGTATTTGTAATGTACAAATAACCTCTCCTCAGCATTTTCATAAGAACTACCCTCAATGCACATGTGATTTTATTTTTTTTCCTACATTTTCTTCTTTATTTTCACAGAACACTGGCCTGCTTCCATCCTGTATTTGTACCCCTTTTCCCAATTACCCTATTTTAGGTTATCCCAGACATACCACTGCTCACTCATTTCTTCCAGGCTCATATTGTAAGCTTTTCTTTCTTTTGATACAGGCATGGTGTCTCAACAAATGCCATGTCACATCTGTGGCCATTACTGCTTATGCCCAAAGGCAGATGAGAGAAGCACCACTGGTCAGTGTTTCCTATCATGGAGCTGTGAGAAGCCCATTCAGCTGCTGATGCTGTATACAGGCTGACAGAGACCAGTCTGATTCTTATTTATGCCTCAACATATGTTCCACGAGGTAAAAGATGGCTTC
>NW_026623267.1:175147-176648 GCF_030028575.1 Malurus melanocephalus
ACAGGCAAAGAAGAATCTGTTATTAGCTTCTCCCTTAAGGTATTTAAGAGCTGCCTTGGAACAGAATAGGAGAGAGAAGAGGACACACAAATGAACAGAAAGGTTAAGACTGAGTTTACTTCTAAAAATTGTTGTCAAGAAATGATTTGTGGGGAGCAATGAGCAGAAAATTCGAAGTGAATAGTTCACTGCTGAATTCACTCTTCTGGTTTCTCTTACTGCATGCAGCCTTTTATCTTATGATTGGAAGCTATTACTTGAATAGTAATACTGAATTTTTAGTTGTTCAATTTGTTCTCACTATATTGTAACATATTTCATTGCACTCAATTGGAATATGATTTGTGCTACAATAGTTGTGATCACTTGTCAGCGTTAATTATAGGTATTCAGAATAAGAGCACACCAAAGAAGCCTTGAGCTTTAATACTTCTGTCGTCATACATATTTAAGCAAATTCATATGTAGGCACAATAAAAGAGTGCTGAAGAGTTTCTTCTCAYGCAAAAACATTGTGATAACAGTGTTGTGATCACAGTGTTGTTAGATCACTGTTTGAATTCTTGGTAAGGTAAATTGTATRCCTGTAGTCACTTAGATATTATAGATCTGCATTTATGATATTAAAGATATAAAGATATATTAGATATGAACACTAGAATTCATATCAGCTAGGTTCAGCTTTCCAAAGAAACTAAGGAAATAGTCTGAGCTACTCCTCTGAGTTATCTCTACCATGAATGGAGAGAAAAAACAGATGATTTATCCTAAAGATACTAGGTATCTCTTACAACAGAATCAATTGCTCTCTGCAATTCATTTCTGTTAAAGGAAGTCTAAACAAAAGCTGACATTTTGAGYATGAACTCCTGTTCAGCTTGTTTAATTCTATTTCAGGTGACCCACTTCTTACAGAGCAGAGAATCGGCCTATATAAATTAATTGTTTACGAATACTTCAGAAGATTTACATCAATGTTTTTACAGCACTAGCTTTAAACCTTCCAGAGATCTCATACATCAAAGGTCCTATAATTTCCTGAATGACAGGGAGTGCTGAGGAAGAAGTGTTAAAAGTAGACAGTCTGTGCAGGAAAGAACATGATGGCTCAAGCACTGCAGATTATCTAGCTAATAACTAATAACTAGCATTAGTCTGGAAAAAAAAAAAATCTTTCCTTAAGCAAAAGAGGCATTTCTGGAGTGAGGTATATTGATTCTTTTCAAGACTTTTATTTTGTTTTGGTTTTGTTTAAATATATGATAAAATAAACCATAAACGTCTTTTACCTATTTGATAGAGCAGCTAGCTGATGAACAGTTACTTAGCTGTAGATTTGAACAAAAATAAACATTGAAAAAAATTGAGAAAACAGAACAGGAGATTCAGGAGTGATGTGTAGCTTCAAGAATTTCCAAAAGGTTCTTTTAAAACTGATCCCCAATAGTACTTTCTTTAATTGTTTACCTGCTGCCATGCTGCTTGTGGAAATAGTGGAGTC
>NW_026623267.1:176830-180657 GCF_030028575.1 Malurus melanocephalus
TATTTTCAAATAAATATGTGAGCAATGTAAAGTAAAATTTAAATAGTGAACAAATGATAATTGATATTTAAATTCAGTACATGCACAAGCATAATACATAACTATCAAAACCAATGTTTTCTAATTACCCAGGAGTCCAGAGTGGACTGTTTACTTAATTTACTTTTAATCACTTTATTTTGGATTTTCTCAGCTGTATAYGCAAATGACATACACAATGTCACCTCTGTTATAGATGTGGGTGAAAGGAGGAAAGCTATTAATTGATCTTYGGGCACAATTATTTCCCCTAAAGCATTAGGCTTTAATTTGAGTATTACACAGAGAAATAAAATGAAACTACATATYAATTGTCAGCCTTGATGCTGTCACATGCAGAAGGAAACAGTAAAAAAAATCCAGCTGAATTATTTTAATAATGGCTATAAAATTCTGAAATAAATAGAGAACCTGGGGTTTGATTAAAGAAAAGATGAAAGTGCACTGAATATATCTAAAATAGGAAAAAAGGTCTACAGTTATAAAAAAAAAAAATCAATGTTCTGAAATGTTATAGTTTGGACAGATATATGAAGATAAAACTTGCCAACATACAACACATCCATATTGTCAGAATAGAAAGAATTCATCTGGTTTGTGATTCTGGAAATAACTACCCAAATACAGGAAAAGGAGTTTATGTAACCTAAACWACTAATAAATATATTTATTCTAGAAACTCAGTGGATTTTCCAAAGGAAAATTTGCTTTATTTCTTTTAGTATGAAAAGAATAAGTCTAACTCCTTTTTCTGCCTTTCTTCTTGTTTCAYGTAGGAATGTGTTTTCTCTTCAGTTTGCACAACACAGACTCTAGCTGATCCTGARCATCCTTGTGGTACACTGCTCTTCTTTATAAACACCACTGTTTAATTATTTTCCATTGAATTTGTATTGAAAAGACATTGTATAAATCAAAGCTGGATTTATCACTGGATCATGAGAAAAAATGAGTTATGATGAAGAATACAATAATCAATTACTTTTCCTTCTATGACATAAATATAACTAAAAAAAAATCTCAATTTATGTGGAAATGTCACATTCAGATAATTTTCTTATTTTGAGACATACTTAGACATGTGTTCAGCTAGAATAAAATTATATGATGGCTTAAATGCTATGGATTATCTTTAAAATAATGTCATCATTACAGCTCTGTATGTCCTTTCCCCATGAGTGTCTATTTTAAAAGTTAAAAGTAATTATAATAAAAAGTGATTTACTGATTATAAATTGTTAGTAACTTTTAGCTGAACATATATAGGGTAGTAACAACAACTGTGCTGACAGGATCCTGGGGGTTACAGTAGTTAAAAACTTTTATAATTTTAGTCCAAGCAGTCTGGAATTTCAGGAAAAAGGACTCTGCAGTGCAGGTGGTAGATAGCTTGCAAAAAGCTCTGTCATTTTCCCTAATGGTATCAAAATAATAATCTGTAGATCACATTCAGCACCACTTGAAACACATCAGGAGACTGGACTAAAATGAACTTAATTGACATCAAGTGCTGAAATKACTCTGATTTTGCTAAGGAGAGAGGAGACTCATCTGAACTGTGGTTTATATATATAAATGCATGTAGATGTGTTTGTGCATTTCTCTGTGAATGTGTKTATGTGTGTATGAATGTWTRTGCTCAGAGGGAAATATGACAGGTCAGGCACCATGAATTCCTCTCTGAACTGTCCTGTGAAATGTGTCTTAACATGTCTGTAATAAAGGAGATACTTTAATTTAGACAATCTGCTTAGCTGCCTAAGATTCTTTTTCTCTTTTTCTTTTAATTGGAAAATGAAGGCCTTACTTGTAGAGAAGGAAAAAAAAAAAAATAGAAGGTTTTCAGGTATCTCAGCTTGCTTGTTGACTTCATTGATTTCAAGCTGAGACAATGAGTTGCTTGATATAGACCTCACTTAAGGCAGATTGTATCACTACATTTTTTTCTTTCTTTTTCTTATTTACAAAAAAAAAAGCCCCAAATAATATTTTATTTCCCATAGTAAATAAATATATTAAAGAGGACCGATATCAAGATAACCATTAAGTAAGAAGCTGACAGAACTTATCCCCTCAGACCAATTAAGATGTTTTTTAACTGAGAAAACATCACATGGTAACAGACAACTCCACTTTTGAATGAAAAGTCAGGCTACTCCATGTTCTGCCAGAGTTATGGTATGGCAAAAGGCTGGTCATTCAATAAATGAGGATGTTTTGGTATCCTTCCCAATACAGAAAAAATAATCAATGGATAGCAGGAAAAAAGTATTTCTTAACATATTGGACCCTTATACAAACAGACAGAAATGGGAAACAGAAAAGCAGGAGAACTGTGAATTTAAGAATTCAATATGTCTTAAACTAGTACTGGAATCTGTACATTTTTGTCTGAAACCCATTGCAGGAAATATGCTTCATTGAGTATTTTGAACACAGATAAGTGAGTGYAACAATGAAGTTAGTCTCAAATTGAACATATAGAAAAAACTCAAGGGCAATTCTGGAACATTTTGGTAGAAATGCCTTTCTTTCATGCACTGTTGATTTTTGTTTCATCTTTTAATTATTAGATGTCACACGTTCCTAAAACTGGAAATCCAGAAAGCTGACAAGTGAATGTAAAGTGTAGAATGTACAAATGGATACAGTGGTGACAATATGTTTTATTTTACTGAAAAAAACCCATCTTTTTCCACAGCAATACAATACTTACATCAGTGAGAAAGGTAGTCATCATTTACCTTACCTGACATCTTCTTCTATGAAACCAGGCCCATTTGAACCWCATAGTATTCAACAAGTCCAAGAGTAAATTCCTGSTCCTGTGTGKGAACRATCCACAAAATCAATACAGACCAGYSSATGAATGGATTGGGMTCARTCACATGAAGGACTTTTCACCAGATGGGAATTTTTATCAAGGCCTAAAATGGTAGGAAAAACTTTTAAACTAAAAGAGGTAGATTTACATTACACATAAGAATAATATTTTTTTACTGTGAGGGTAGTGAGACACTATGGTGAGACTGGTGGGGATGCCAAGAAAGGCTGTGGATTCTCCATCCCTGGAAATGTTCAAAACCAGATTGGCTCTGAGCCACTTGGTCTAGTAGAAGTTGTCCCTATCTGTGGTGGGGGGATTTGACAAGATAATGATCTTTGAAGGTCATTTCAATCCAAACCAAACTGTCATTTTCACTTTATCATTCCCCATATCATAATGGACATTCTTGTTACTTTCTACAACAGTCTTTTCCAAAAGCAGACATATTGTATCCCCTAAATCACTGTTTTGGGTAAAAGATGCAAATTCACATAATATTTTTTAAAGATGCCCAGCTGTTCCAGGTCTTGTGTACCTTTGCTGCCCCTCTGTTGCTTGGTATAGCAATATTATTGGTTGACTTTTCTTTTTCAAACGGAAAAACATCTCCAAGTCAGCTGATATATGAATTTGTCAGTGTCAATATTCATTTTCAATCCCCTGCTAAACTTACTTACCATAAATGTATTATTCTGTATTCAAAACTGGTTTTGTTTTGTTTTCTTTAAAAACTTCTATTCTTTAGTTTCTAATGTGGTATATTTACAGATAAAATTACGCTTTGTGTCTTCAACCTAGTAGTTGTGTTCTATCTTATTGCTCCCTTGCTGGCAGCTGCAGCAAGCCTGGCAAGCAATTATAGAGCACATTTAATAAAAATAATTATCAGAATTTGTAGAAAGTCAGTATCTGGTGGGGCAGCAGCATGAATGTTCATTCTGAGATTTCCTGCCATGTGCAG
>NW_026623267.1:180905-190263 GCF_030028575.1 Malurus melanocephalus
TGCTTATTGTTGCAGAAATTAGAAAATCAATAATGAATGAGGCACCAAATTGTGGGAAGAGACTGTTGTGGCAATATTGGAAATTCCAATAGGCATGACTTGTGTATAAAGAATCATACATACACACTTCTCACACAGAACCTTTTTCTCATGAACTCTCTAGTCGATCTGTACATGTTAGCCAAATCCAAAACATCAACACATTCTAATATTATGAGGCTGCTTCTTCATGTTCATACAGTTTATTGCATTATATTAATGGTATGCATTATTATATTGCTCTGTGTTCTATTCAACAGTGCCTGCAGCTTTTAGATATCTAAGGAGGTAGTCCTCTAGGTGACCAAAAACAACATACTTTTCTTTCCCCCCCAAAAAAAAGATGTTATTTACAAAAAATATCCATGAATATGTGTTGGTACTGTTCACCTATTCTGCTTTTTTGATAAAAAAGTAAAAATATGTTTTAAAATATTATGGGATTTTTTTTTTAATTATAAAAATACTTTTAGTATGTACCTCATCCAGATTTGGACTGGTAAAACTCAGCTGTGCAGAAAAAAAAATGAATAAAACAGAGATTCCTGTCAGAAAACAAGTCCTAGACACATTGCTGCTAAAAACATATTGCCAACATACAATACTTTTGGTTAAAAGCAGTTCCAAAAGAAGTCTATTGGTCTCTCTTTTTTTCTTTATTTATATAAGGAATTCAGCAGTAGCTGGTGACAGCAGCAATAAGGGGTCATTGCATCTGTCAGGATCTCTGTGAAAGCCTTCAAAGCCTCTTCAAGCAAAACATTTCYACAGATTTCTTTTATGTTTCATGGGTTTATACTCTTTCTGTAAGAAGCATTTATAGTTATAAACAGTTTTCTGTTTTCAAAATTATATTTCATTTTGTGTACAAATCTCATGCATAAGAAATCTTATGTTTCATATGGCATCTGATTACCTCAGCAAACATTTGCACAGTGTATCTAGAATACTTTTAGAATAAAAAAGAAGAAAGAAAATGGTTGTGATATTAGCTGAGTGAAAAAAAATACATTCTGTTTCATATGCTGTTGCTTTTAYTCCTATAAATGATCAGGAATTAGCAATTGGCAAGACCTTAACCTGGGTTCCTGACAAATAACCTTCCTTTAATCTGCCAAATATTTTGTCATTATTCAATGAATCAAGTAAAAAGTAGGTTGTCCAAAACTCTAATAGTCTAGATTTTCAATATAATTTTTATTATAATAGACATCAGTCATTATTTTATCCCTTTGGCACCATGGTTGTACTAAACTGTTTCAAGGCTAATGTAAAACCATGTAATTTAGAATTATTAAAGTTTAGGGGTTTTTTGTTTGTTTTTGGGGAATTTTTTGAAGTTTTTTTTTGTTTGTTTGTTTTGGGGTTTTTTTGGGGTTTTTTTTGTTTGTTTGTTTGTTTGTTGTTTTATTTTGTTTCTTCTTTTTTAATCAAGACTAACTTTACCTGTGTATATCAAATTGTAAAGTCAGGAATGAGAACTTTAGCTGACTGTCACACTAACATCTGTTATCAATTTGTGAATTGTTGCACCAGCTCTTCTTGTAACAATATATTAAGGCTATTATATAACCCCAGTAAAATCAAATATATGGATCATAACGGATTTTCAAGACAAGCATTTTTCTTATAAAGAAATATTTACTTGATTTTTAGGAGCAGAAGTGGAAATTTYTGCAACATCATTTGTCATCTTTATTTTTGGGTAATTATTTAGGAAACACTAGAATTATTTTAAGGACTAATTTGACTCCATAAAAAACGAAAATCAACATTAACAGTAGCACTGTTGCACAAAAAAAGCTTCTGTTACCTTTACATTTTAAGACAAGCTTGTATAGTAAAATCCATATCAATTTTGCCATCAAATTAGGCTTATATGTGAATTACACTTGCATTTTCTGGTCAGAGGCAACCAGAGCAAGAGACTGGAAATAGCTGGGAACTGCATGTCTGTGAAATTGATGGCCATTCTGTAGCATTTGTACAACAGCCTGTAGCTTTTAWATCAAATGGGATTTTCACTAAAACAATAAAATAAATGCAAAAAGTTTGATACTACTTGTTGACATACAGATATGAGCTCACAGTAAAGCAGGACTCCATCTCAATTTTTTAAAAGTTTTGACCCCTTTCCTGTCTTACTATAGCAGTGTCACTTGGATTGACACCTAGGCAGAAAATTGAGTTCAGACACCTGTTTAATAAATAGTGTCACTGAATTCTAGTTTACACTACAAGAAAGTGAGTATTTTGCTACTACACACAAGCCAAAATATAAATAGTCATGTGACATTATGTGCAAGTTTAGCATGAAAACTGTTATACTTCATAAGTTCTCTAGCTTGACGTATACAGAGACATTCAGAGTACTTTGTTTTCAGTTGTTTATTTCCAACTGTATTCTTAAATAGCAAGCCTGTACACTTCTGTGGAGAAAACTCAGATAATCCTTTTTCTCTGGAAATTTATTCAGGATATTCTTTGCTTATCAATGAAGACAGTGTTAATTTGGGACTTGATCAAGAAAAAAAATGTAGATGTGGAATAATAAAGCACTTTATCTTAGCTGTAGGAAATATCAGCTTGGATCAATTTTTTTCATACTAGCTAATCATAATAGCTTTAGCAACCCACATTAGCTTCAGGTAGGTATTTTGATTGTTTTGAAGAGCAAGATCAATTAAACTGACATAAAAGTAATTGGTGAAAACAGAAAAACAGATATTATTTTTCTACTGCGTGGAGCTCACTAGTATTGYATTGTACTATATTTCCATTTGAATTCTAGTTAGACTCTTGATTTCTTCCTTGAGGTACAGAGTGAAGAATGCAAAAATCCTTCTGATTTAAAAAAAAAAAAATTATATTTACACCACAAAAGAAGGAGAAATTGTAGATCCCAATTCATCTTGGAATGTTTCATCTTCCAAGAAACCTTACTATAATCTAGTCCTTGTTCAGGTAATTAGAATAATTAAAAAACTATATCTGTGCRAGATTTTGCAATATTAAAGTGTAAAACCTTAAGCAAGTCAATAAAAATAGACTATTATTGTGGAATAAATATTTTTAAATGGATTCCTATTCTATATTTAAAGAAAATGTTTAATGGTGGGATATTATATTTTGAGTCCAGTTGTGAGTTTTCCCAAACAAGAAGGGCATAAGTGTTATACAAATAAAAAATATTTCACACTTTTAAAAAGTTCAATATGAAACTCAAAAGAAAGGGGRRRRRAAAAAAAGCCCRAAAGGTTGGTTGGTAATGCCACTCTGGTCTTTGACAGATCTAAATAGCTTTATCCTGGAAAGTTACCATGAGCTGCTTCTGAGCCAAATTTTCTCTCAATATTKCTGCAGTAATATATTATTTGACCTTACTTTTGAATTTTTCACCACATCAAAGCTTAGGGGCATGGAAACACGTAGAAAAGTTCTTGAACTGGAAGATGTCCAACTCAGATGTGATATATGACTGTTGGACACCTCATTTCAGCTCATAACAAATTTGAAATCTTCAGTTGCATCACTTTAATTTTTAACTGAATGGGTCAGGAGTTCCATACACACTATTTACTCCAAAAAACAGCTCCTGAGCTTTCCCTTTCTCAGTTGTTGCTTCTCCACATTGATGAAAAATGGTCTGTGAGCATTTAAGTGTACATTTTGGTTTTCCTAACATAAGCGGAATGCTATACACAAATATGTTAGATATTATTTTTCTTTTCTGATAATTCTAGTCACTTAGTATTCTTTGCCTTAGATAGTTTTATTGAATGTGAACATGTTGAGAATGTATTCCATTTCAAATAATTAACATAATTGCTAACAAAATTACTTTCAATGTATATGTATATTAATAGAATTTTATTGTATTATATATATAGTATTACTACTTTATTCTTATATAATTCATATCTATATATCTTACTTATTAAATAATGTTAGCAGATGAAAGAAATATGAGGTGCATATTTCAGTAAAGTTCATATGAACACAAAACCTGAAAATAGTTTGGTCATATGAGCAATTATACCTTGCATAGCGCATATATGACGTATACAAATAGTAACATTTCTTCATCTAATCTATTGAAAGAACTGAGGCCAGTAAGAAACTCTGGGTTATTGAAAGTTGAGTTGTTTATGCAGCTTTCTTAATCTGTGTAAAGCTAAATTTTATCTTCTCAGCTTGTCTCTATTTTCTCAATAAAAAGGCTTTTTAGCAATTCTCTTTTTTCCCTCTTCCTTTTAAATATGTGCTGTTATGATAGGATACTGCACATATTGCCTTAGACATGAAAAATTCCACAGAATAGGATATGTCTTATGCTTGAGGATATAAGGTATATACAACCACAATGTGTTTTGTTGAACTCTTTGTTGGTACACTCTTTCCCTGAGGCATTCATTCTGAAATCATACATCATGAAAATGGTATTCTTTTTTTTCCCCCCTGAATTAGTTAATGATCACTTTACTTCAAATTGAGAGAGAAGCATGCATAACATAACCTAGATGTCTAGAAATTATCCCTCCGTGTCCAGATTTTTTGACAAAGGCTGTGAAACAAATTGCAGAATGTATTTCTCAACAAAGTAATTTCTAAAGCGATCATTTCTACTTTTATGTCTGCTCCTGAAAAACAAGCAAGACTTCACCCTCTCATATGCACTTAAACTCTCAGTTTGAAATATCATTACGTAAATCAAATTTCAAATCAACGACAAAAAGACCATGAATTCTGCTGGAAATGTGATAATGGAAACAAAAACATATTTTAAAAGAAAATTACTTCCTTCCAAATATTCTGTACAGTATATTTTCCTAAAATATGGACTGCTGATTCTCCAGGAAGATTTTAAGATCCTTTGCTGGAGGATCTAGTGAAAGACAAATTTCTAGTCATACTGATGTCACTAGATCAGATGGCTTTGTGAGCATTAGATTGTGTAGGACACCTCTTTTCCTTTACAGTAAAAATTATGTATGGTAATGAAAAGAGAACCTATGGAGAATGTAGGCTGAGTATCAGCACCACCAACCTTGGTTAGATAGGGACTCTTGATGAAAGATGGGTGTTTTCAAAACTTGTTGCTTCAGCAGACAAATCAGAAATGCAGTTTGGAAGTGCATTTGACAGAACAAAAGTTTTCCATCATAATTTTGGCTTTGAAGTTGTGCCGGTTTTCACATAACAGACCCTTTCATCAAAGGCCTTGAAGAGAGAGGTTCTGTGTTATTTAATACAGAGAATTTAACAATGTGTTTAAAAAAGACAGATTTTACTCTGGTTATGTCTTGCAAATCCATCTAGATTATAATAATTTGTTTAACTCCTCTCCTAAGAATCACATTTAAATAATTCTACAGTGAACCAGAGCACAGGGATACAGGTAAGAGCTGAGAAGGCAAATCTGATTTGAGAAATGCATGTCTAATAGACAGGAAAAAAGAAATTCTCATTAAATGTACTGCTTTTTGGAAACTTAATTCCAAATCCATATAAAATATAGATTTTTTTTTTTCCCTCTGCTAATCCTGCTACTCCCTCTATTTCCAAAGTCAGATTTGAACTTCCTGCTGTCTTGGAATGTTCTTCTGTTCTTACTTTCTTTCTACTATTAGTTAAAAAAATCAGATACTTCCTTATAAATCTATGGGAGAGCTATCTTTTGAATTTTCTTGAAAGAATATAATTTTCAGAAGATTTTTTCCTCCATAAAATTTCAATTTTAATTATTTTATAGTTTTATTTCAAAACTTTTTAATTCTCTTTAACTCTGATTATTTCTCCATGTATTTTCCAGGCTTCATTGCTTACCTAAGACAGCATTCCCCTGAGGTTTATTGTCTCAATCCTTGTTACAGAATGTTGGATATCTTGGACTCCTGAAAATGCACTCCTCAGCTAAGGATGTCAATAATCTGTGGGTTTTTGGCAATAATTCTAAAATCAAGTAAAATATGGTAATAACTACTTTCCCTCAAGGCATAGGTTCTGTCGTCCAAGGTAATTTATTTTTGGTTTTGAAGGCAATGTGTTGATTTTGGCTGGTGGAGAGTTTAGAGAGGGATAGAGAGGATTTTGGCCTGGAAAAACGTTTAGATTAGATGCTGGGTCTTCATGGAAAGGGCTGCCAAGCATTGGAAAAGGCTGCCCAGGGAGGGTAGTCCCTGGAGGTATTTAAAAGAGATTTGGCATTGAGGGACATGGTTTAGTTGTGGACATGGAAGTGCTGGGTTAATTGTTGGACCCACTGACATTAAAGGTCTTTTACAGACTAAGTGATTCTATGATGCTATTAATACAAAGTTTTTGTTTTTACTGGGAGACATATATCTAGCAATTCTTATGACACTATTTAATGCAGTGAAACCTTGTAATTCTGTGAGAAACACAAGAAAGTTCTCCAGCAGTTGTTTAAATTAGTAAGGTTTTATTGCCTACTTTAAGAGTCTCTAAAATAACTTTAGTCTAAATTAACAGATTAGTAGATTTGGTTAACTATATACTAAGACTAAAAAGCTTTGTACACAAAAATATAAAATGGTTCCACTTATTCAAAAGATAATTAATGTTTCATTAGATCAAGGTAAACCTAAAGAAGTATCTAAGATATTAATTTGAAGAAAAAAAAAAAAAGTAAAAATCCTACTTTAGAGACTGTGTAAGAATTTTCCACATGGAGAAAGATAATTAAAATATGCTAAATAGTAATATCTCCTTCTTATAAAAAAAGACCAGTTATGGTATTGTGCTAATGAAAGGATGATAAAAGCTAATTTTGAATGAAGTCATGCATGAATGAAGGATGCTTGTTTTCTTCATGAAGTGTTGGAAAAGAACATTAAAACTTCTACTTGAGCTGAATAAAATATTTCTTTGTCCTTCAGTCCTTGGGTTAACTGCACTTTCACTTGCCTAAGCCAACTAAAAGGGAGGCAACAAGCACAATAGGAAAAAAAGCTAAGTTTCTACAACAGGATCAAGAGGAAGTGACTTTTTAATTCACAAATTCACGTAGATTAAATATGTCATGATTTGATGAAGCTGTAACACAATGAGTACATTTAAACTAACTTTTTCTTGGAAAAAAATATTAGTGGGGATATTGAAATGCAGTTCTCACTGATGATATTAACATGATCAATGATGATATTAACACTATTCATATTCTTCTGGTTTCCTTCTTTAAAGAAAGAACATGAACTAATCTCACAAAAATATTAAGAATAAATTAATATTTTTTGTTACTTCTTAATACACATTTATTTTCACATTTAAGACACCTTTAGACACCACAGAGCTGAGATAATACCACTTTGAAGATCTATGACAGAAAGTAATAAGATGATTTCCTCTGACTGGTCACTTTAGATAGATCTACCTAGCACTAATTAAAGAATTTAATTGTATTTGTATATGGTTATTTGACAGCCTGCTTGTATGCTCTTCTTTATTATTGTTATTATTATTTTGAGTAATAAAATATACAGTGCCTTCTATGGAGAAAATTGCCAGAGTTTTTACTGAGATCCCCATAGTGAGGAGTAAATGGGGAGAAAAGGGAAATGAATAAAAAAGAAGAAGCTGCTGTTTACTGGTCAGTGGTTTTTATTTTGTTTTCTCTCACAAGAAAATAGGCTAATTATGAACTCTGATCATTCTCATTGTTTATAACTGTGGTATGTCCTCTCAAGAGCACAGCTAAAAAATCCAGACTGCTAACACAATGGAATGTATGTCCCTTAAGTGGCTTAATGGAAGAAAAAAAAAATCACTGCCTGGATTGCTCCATTCTAATTATGGATTTTTTTTCATACTTACGGTTGCATGTCTCAGGAGTTACAGTGTAAAAACCTTCCTAACAAATCATAAATAGGCTCTCTTCTTCCTTCACTCAGACTCTATTCTTGCATGGTAATCAAAGCTGTTTTCAAATTGTCTCAATCTTCTTAGTAGAAGTAGAATGTATCTGTTAGGTACCACGACAAAATCGAGAAATGATCTGCAGACTAACAGGATTATATTCTCCTTTAGAATCTTCATATAAATACAAAATCCAAAGACAGATACTTCATTGGAAAATCGACACATTTTCTGTGATGTCTAGTGGACAAATGACATAATTTGTTTCATAAAACAGGGACATCATCAAAGTAAGTTCTAAAGTGATGACATATTTATGCAAATGGCTTTATCTTTTTCAATTATTTTCAATTTCAAAGCAACCGTCTCTATGTCAGATGAATTCAAATGCAAGGAATTTTCATAATAGAAAAGCAAGATGAATATGGTTATAAAATAGATATAGATTTTTCCCTCTGCTCATCCTCCCACTCCCTCCATTTCCAAAGTCAGATTTAAAATTCCTGAGTTATTGATTCAATACTTGCCACTCAATGTGTTTTTGATTGAACAGCAAAAGGTTGAAAATATTATTGAAAATATTATTATTTCATATCTGACAATACTCTTAGAGCAATTTACAGTTGTTCATTTATAAAAATCTTCAATAATTACATAACTTGCATAATCAGCATATGTTCCAGCATGTGTTTTGATCTGGGAATCAAATGGGGGGAAAAGGGCAAATATTGAAGTGTTGAATTTGCCTCATTGAGCCCCGCAGCACCCACAGATCCCCGGCGCAGGAAGGACACACGAGAGGCAGGCAGGCCGGTCCAGGTGCTTCTTTATTAGTCTTCGAATTCCAGCTCTTTTAGCTTTAGCAATTTCAGCTCTTTCTTCTTAGTGATTCAGCTCCGTCTAGGCCCCGAGCTACTACTGCATGCTTTTTATATACTTTTCTTATCTCCCGGGTTCAGAGAACAAACCAATTACACAGGTCCCAGCTAGATGACACAGCTGGGCACTCTCCAATCTCTGTACAGCATGTTTTTGTCTTTCATTGGTAGAATACTTTCATCTATCCAATCCCATTCATCTCCATGGCTGATACGTCACCTAATCTGTGCCTGCGCTGTTCAGTCCATCTGAGCTCAGGCTGTGACCGAGCCCAGCCCCCACACACAGCTGCAAGATATCGAGGGCCACGGCAATTGTAGAATGTATCTGAGGTGCATTCACTGATTGTTGTAAACCAAAGTTATGACATCTTCAGAAATCAATTTAGGTACTGTATATATGTATTTACATTTCTTGTCATGACATCAAAGGAATGCATTTCAAAACAAGCATACTCGCAAGCTTGCTCTAAAGTTTCTACAGGTACAAAGCATAGGGTTAATTAATAAATAAGTTAATATACCCCCATCCAGAAATGATCTCTTTTAGAAGTGTTAAATTAAAA
>NW_026623267.1:191503-196638 GCF_030028575.1 Malurus melanocephalus
GACACAAACACTACCTTTCACAAAAATCCAGAAATTATTACCAAAAAATTAGAAATTATTTTGAGACAGAAAGTTGGCATTCAAAATTTTTAATCCATCCATACTTTTGCAGCCTGCTGCAATTATAAGATATTATGGGTGCTTATTCTGAAAAGCATCAGACAAGCTGCTCATTTCCATAATTTTATTAAACAATTTTTCTCTGTTTTTATATTCCAGCCAAGATATTAACAATTGCATCAATCTTATGTCTTTATCTGTTCATCAGAAAAGCTTCCCGTGGCAAGCATTCTCCCGCAGATCAGCAGAAATCAAAATCAAATCCAAATCGAAGAAAATACATTAAAAYAATTTTCTGTAGGAATTAATCATTGAAACTGAAAGTTCAAATGTTCATTCTGAAGAAACTGAGATAAAAATGGCTTTCTAAAATCTTCTGGATGTTRCAACATACAGATACACATGAGATATATGATAGTATGGACCAAATCAAAATTGAAACTCATTTGCTTATTTTGGGTGATAGCACAATGTTTAGTATTCCTCTAGATCCAAAATCCTTTTGTATTTTGGCCGGATTCTTGGACAGAGTTCTGAGTATGGATACTTTACAGTGATGCAAAGGTTTCAATATCAGCATGAGATGCCCAAATGTTCTGGAGTTATTCTCTTTCACCGCATTGCTTGACATGGATACCAGAAGTTGATTTCTGGTAGTCTGCATCACAGATATATGTGAGATTTATTTATTTATGTGGTTTTACTCATCAGAGAGGTGTTTAACCCTATCCTTTTTGGCTTAATCCCATCCTGCAACTAAGTACCATGCAGCTACTCGCTCACTCCCTGACCAATGGGATCAGACAGACGATTGGAAAGGTAGAAATAAAAAAAAACCCAAAACTTATGGATGAGACAAAGACAGTTTAACAGGTAAAAYGAAAGCTGCACATGTAAGAAAAGCATAATAAGGAGTCCATCCACCACTTTTCATGAGCAGGAAGGTGTTCAGCTATTCCCAAGAAAACAGGGTTCCATTGCATGTAACAGTGACTTGGGAAGACAAATGACATTCTTATCAATGATCCCCCTTTTTTCCTTCCCCCAGCTTTATATGCTGAACAATGTGCTGTATGGTATAGAAYGTCCCTTTGGTCAGYTGGGGTCAACTGTTCCAGCTGTGTACTGTCCCAGCATCTTGTACACCTCCTTACYGGCACAGCACAAGAAACTGAGGAGTTCTTGACTTAGGACAAACACTACTAAGCATCAAAACAAATATCAGTGTGTTTTTAACACTGTTTTCACTGTATCCAAAACACTGTACTGCACCAGATACCAGGAAAAAAATTAACTCTGTCCCAGCCAAACCAGGGTGCTGCTTAGCTCACCCCGTCTGATAATCAAAAGGCTTTTTGATTTTTTCTTTCACTTYTAGATGCAGAGCTCTAGGAGTTTGTTTTACTCACAGTGTTCAAACATCACAGAATTTAAATTATTGTCCACTTAGACCTATTACCACAGTACACACAGCAGATCATTAGAAATTCTTTGTATAGTCAATGAACATTGACATCTAATAATGCCTCTGTATAGTAATTGCATTTTAATGATATCCCATGGGACACACGCATCCAGTTTGAGGTGCATGCTTAGTAGCTGCACTGAACAGAAAGGAATTTGTTGCCTTTATAGCTTTTCTCTTTTCTTTTTCATCATGTTTGCAGTGGATATCTTTAAAAAAAAATCTTCAAAACAATATTCTGCAAAGTGTACATTAGTTCTACACTTCCACTCATATTCTAAATCATTGCACAATTTTACTCAGTTTCTTACAGAATAAGCAGTCAGATGAATGGAAAAGTCTATGGGGCATATTTGATCTGCTGGCTGCAGCTAGGCTATGGCTAACTTACATTATATAACTTCTTAATTTATAGTATGAAGCAAGCATAAACCAGACTTTTTTATTTTCTGTTAAAATATGACAGTATCACAGAATATGCTGAGTTGGAAGGGACCCACAAGGATCATCTAGTCCAATTTCCACATTGGTGAACAACCAAGAGTTGTCTCCTTACTTATCTTATTAGGAGATTGTGCTGGGACATAGTTTATGTTGCTTGTTTGGTTGTTGTGATTTTTTTTGTTTGTTTGGGTTGTTTTTTTTTGTTTGTGTTTTTGTTTTGTTTTGGTTTTTTTTGTTTGTGTTTTTGTTTTGTTTTGTTTTTAATTAGGATTCTCTTTTATTTATGCTGGGCAGGATTCCTTGTACATGCAATGACCTGAAGAATTGTTGCATCAATGGTTAGTTAAGCTCTGAAAATTGAGTTGTATTAGAAAGCACAATGAATCTACTCTTCCAACTCCATCTCTAACTAGTGTCCTCAGTTTTTCCCTCGTTTCTTCCATTTCCACCCTCATCCTGTTGTCTCTTGAGGCAGAGCATGCCCAGGAATTAAACACTATAAGGGGACATCAACACTGCAGATTCTATTCTCAACTCTTCATCAGATTTCATTTCTAATTTTGGAGCAATATASACAAAGTGACTTTCAACAAAGTGAACTCAAAAAGGACTTTCAAGACACAAAAACATACTCTTGCAGTAATACCTGTCTGCTGTTTGCTTAGCTGCTGCCTTTACAATACATCAAAATTTGCTGGATCTCCCTGGTTAGATATAAAGTTCCCTGGGTTTTGAGGCTTGCCCCATGTAACTTCCTTAGTTTCAGTATCTCAATGCCACTTTATTTAAAATTTATAAGTCTTGGCAGGTATCCCTTTACTCCTGAAAGACCTGATCCAATACATGGTTCCTGAAATGCTTCATGTGATCAGTCTTCTTGCAAAATTATCAGAACAAATTATTCTTTCAAACATGATTACCTGGCAGGAAAACAGCTATATTGCTATTGATTTCACTAGTCTTTAATGAATAGAGTTTTACCRATTCAAAAAATAAAATACATAAGCCACCTCGAAAAAAAGGATAAAACCTCTGAAATACCAAATGGCTCTGATCAAGCCCAAAGTATAACATTGCTCTCTATCTGCATTTGTTGTTGAGACGGATAAGTGGGATTTCATCTCAAAAAGTTTATCTATGTTGATAACACACTCCAGGGTGTGGACAGGAGATGTGGACTGGAATCTCCTGAGTCAAGGACAAGTTTTAAAGATGGGTTTCTTTCCTCTGGTGTGACTGCTTCCATGATTAAATTATTTAAATGTTTAAATGCAAACTCCAGACAATATCTTATGTTTCATATATCTGCCATTCCCTTCTCTCCTTTCAAATTAAGAGAGACTTGGTACCCTGTCAAAGACTTAATACAGCTTTTGAATAGTTTATGTGCATCGTAGATCTGATATCAATTAACACACTAGATATTATGGCATAACAAACAATAAAAGTTATTCCCAAAACAACTATCATATGCTTCTGTCTTAAATTATTTATGTACTCAGAAAAAGGACACTCTAAAAAGAAAAAAATACAGTGTAAATATAAGGATCTCTGAGGACACGTCTTAATAATCTGTGAAGACTGGTATGACAGAAGGTATAGAATTAATGATTCAAAAAAATATTCCTAATGCTTTTTCCTCTGGTCTTTTCTATCTTTTCTCTCCTCTCTGCAGATTTTGTTTAAACAAATAATTCAATATTCTGATCATGGGAGCCAATCAGAATATAATGATCTATATGAAAATCAAGAAAACATTAGATTTATTTACAAGTTTTTTATGAAAATAACACTCATATGTGAAGGGAAAATTTATCTCCTATGYTGCTTCTGAAAAAGATATAGGATAAATTGGACATGTTAAATAGATAACCTAAGGTAAATGTATTGCTATGTGAGTTATGCTGCATAGGCTTCCCATCATTTGATTTGGTGACACAGGTCCATTTTTATTTTAAAATAAAGCTATGAAGAATGTTTTTTCTAATAMTTTTCAGGCTCCTAATCTACGTCCATGAATAAATTTCTCTGCTTTTTAGTGTAATGTATTTTGCWTTATATGTTCTTTCTAGAATTACAACCTGTAAAATGATATGGTCCACATAACCCTGTCTGTTCGATTTCCTCACAGTGTCACAGTATAAAGCAGATGGAAATGTGACTTAAACAAGTGTTCARAGAGTTTTGCACTACTTCTAAGGCACTGAAGTGAAACAAGAAGCTTAAGTAGATTGATGTATTCRGTTTATTTTTATTTTTCTTAAAACGCATACATATAGATGTATCCACTTATTTTTATTCTTAGATAGCTTTCAAAATCTAGGCATTAGGAAAGAGAAATAACACTTGGCTATAACAAAAAAATAAAACCCAAACAGAACAAATACTTATTTTCCTGATTATTGCATTGAACTTCTTGATTTTATATCATTCCAAATTGTTAATTTCTTCTTCCTATTTTTCACCTTCACCAAATGAAAGCATATACTTCAGATTTTTTTTTTTTTTTTAACTATGATGATGAATATGTAATAATGATAGATTATGGAGTCTTCTTCCATGCAAACATTCAAAAGTTGTTTAGACATAATCCTGGACCATCTTGCTGTTGGGGCTGGGCTGTTCTTGAGAAGAGGGGGTTGTGTCAGACAACCTCAAGAAATCACCTCCAACCTCAACCATTCTATAAACCTGTTCTTGCTCTTACATGTTGTCTTGGTTTTGAGACAATGTTTTCTGAGAGAAAACGTCACGGGGAAACGTTTCCTCCAAAATGAAAACAAATTTGATAATTTTTTTTCCCTCCAACAAGAAATAGATGCCGGGCAAAAAAGGTGAAGAGAAAAAAAGGTAGTTTTATTAACAAAAAAATCAGAACAGTGCCCACAGGACACAGACAAAGAGTAGTCGTTATATAGCAAGGATACAGATAAAAAGTAACCTTCTAATATTCAAACAAAAAAACTCGCCACGCAAGGCAGTGACTCCGCCCCCGGAAAAAAAGAAACAAAAGGAAAACCCACGTGGCGGTTATTGTAACAGTGGCAAAAGGGGAAAAAAACAACCGAAAGAAAAGAATGGTACCACAGTCTCAGCTTCCCAGTGGATGAATCAGAGGAGGGCTCGGCGTGCCTCCGCTGCCAGCCCGGTCCACCCCGAAATCCCA
>NW_026623267.1:196728-239466 GCF_030028575.1 Malurus melanocephalus
GAGAGAGCCAGAGAGCCAGCAGCTCGAGCCGCCAGATCTCGTGGCAGCACTGGCCGTTAAACTGTCCCTGTGTCTTCCCAGCAGCCCCTGCTTCTTTCTTCCGGGTTGCATTTAAAGAGATAAACATTTTTGGGCATATGTGCCAACGGAAAAGGAATACAGAACAAAAAAGTGGCACCAAACATCAACCCAAGACACATGTCAATAGTGTTCTTCTTTCATGTGGCACTGATGTTTCTTTCTGAGTATGTCTATGATGGGGGTGTGTGTCTCTGTGTGTATGTCTTGTTCTCTGGAAAACAAATAATTTCTGGTATTTAGAGCAGTTAGTTTTTTATCTGTTGGATAACTTTTACTCCAAATAATTAAATAGTAAAAAGTACCTGTTTTAAATGACACATGTCCCTTGAAAATTATTGTCCTTAATTAAATGAAACATTGCATAAAATTTAGATTAATGCAGTGATATTGTCCTGTTTTCTCTGGGATCAGTTTTCTCACTGATGACATTAATCAAGAAGACAATATGTTGTTTCTGAAGACTTCAGAACTTACACTTTCTTTAAAGCTAAGGTAGGGGCATTGTCCTTATGTCCGAGAACAGTAAAGGTAGATGACATACATTGTCTTTTCATATTCAGCTTTGTTAGCTACAGAGAAGTTCAGTATGTTCTTCATTTCTGATTCTGTTTTTTCCCAGAAGCTATTATTTTTTTCCCTTTTCTTCACTCCACAAGTAGATGCATTTCTGAGGCTGGCAAATTTTTTTCTGTCTGCACTTATATGAGTATAGACATAGTAGTTTACACATTGAAGAACTATTAAGAAGTTTTTCTCTCTTCCATTCAAGCATTTTTTGTTGCTGYTTTTATAATGGATTCTAAAGAAAGTCAGTTAAGTTCAAAAAATTTTGAGTCATCTCAAATAGTGAGCATGAGGAGAAATGTACCCTAACAAAGGAAAACACAATCTAAGCAGAAAGCTGGAAACTGCGCTTGGACATGTTTAAATTAGTGACAATTAGAACACTTAAAGAATTAGAATGATTAATCATAGAGGCAATAGATGCAGCCATATTAGCACCAGTGATGAACAGGCTGATCCAGAATAAGAAAACCAGTTCACRCATGATTTGTGTGAACAATCATCCACAGTGATACCATATGTGAAGATYCACTGGGGTGAACCTAGAGGTCTCTTAAGTGCCCTCCAAAAAACCATGATGACCAAAGTGAAATGGCAGACTGTCTCTGTGTTTCAATTAAAAGTGACAACTCTTTCAAAAATATTCTTGAGCCCCCTACTTCAAACAGGATGAAGTGCTTGACTAGTGTGCATTGAAGAACTGGAAGAAAATATCTTCATACCTACGAAGGCCCGAGAAATACTGCATTGCCAGGCTCACATGTGCAATGAAGTATCATTTGCATGGCTTAGGATATATCATTTCAGCTACCTGCACTATTCAATATAGCAGAAATTGGATGTCATTAAAAAGCCAGCTAAATTTCCAATATCCACACCAGATGTTGGCCTTAAAATCCAAAAATAAATGTACCCAGCTCTCTGTCAGGGAGTAGATGGAAGTAGGCACTGAAAATTGCTGTCTTATAAATTGCCTGATTTCTACTGTGAACAGATGTTTAATTGTTATTAGCATTATTTCAACTCTTAAATTACAGAAACATGATCCTTCATCTCATCCTTCAAGGACAGTCACCACCTGTGCACTGAGGGAGCCCCCTTTGCTCTTTACATTTAAGCAAAGATAATTTTCCTTCACTGAGTATCAGTGTCACTTGTTAACAGCAAAGGGAATCCAAATCAAGGTTGTATTCTTAATATGTTTTCAATGAAGAACATTTTCTGGGGTTTTTGTGGATTCTGTAGGCTCCAAAACTTTTTGGATTGGCAGGACAGATAATAAAACTGTTGACTTGAATACAATAAATTTTTAGACTGTATACAAATCAATTGGCATCTCAAAGTTTCACAAAACACTAGAAATTTATTCTTACATTAAAGGAAACATTCAATTTGTGTTCAATTTAATAAAATTGAAGTGTAGAATATAAATATAAATATAAATATAAATATAAATATAAATATAAATATAAATATAAATATAAATATAAATATAAATATAAATATAAATATAAATATAAATAAACAATATAAGCAATTTTATAAACAATATAAAATTTTTCTTCCAGTATAAAAATTATTTCACCCTTTCGAAAGAGGTAAAAATAATTTCACCCCTTCAATGGAGGTAAAAATAATTTCACCCCTTTAGAGGAGGACTATAACATTATCTCTTCTTCCTGAAAGATGAAATTCTGTATCTTTAAATTGCTAAACTGACCTTCAGTGGTGATTTCAGGGCACTGAACTGAGAAAGACAGAGTACAGCTACACAGAAATGTAATACAATTTCCTTTCCTTTTCCTTTTTATCTTTTTCCTATTGTTAATAAAAAAATTACTTTGCTGGTTTATGTGTGGCTTCTTTTACCATATATGATTTACCTTTCTTTCATGACATATTTTGACAAATACATATACAACTTTTAAATTGATATTATTTATATCTGTTATAAATCCATTGGACACTACCAATTCCTGTTAGCAATTGTATTCTCAATAAAAAGACAACACTGAAACAAATATGTACATCTTTTCCCTACTTAGAGAACTTAACATCATATTTTCATACACCTTCCAAAGTCTTATCTTGTTCTTGCACAAGCAATTTATGTTCTTTGTATTTAGAACCACTGGATAAACTCTTAACCTCATTCGCATTATTCAAATTCATTAAGTGCTGCAAGCAGTTTGTATACATTTATATATATGTATACGTTGGCAACAGTGAGGTGGAACTACATATAAAGAGGAAGGAATTTACATATTTCCTTTATTGTGCTAGAAGGAGCAATGGCAAACCAGCTACAAAACCTCTTAATCTCTTCATTTCTCTTGCAAAGTTAATATTTATTATTATTCTTTCTAAGAAATAATTATGAAACCATTAACCTGTCATTTGACAAAATAACTTGCATATGAATTGCTTTCTAAGATTCTTTATATATTAAATTCCTGTCAAATATTCTTGATACTGCTTTACAAAATCCACATGAAATCCACACTCTAAAATTTCATACAAGAAGAAAAGACAGGATTTGACAGAATTGTTTGCAATTGTCCAAGAGAAAACGTCATTGCATGTGTAAATCTTAMAGACCCATTAGAATAGCCAAGATATATTTGATTTAAACTAACTGCTAAATTAAAATAAGTAATACTAATTCTGTAGGCCCAAATGCTGAGACATCGGGGTTGGTTTTTTCTCTCCACTTCTGTAAACACTTCTGTTACAGAACTATTTCTCACTGATGCCTACCCAGTCTCAAATACAAGTTTTAATATTGGACAATGAATATTACCAACTATGTTTCAGCAATCCCTCTCTAAAAGAAAGACAACAATATCACTTTCCACATAAAGGTATATTTGAAGTCGCCAATACAAAGAATCACTTACATACTCCTCTTGGAGTATAATCATTGTTCTCCTCCCTAAGGATGGTACCATGAAGATGTTGTACATACTGAGTTTTTTGCTAGTATTTTTCTCAACTAAGTTAAAATAAATGMTTAAAAATTCTGCTCATATGACAAAAAAAAAAAAAATATTTTAGCCTGCATTTTTGTGACATTAGGCATCTTTATTTAGTTTTGTAATACTGAAAGTCATTATCAATAATTGTTTGTACAAATTAATGCAGAATAATCAGCGCTGCAAGCAAATTAGTCCTTCTATTCTGAAGTATCCATGACAAGGGAATGGTGRCAAAGGATCTGAAATGAAAGAAAAAAATTATAATTCAGGAAGACTTTACATACACGCACATATGCACTTATATTTACACACCTATATAGTTATGGATCCTACCATTTTCCAAGCCATTGGGCACCCGAACATTTATTTGGTCTGAATTCCTACTGAAAGATTATTTTCTTCACTGAACATTCCTTTTGATACAATAGAGCAAAATAAAGAAAAACAACTTGTAGACTGAACCCCATAATTTTGGTCATTATGGTGAATCAAATTATATTTAAAAATCAATAATGTTTACTTTGTTTCCAATGGCATATTTACTTCTTCCAATAGCCTTTGAGTAGATTGATATAATTAATTGCATGCTAGTATCTGCATATCTGAATACAAATAAGCAATGCTCTRTACAATTTAGAAGTCAAATGATCAAAACAAGCTCTGTTTTCTGTGACAAGTTATTTTGCACATTTATAATAAGCAGTGTATTATGGGTAACATGAAATCATATTTCCTCTTTTTTAGCAGTTGACCTATATTTTGCTCTGAAAGACAGATCCAATGGAAACTGAGGAAAAGCAGTTGGATACAAGACCAAATGGATTTAAGCATTGATTTCCTTTCTGACAGACGTCATTTTTGTCAGAAACCCAGCAGTCMTTAATATTCCCACTAATCAATCCAAAAAGGCGTAATTTCTTCGTTAAGTGTAAGCCTAAGGGAAAGACACCTAATTCAACAGTATTATAATATTTTTAAGCCTCTAGTGAATTCCTGAACCATAGTGAATTATTTCAGGTTCACTACTCGAAAACAGAGAGTCATGAAAGATTACTAAACTGTGCCTAAACAAAGTAGATGAATAATTACAGGAAAGCAAATTAATTTGAATGATTAGCTTGAAAAGTTTAAGTACTTGTCATAATTGCTGAAAATTTGACATAATTTACTGTAATACCGTGAACTTACTTTTTTTTAATATCTCCCTTTTTTTCTCTTCTCTTTCCAAATCACAAGAGTTATTGATGCATTAGAGATTGGGCCTGCAGAAGCCAGGAAATAATTGTATACAAAATTGCAAATACATTGAAAATTTTTATAAAAATGAAATGCTACCTTTTTGCTAAGTTCAAATTCAACTTCTTAGTGTCTAAATCAGTMCCCTGTACACTTGGAGACAGAACATACAGGGACATACAGATGCCATGAAGGAATGAGATAAAAGGCTAGATGCCTTGATCTGCATCCCTTCTAGTTTTCCCTTACTCTCTATCCATTTTCTTCTATTTTAACTTTTATCCTACATTTATCATATATTGCACATTCTTTTAAAAAGTACTGTGTATTGATTTTCTTTTGTTGCAGGCAAAACAGTCTTTATTTAAGAATATTTACTTATTACCAAATAAGCCAAATATCTGATCACTGATTTATTAGAGAATCATAGAATCACAGAATATGCTGAGTTGGAAGGGACTCATCAGGGTCTGTCCCTGCACAGAACCGTCCCCAAGAGTCACACCATGTGTGTGACAATGTTGTCCTAACACTTCTCAACTCTGTCAGGCTTGATGCTGTGACCATCTATTTCTAGACCTTTAACTTAAAATTGAAGGCATTTTCCACAGATAATTTTTTTTTTCAAATGTTCTACCAAAATTGGTAATGAAAACCAGCAATGCTAGTCTCCTGCCTTTCAAATGATTGAAGTAAGCTTATATTACAACCACAGAAAAGCAAGGTGGCTTTCCAAAGTAGAGACAGTTATTTGGTGGTTATTTTTCTAAAAGATAAGACTAATAAGGTAAAACTCCTTTTTTCCATAACTATAGCCTATTTTCAAAAATAGGTGAATAGGAAAAGAAGATACACCAGGAAAAAAAAAAAAAAATCAAGTAAGAATTGAGAAAGTGTTTCTATCTGAAAACTTTCTGAAAAAAAAAAAAAAAATTGGCTGTGCAAGCTTCCTTGCCCCTTTCCTTCCTCCCCCACTGTTCTGAATGCATATGTCCACTTAATATTTCAAAGACYTACTATAAGTGATGGGTCACTGCATTTACTAGGCATTCTGCCAACTTGAGGATGGATTCTTTCAGTCAGTCTCCCTAATCAACTCTCCAGCCCCCTCAGTGGTTCATCACTAACTTAGCCATCTGTTACCACTAGTTGAAAAATCCCAAAGTGGCTAATTTTCCAGTCTAATCACTATTTGAAAAGAAAACAAAACCRACCAAACAAAAAACCCCTTCCTATATTTGCCTTTCTCCTCTGCAAATGTATTTCAGTTGTGTTTTATCTTTTTTCAGTATTGGAGGAGGTTTGCTCTGTATTTTTCAATAAATCAAACAATCCAAGCACACCTGGTTGAACATTGCATTGTTGGGTTTTTTTTGTTTTTTTTTGTTTTTTTGTTGTTGTTTTTTTTCATAATATAATGTTTAATTGCATCTTGGGCTATTTATCCAAATAGTTCTTGTCTTAGGATTTGTAGTTGAATATATAGGAGAAAATGCAAACTAGGAATTTTTCTTTTAAGCAGCAATTTGCTTGCTGTTTGTTACTTACCTAATATATGAAAGAATACTGTCAATATTAAGAAAAAAAAATCTATCAATATTAATGAGGTTTTATGGGAGTCTTGGATACAATTTATAGCATAGCCTTTTGTTTTACAGCAATTTTAAAATATGTGTCAAAAGTACTACTGCTTATCCCTTTAACGTGTGTTCAACTAATGTTATTGCACTGTATGAAACAAATGAAAGCTAAATAATGTGTTCTAAACTGAAGCTTTTCCAGTCTCCAAATATTTACATATCACATTACAGTCTATTTAAAACATCACATTTGAAAGCAGCTAAATTTTCCCTTTATTTGGCATGAAATTGCCTAATCTTAAATTTTGCTGTAACTCCTAGAAACCTGCAATTTGAAGTACTCATATTGCATCTCAGAATGATTGTTATGATATTATAAAAGATACAGGAGATTGTTAGTGCATGTGGTAGCATAATACCTTCACCAAAAAAATGGAATCACTTCTGTGCCCATCTGCAAGGAAATCAAATTGCATAAGAAAGATGATACGTGTGAAACTTACTTTCACTGAAAATCCTCAATTCTTTTTCAGGATAGTAAAAGGACAATTTATGTAATGAAACACATTAGTTATTTYCAACATGAATTTTATGGATTGATAAGATTCTTTTCTTCAAAGTCTTATTTTTATTCAGGAATAAGTGCTTCAAACACTGTAAGTGCAAAATGCTCCTCTGGACAAGTACTGTCCAATCAGAAGAGTATTTTCTCCTGATTAGAATGGGGAAGCCAGTACAGCCCTTTTATAATCTCAAAAGTGTCTGAATTCTTCTGTGTAATGGAAATTGACATCAGCTCAGTGATGTTAGATCAATTTTTATGATTCAGAAAATTTGCTTCACAAATGGAGGGAAAGAATTTCCCCCCAAATGTTAGAATATCTTGGTAATTTACCTGAATAACTCATCATTCTAAGATTTTTGTCTTTATGAGAAATCCAAAGATAACAACAGTAACTGTATTAGGCACTAGGTTCTATTTTGCACAACTGCCACCAGTGCACAATGATCTTTTATCTATTTTTTCATCTTAACTTTTAGAATTTGAAAAGTTTGGAATAGCTTAATAAGTTTTTCAAATTATTGTCCGTTTCCACTGGGACCTCTTTGCATAATTTTAAATTAAAACTTTTTACTGATGCACATTGCCTATATGAAAACATTGATAGATAACACATATAACTAATAGGAATGCACAGACTACTTTTATTATTAAATATAATTTCAAGGATCTTGTCACTTTGATATGTGCCAAAGCAGTCAATTAAATATTTTCATAGGACATTCCTTAAGTGTCTTAGTTTATCTTCTGCTGCACTGAAACTTGTCAATACTTAGTCTAGTATACATACTTTCCCCTGAAGAATTATARCTGAGGTAAATAATTATTTACTTTCCTTTTTGTTTCACTGCAAATATCAACCCACACTCTCATAATGAATATTTAAATTTATCCTAGTAGCATGGTAATTTAAGAGTAATTAAACATTGCATATAATTGACTRACAAGTTATCTCTGATAAACACTTTGAAGATATGTTTTTATGCTTACATAAAAACAACCCTGACTGTAAAAGGCAGGGAAACTTTTAGAGATGATCTTAATAGAGTCAGAGCTTCTTTGATTTGACTTTCCAATCACTCAAGCCTTGATAAAGAACTGTAACACTTCATGACACTGCAGTTCTCCAGTGAAACCTGTAAAATACAAACACATRTACATGCACCTAGAAAGACCTAGACATTTCACACAGATAATTTCAGTTCCTGTTTCTGAATGCTTTGCTTGCTGAAGGAATCCAGAGTTTCTCAAGAAATTTCAGTCTCAAAAGAAGACTGAGTGTTTCACATGTTGGAAAATAATCTGCAAAAGCCATCAAATGACTCAGGAATACAACAAAGAGAAAAGGATTTATAAGAACTTAACTTCAGTTTAAATATTTGGGTTTTTTTTAAGATGAGAGATTTCTTTCCCATCTCTGCTTGCATATGAAAGGGGCAGGGTGTTCATGTCAATAACATGAACTTACATGCTTCTGTTGTCAGATGTGGAGGTCATGTAAGTGTGGTACTTTGATGAGAGGAAAAAAAAGTGTTCCTTTATATTGCTTAGTGAAAGATGAAAGCCAAAATAAAAATAAAACTGAAAATAATAAAAAAAAAATCAGGTCTTCTGTTAAATTTTCACATATGCAGAATTTAAGTCCYGTCTTCTGCCACTTGTTTTCACTCCATAGATCACATCCATGCACATATTTCTGATTGCAGGCAATTTAACCCATACAGCACCTCAGCACTGCAATTTTTCCTGGATCATTAAGAAAAGTTTTATCCTATAGCAGAAGAAAGATTTTCTGAATCTTCAGATTCAGAAATGCAGTTATTTCTAATCACATGACAATAGTTAAATTTAGATGGGACAGCTGGGGATGCCACAGATTATTTATTTGTTTTTTGGTTTTCGTTTTTTCTTTTTGGTTTTTGGTTTTCATTTTTTTTGTTTGTTTGTTTTTTGGGGTTTTTTTTTGTTTTTGTTTTGGTTTTTTTTGGTTTTTTTTTTTTTTTTTTTTTTTTTTTTTTTACTTTTAACAACCAAATCTCTGAGTGACACAGTCTCTTGGGTAACATTCCCTATGACTTCTGTCACATTTGCAGGACTTGGTCCTCTTTGTGCAGTTTAATCAAGCCAGTATCAATTAAAGGAACAACACACCATGAATCAAGCAATCCAGAGGTTTTCTGAAGGGTGGACCACAATTTCACTGACATAAATTATTAAGGAGCAGTTGAGAGAAAGGCTTTCTGTTGAACCCCATNAACAATATAATTGCTTTTCTTCTTATCTCTAGGTAAAAAGAAAAAATCAAAATGTATCTGTACCTCTGTTTGGAAGGTTTGGAAGGTTTCTAGTGACAGAATATAATCTCTTTCCTGTACAACCTGCTGACCAAAAGGTACCACWAAGTCTCAGCAAGTACATAGAAAACTGTGACATAAATTAGCTTGCTTTTTTCTCAATAAATATGTAAGTAAGTCCAAGATAAAGGTAGGGCATCTATCTAAAATATACTGTGTAAATATATGTAGCATATATAAAGGAGCGGTTAGATCATATCTATTTAAGCATTTTATATATACCGCATGATGTTCTTTGTAAAGTTTCACCAAATTTCTCCAATGCAAGTAATAACAGTCGACACATAATATCACTGTCTAATTTCTGCTCATTTAGACATTTTTCGAGTCTTTTTTGCTTGAGGGGTTATTTTTGTTTTGGTTTGTTTTGTTTGTTTTGTTTTTAATACTTGTTAGCCTGAAACAATAAAAAAACACCCTCATAATTTTTATTTCTAAGCTGTATTTAGAATACAGAAAATTCTTTTTCATTACAACTATGGRTTGTTTTTTTTTCACACACTTATGTGTTGAAAAGTCTTAAAAATGTGGACCTTATACAAACCTTTTCATGACTATTTTAATTTTAATCCACATTGATCTGGCCAAAAAGTCAGTGTAAGATGAGAGCATTTCAACAGGGAGATTACTTTTTTGTTCTTTTCAGAACTGTCAGCTTTCTGATGTCTCATCATGCAGCACAATTTCATAGGTTCATCTCTCACTCTCATGCCCCATTTGTGCTGGGTAGGTAGGTTGATAAAAATTTCAGACAGCTTGAACTSCCATTATCAGTGACATTCATGGTCCTAGTTTAAAAACAGAAGCCTTTAATGCAAATCCAGCATAAATCATTAATATCTTCTATCTTGCCAAAAATATATGTTGTACTACAGCCTATCTCTAAAAATAAGTTTTTATCATTCAGTCACAGATTTCTTTCTCAGAAACATGGAAGAGGATATAACTCTCTGTGGTAAAGCTTACAAAAGTATTCCTCTTCTCTTTCTTTCTCTCCAGTTTCCATGGTAACCCATCAAAACTAATAGAAGCCCCCAGAACGTCATGTTCAGATACAGAACAGCAGTACAACAGGTTCAATTTGTAGTTCAAAATGAAAGGCAAATTACAGTGTGTTAAAATCATTTTTATAAGTACATGTTTAAAATGTAAAAGTACAGGTAGAGAATTTTAATGTCTTTTAGATTATATGTACAGATACACTCCTTATAGAATCCATGTACTCAATTCATGTAGAATGTTTACAACTTTAAACAGAACTTTTTTGAGTATAGCAAAGAATTTAGGAGCTGATAAATTGCTGTATATCAAATTATGTGTCAAAATCACCTCTGCTTCCCTTTGGATTTAATTAATTCTACAGCGAGATTTTGCCTAAGATTATTAAAGTGGAGATTCTGAGTAATTGTTGGACAGAGAATTCTTTGACAGACAAACAAAACAATTGGGAAAAGCCCCAAATAAACTGAGAAAATGCCACCACAACATGAAAAATGCCTCCCAAATCTGCGTAAAACCTGGGCCTACATTTTGAGAAGTAAAACTCTGTGGATCTCGTCAAGCTGTGAATTCCACTTAAATCAACACAGCTCCAACAAAATTAAATCAACTGGATATCATTCAACTGCCATGCAAAGGTCTTGCTGTGAGTTTAATCAATAGGTGAAAGGATATTTCTGTAAATCAAAAAGGCAAACCATGCCTGCCTTGGGAAGGATGTATCAGTCTGACATCACTGAAAGGTAACACTGCTACCAAAGATCCCACTACCAGCTCTTTTCTATACTTACAGAACCTTCCACAGAGCTCTTTGCAGCTTGATGCTAAATTAAGTASGAATATTGATTTAGCCAGGAGGGTTTTTTTTTTGTAAGTTCTTTTCAAGTGGATATCTTGCCTCTAAGTTGTGTCAAATGTTTGTGCTGTCACATTAAAAAAGGGAAAATGAAAGTAAAAAAAAGCATAAAAGAAAACACAGAAAACAGGAAAAGTGGAAAAAACTTTAACTGGAAATATTTGTTTAAATGGAGTTCAAATAATAGCACAGGGTTTGGTTATTATAGTGATGAACATCAATAAAGATAGAGCATCATTGTAATAAAGTTATTCTTAATGTGGTAGAGATATGTTTTATCATATTGTCCCTRTGTCACACATAATATAATGTTAAATCTTTAATATTTTCACTGCAATTTTGAGGAATCAGTACTATACAAAGATTTATGAGCACCATTTTTCTTAAAAGTAGACACAAGTGAAAACAGTTTATCTACTTTTTGTAGATAAGGCCAAGTTTGTTAAGTGCTCTACTCCTAGCTTGAAATATCAAGCAGGAAAGAATATCTTTCTCTTGTTTATTATCACATGTTGTAATCAAAGAGGCTTTTGGCCACAAAAAKAAACATTTATTGATAGAAGTATTTAAATTAATGATTTTCTGCAACTCCATCAGTAAGCTATCCCTGAAATAATGAAAATAAGACATTTTATTTKCTTCTATTTTAGAAACCTTTTATAGAGTCACAGACCCATGGAATGCTTTGTCTTGGAAGGCACCCCAAAACCATCCCATTAAATGGCCCTGCCATGAGCAGGAACTCCTTCCACTGGACCAGGTTGCCCAGGCCCGGCTAGATAGGGATGAGACAACCACAACTTCACTGGACAACCACTTCCAGTGCCTCAATGCCCTCTCAGTAAAGAATTTCTTCCCAAAATACAGTTTAAACCTATCCTTTTCAAATGTAGTTATTGTAGTTATAGGACCCCTTGTCCTATATTTGTCATATCTTTCACCCCTTGTTCTATATTTATCATATCTTTCATATCTTCTATCTTTCATAGCTTCATTTTATTTCATATCTTTAGTTGTAACAGCTGTGTACCAGATCATGAAGGTACATGTGAGTTTGAAACTCAGATCATAGATTTAAGATAAGTAAAATCTAACAACCAAGATTTTTTTTTTTTCTGAATTACTGAGAATCTATTTAATCTAARCATCCCTTGAGGATCATTAAAACATTTTGTTCACTGATACTTAATAATTAGCTTGCTGTACTGTAATCTTTGTAAACTGAAAATAAAAATGTTTCTTCTGTCTGTTCAGTTTCAACAACTATGTACAGAGGAGCCTGCWTCTGCACAAATTTAATAATCTGATTCATCTGAAGCCTTCTCAGTTTAGGATGATGTACCATGAAGTATGAATACATGAAAACAGGGTTGTAGTAGAGGAAAAGGAGAAATATGTTATTCATAAAATCTAATGCTGGTTTCGCAAACTCTGGGTTTKCTTAACAAGTGTGTTTTAGAGGTCATGGATGAAGTAGAATATTTTTTGCTTTCAGGCCAGAAAATCCAATCTAGAATTTAGTTCTGACTTTCACAGATTAGAAATTTTAACTATCCCGAAACACTTCTAGAGATGCCAGTGGTGTTATTACCCTTCTGACATCAGTTTTCACTTCATTAGTAAACATACTTCATGCTTGCTACTTAAAAAGAGAGAAAAGAATCCTAGAGCGAAGATCAGTGTCTAATTTACACTAATTTTAGTTATTCATTGAAGAAAATCTTCACCACTGCTGCTGTCTGTACATATCCTACACATTTCATATCTTGTTCTAGGAGAGTGTCTGGCTCTTATACTGTGTAATAACCTGTAGCCATCAACAGCATTTTTTTTTTTTTCTGAATTTATGGAGCTAATCACAAGTTCCATTTCTGACAGAGAATAATTGGACATTTTTTACACAGTGTAGTTTATTATTCACTCAGAAAAAATTKATTTGCTGCTGKTTTTTTGTTTTTTGTTTTTTCTCTTTTGTCTTGCCTTATATAGATGTCTTCCCTTATAAAAAATCAATTCTTTAACATGTTCAAATTTCTGATTTCAGCTGGAAAATTATTAGTAAAGATATATATGACTACTGCATAACAAACCCACAAGTGAATGGTTTGGCAAATAAAAAAAATGAATATAGTGGTGACACAACTTTCATCATTACCCTCTAATGAGAATGTGAAAACAGGAGTGAAAAATGGATGTATCTCAAATATGCTTTGCAGAAGCTTGTCATTGTCATCTTAGGCAGCTAAAAGAAGGTGTTAGCAGCCCAGGGAAGAAATCATTATAACAGTGAAATAAAGAGAGATTATTTCAAGGAGGGTAATAAAAAGAAGAAATAAGAATTTTCAGGACAATGAACAGAATATGTAATGAAAAGAAATGCATACCCATACCAAAACCTATGAAAAATAACATTATTTTACTGGACATTTGGGAAGGAAGCATATATGTCATTTGCAAGACTTGAGGAATCAGCCTCACCTGTTTAAATACTGTCTTCATTAGACTAGGTAAGACTCRGTGAAAATGCCTTTCACTTTTTCCCAAACAAATCATTGCTCACACAACAAGGAAAAAACACAGATGGTAGGATATTACCCTAAAGTTTTGAGAGTTTGCAAAGAATGAGTGAAGGGCCTTCTCTAGACAATTCCTATTTTTTTTATTTGCTCTTGCTGTCTACAGAAAAGTATGAAAAATCTCCAGAAAGTCCATGACTCTCTCAAGAGAAGAAATAGATTATGGAGTCATACTTCATACGCAGTTTCTGCTCAGCTTTCCTACTGGACATATAGCAATTTTTAAGCCCWGTTTTACCCCTATAAACTGCATAAATCTGGTTTTGTTAGCAGCTACAATTATCARTGACACTGAGAATAGCTCAGTTGGTAAGAGTATGGTGCTAACAGCACTAAGGGCATGGGTTTGATCCCTGTGTGGGCCATTCACTTCAGAGATGGGCTTGATGATCCTTGTGTGTCCCTTCCAGCTCAGACTATTCTTCTGATTGTGTAGAAATAACAGATTTTAAATAAATATTCAATTTTTCAAGATGATAAAAAAGCCCAAAGCATCTTCATAACTTCTTGGTCTCCTTCACAATGTTACTAAGAACCAGTAATAACTATACACATGTCAAATTTTAACTGCATATTCTCATTTTCAAGGCAAAGAGATGAAGAATGCAAAAAACTTGATAATGTCTCACTTACATTGCAAGTTCTATAGTAATTTGGGGAGGTTCATGGTAATTTTTTWATTTTTTTTTAAATTTTATTGGCATAAATGTTTGTGGTTGGGAATGCTGTTTTCCTCTATGTGCATGTGTTAAACTTTTAAGACCTAGTCTCAGTTTGGTTTTGCATAGTTAGGATCTTAAACAGCAATGTGGTACCCCATCACTCTTTCTTTGCAAGTAAATGGAGCTGTGTTTCTTAAAAGAAAAAAAATATACTATTTAACTTAATTTATATAAATATCTGCGAGCATGGAAAAATGTAACATTTCTGTTCTTTACATTTCTTATAACAGATGCCTTTAAGGAAGCAAATTCCTTCTTTTGCAAGGATTCCTCAGGTTATGCCTCACCAGAAATCGTATCTTATTTTTTTTTTATTTGTCTTGATTATCATTTCTATGGCAACCAATTGTAATACCAAAATGGAGCATTTTTTCTTCAAGTAGGGAATGAGCAGCAGGATGTGATTAATTCTAAAAGTGCAAGGTTATTCTATAAACTCTCCACAAAAACAGTATTGTGACATTCAATTGTTTTTTTTTTCCCCACCATAATTTCTCAATCAAACTGATTCAATTTACAATTGAAATGCTTTTCTGACTGCCAGTCCTTAAATTAAGCCTGGGATTTGGGAGCCTATTTTTCTTCTATCTGACTCATGGTTCACCAATATTAAAGATTTTTTGCAGGCCAAGTACTGCCTTTGGATTCACTTGTGCAACTCCATTACTTTCAGTCAGTTTGCATAAATGTAACTGAAAGGAAAATACCAAAAACAGTAGAACTGAAGAACGGTTCTGCATCTGGAACTTTTTGTTAACAAATGTATTGATTAAGTTCAGGCTATGAAATTAGGCAATACAGTCTTTACTCTCCAAGATCCCCATTATTTCTATCTGCTTAAAATTAACTTCTGCTTATGAGACCTCCATGTTCAAAAGTTCAACTSTACACAAATAACAGGTCCAAACAACGGATTGTTTCCACAAAGTCAATTTTGGGACTGAAGGTGAAGCTCTGTTTATGAGGTACACAGTGGTTTAAAAAAAATTGTCTTTTTCTGCCTGTTTTTTCCCCTTTGAAAATAAAAGGTTGCTATTTTTACCTCTCTGATGTTTGTCCGGCTGAATGCTATTTGAATGGTGTTGCAAGAAACAGTGATTTCTAATTGTCCAGTTCTCCAGGAAGTATGAGATGCTACGGGTCTTAGGGCAATAGAAGCATTTCATCCCCTTATCACCCTTTTCTGGGGTTCCCCCCAAGCCACCCACAGCCCATTATGTCATTCCAGCCCCCTGGTGCCTCCTGTCTCTGCTCCAGAGGTCCTGATCTCCAGCTCCCCACAGCTCTGCCCTGACCAGCTATGATTTCCACCCACAACCCCAGGGAGGATCTCAGTSCCTCGTGCCCCCCTGGCTGCCCTGCTCCTGATGGACAGTGGGASAGGCTCTGGCTGTTCCCAACTCCCAGAGAGCCCATGTTCCCAGCTCCCAGAGAGTCCCAGCACAGACAATGCCTTAACTTGAGGCGGTGCCATTGATGTTTATCCACTAGGCTTRTTTTGCTGGTTTTCAGTTAAAGACGATGTCTATTATGACTGGTGCAATTGTAATTCAATTGTGGTGTTGATTTTATTTGGCTTACCTAAAGCAGTMATTTAATTTTAAAGTTTGTCTGGTAAAGGGAATGATGAAATATTTAAGGCAGAAGGATAAGCATGAGCCCTAATACAACTGCAAATCAAGAATGCACAGCTAGGACAGTGCTAAGTGAAAGCAGTGTTGACATGGCACTTGGAGGGTTGGAGAGTTCATACTTCACTTTTTTGTTACAGGCAAGGCTAGGAATCAATGGTGGGTGTTCAGCCTCTGAAGAATTTATTTATAAATTAGTCCTTCACAGATGATCCATAAAACGCCTTCATAGTTTTTAATCTTGATAAATATTTTTCTGCAATTGGTACATGGATTAAACCAAAAGAAAAAGGCTACTTTTCTACATTGGTTCCAAAAGCACACATTTAGGATGGGCACACACTGCCCATTTCTTTTAAAGATATGGAGTTCTGTTTTTTTTTTTAGTATTATTATTTTTAAGGAGGGGAATATTTAGAATAATCTGACTGAGAAAGGATTGGAATTATACTCAGATATGGATTCAGTGCTCATTCTGACCCCAAGTTAAAGCCTGATTATTAGTAAACTATCTACAGAGCTGTCAGGTGGGTAAAACATATATTAATTCAGTGCATTCTGTAACCCTTTGGCAGACCTATGACCCAAAATTGCATATCTAAATRTTAGTTATCCAAATCAAAGCAAACCATTTTGACTTTCCTGTATAGTTAGTAGTAGGAAACAAAAACCTTTAGTGAATAKTTCGATAATATGAATCATTAGAAGGTGGCTATTGCCCTCCATTGACTATAAAGAAAGCTTAGAATTATTATCTTTGCCTTCCTTAGACAATGAACTATTAATCACTTAATGTTAAAGCTAATTAATAACAAGGTCTTATCGCTCTCATAAGATCCCACCTAGAGTACTGCATTTGGCTCTGGTGTTCCCAGCACAGGAAGGACTGACACCTGTYGGATTGAAGCCAGAAGAACTTTTAGACAGAATGTGAGAGAAAGAAACAATGCTAGTAACAAAGTCCTTTCAATATGTCAGACTACTCTTTCATCACCTAAGCTGAAATTTTAAAAAATTATGTCTTCCAATACCACATCCATTTGTCCCCCTAAACTGAACACCGGAGAACTGGCAGTCTTAAAATGATACAGACCCATCATTTGTGTTAAATGATTTTTGCAATAACCAGTATAGGAGATAGAAAACTCCTTTATGTTTTAATGTGTGAGGAAGGATGTGAATAATTTCCTGGATAAGCTCAATGAATATTTTGTTTGGCAAGCTTTGTTTTCTTTTTTCATATTTSTCTCATGTCAGACTGTCTGAGAAGGTTAAGTCTCTCCTCATACATCACTACATCTTCTCTTCCTGTCCATTGGAAGACATTACAGGATACTTGTCTGGTGAGGCAGCCTGATCCACAAGCCTGGAATAATGACTTAAGTAGGATTGGTGCTCAAGTGAAAGTTTGTTGTAAAGTCTTCTGTCATTTTTCAGTGTGAGTCTGCTCCCTGACATGCTTTAGCCCAACACTAAGAAACATTCTCTTAGACAATGGTCAAGTATGGTCAGTGATGTTGTGAGTCAAGGACTTACCCTCATGGACAGTACAGATGAACCTATTTGTGAGGGGAAGAAAGCTGGACAAACTGACACAAGTTTCTGTAATTCAGGTTCGGATAGCAGATTTTAGTCTGTTTTATTTACTAGTACAACTACAACCGTGGGCAAAAAGGCAATGAACTTTGATCATTGACAGGTACTGTCAATGGTACTACCGTATGGCACTGCCGCATTCAGAAAGACATTTTGTTTGTAAAACCAAAATATTKTGTTATCACTTCAAAAAATACGGAAAAGTTTCACTAAGGATCTTTAATTTCTGATCACTCTTCATTTTAATCAAAAGGGGAAAGAAGAATGTAAACCCATTTGTGTATTTTTTTGGCTTGTGTGTTATCTCTTAAACATTTAGGTTTAGAGTTTACCTCAAATGAAAACCCTTTTCCTAACACTCAGATGCAAAATTAAACATATAAAAATTCTTATTGATATAACAAAATCAATATTTTTCAAGATTAATGCAGATTTATAACTTTTATTTTACTTCTCACCAAGGTGCTTATTCAAAAATACCTACCTACTAATTCTCCCCAAATACTCCTATTCAAAAACCACTCTAAAAATACTTAGATATGCCAATATAGACCATTAACTAAAGATGTGTATAACATGAGGATTCAAAGTTAAAACAAATACAAAGGAATKATTACATTTCTAGTAGATGTTTAAACTGAATAGTACTTTATTTTACAGGTGACACATTTAAAAAWTTTTATTCAGTGCATCAGACACAGTAGTAAGTATTTTTTAAAATTAAAACAGCTTATTTGAATTTCATATAATATTTACCTTTAAATCAACAGAAACAGGATGAGTTTGTGGGACTTTTGTATGAATTCTGGTGCAAAGTACTTAGGGGCAAAAAATCAAAGAATAAAAGAAACCCCATCTGTCCACTGCTATGTTCTCTTACTGAATTGTCAAAGTTTTTTGAGTTGGGGACAATTTAATTAATGTCAGTGGAGGAAACTAAAACTAAATTAGAGCATAAATGTTAGAATCTCTATTGAACTATTCACATTGAAAATCGTTACCAGGTGTTAAAGAAGAATATTGTCTTGAGACCAGTTTGAATGTCAAACTCATTTACTTCAGCAACTTATTATTTCTTCAGGTTTTGTTTCATTGTAAAGTAACAGATGAGTCCAGGAAATAGAACAAAACATCGTATTAATATTATAATTTAAGTGGCAAAGATATTTTGTKAATCACCATATAATACGACTAAGCCTATGATACACACAAACATTTCTMTATAGGGCCAAAAGAATTGATTGCTTGAGTATTCTGCTATTAACACTATCTTAATATAACATTTTTTTGTAAAACTGCCTGTATCTGGTCCACTGAAATCAGTAAATTATTGAGAAATATGGTAAACAGTGAAGGCAAAAGTAAGAAAATCTGTTTGTTTGAAATATGGGTGAAAGATGTAAATTTTAGAAGCAACTCCTACATTTCTCTGWAATATTTTTTATTATAATCTGTGAAAGAGAGAAACTACAGTGCTAAAGTAAATGCAAAAGCAATTACTCAAAATATTTTTTATTTAAATTTAGAAAATGATGAAAATTTTAAAACTAATTTCCAGACAGAAAGGTCTATTTTAAGATAACATTTTAGAACACTTGTTGTAATTCAGGTATTGGTTAAGGAGTTGGTCCTCTGTTCAACTACCATATCTCTCACAAGTTTCTTTTGTGAATTTAGTTCACTTGCTAAATCTCAGTTCCCTGTTAGGAAAAGAAAAAGAATAAATGACAAAGAATAAAAATAATTCATCACCATCTGACATTATTCCTTCAGTTGCATTTGTATGGCTATGGTGGATTGATCCTGACTGGATGCCAAGTGTCCACCAAACCACTTTAGCTCTCCCCTCCTAAATGGGACTTGGGAAAGAGAATATAACAAAAGGTTCATAGGTCATGATAAGGATAGGGAGAGATCACTCAGTAATTACCATCCCAGGCAAAACAGATTCAAATCTGTAAAATTAGTTTAATTTATCACCAATCAAATCATAGTAAGACGATGAAAAATATATTGGGTTGCATGCTTGTATGCAGATAGTTATCTTCTACAGGCATTGAGTGTCAACAAAAGTTAGTTGGACTTTGATCTGAGCCATCAAAGGCATTTCAGTACCTAATCCGGTGTCAGAACAAATATTTCTAAGCTCCTGTGTTTCATGATCTTCTGAAAATGATGTTAATAATAATTTCGTAGCAGAAAATACAAATATTAAAGTATATTATAGAAGTAGAAAGGTGTTCAAGAAAAAGTGGAAATTCTTGTACTTAGACATCAACTGAGTGCTATTAAGATTCACTGGACAATGACATATTCCAATTTCAGATTTTTTTTTTAATCAAGATAGACACATGGTTTGACTTTCAAGTTGAATTATCCTTTCACTTCTTAATGTTTTTGTATGTAATAATTCAAGATTAAATGAGTCCATGAATAAAAATGCAGAATCTCATGCATTGATAGTGTTTCAGTATTATGTACTGATTTAGATTGTCAGTCATAAGGAAAATGTACAGAGAAAGGACATGGTCAAGTATTCCATACACTGGCAAGATTCTTATCAATGTCAGGCAATTTTCTGACATTTTTAGAACTGCAGAATTTCTTTCTTTTGATTCATCCATTGTAAACATATTTTCTTGTAAATAGAATAACAACAAAATTCTGACTCCACATTCCACTGTMAAATTTTAAGTGTTGAAATTTTACAGTGAAAATGTGTCTCTTGATCTTTTATATAGTGAATTCTTTACAAGTAATAACACAAAGGCAATATTCAGACTGATAAACATAAAAATCTGGTCCATTGCCAGTAGCAATTTTTCTTTTGCCTCAATAGGTTTTGGATCATGTTACACAGGAATAACACAATCTGTTATGTTTATTCCTTCACTTTGAAGCATGTGGATTATCTGCAAGTGTGTGTCAAAATGTTTTGAGGTATATCAGAAAAGTTAAATCAATGCTATGACAACCACTCTAAAACAAAAAACAGAAATTAGATCTAGTCATTAATATACTCTCCATCAATATCACTGTTAGTACAAATTTTAATACTTTGAGATTTTTTCTTGACTCTTGTTTTAAAGATCAACTCAAACCATAGGATATTTTGCTAAAATATTGAATTCCTTTAAGAAAAAAACAATTCTTTTAAATCTAACCAAACCAAAAATTAACTTAATAAAAAAAAAAAAATAAAAAAATTCCAAGTGGTCTTTCTTGAAAAGAAGTTCCATATCTGTCTTTTAGCAGAWTTTTCTACTATTTCAATATATTTTACTAGAAACTGTAATAATATACATTTWTATGTAGGCTGCTACAACTGCTTTGCATAGATACTAGTTTGTATTTGTACACTTTTAATACAAATATTTTTATCCATTCTGCAATGGAAATAATTGGTAATAACAGAAGAGAATAAATCATAAATCAGAAAGAACACTGCAGTTTAGAATAGCAAGTGTCTGAATCTGTAAGTATAGTTGTCAGAGAGCTGGGGCAATTCTTAGAATAAGACTCACATGAAGACTAAGAACTTCATGTATAATATCTTAATACCATGAAGGAGGCATAGTTTGGACTTTGTGAATAGACATAYAAAGCTTATACTAACAAAGTATTAAATTTTAACGGTTCAACCACTCCTAGCATCACCCCAAGCACCAGTATTTTAAAATAAATTAATTGCCAAATGTGTAAATATAAAATACAGTTTTGTAACTAATTCAGCTAAAATTCTCAAATCTAGTCAACACTAGATTAACTTTCAGGAAGAGTAGGTTACCATGTTTTAATGGAACTTTTTAAATTAGACTTGCACTCTTTAGTACTTTAAAGTGATTTACATATCTGCTGGATGTTAAAGTAAGAAAACAAATTTAATGGCTTGTGATTTGTTAAACCTGACAGCCCATGAGYTATGTCAATGTGGGGTTTAGAAATCATCTTCCATGGGAATAATGTAGAAGTGTAAAAATAATTTAATTTAGACTTCAAAAAAATTTTCAAACCTGCTTCATCTCCTGTGACTTGAATGTTTAATTAGAATAATTTATAGACCCTTGCTTCAAGAGTAGATTTTGTTTTGGAAGGAATCAAACTCTATTGTATTAAGATATTTTCTTAATTTTGTAAAAGTTTTTGTATCAATCTAATTAACTGAACTGATTTGTAAAAAAAGGCCTTTGTTCAATTACCAATAACTAAAAGTGTATAGCTCYGTTATGCACACTCAAGATACAAATATATAAATCTTAAACAGATAGYAATAAACAGGACTGTCACTGTAAATGCAGCAATGAGAGACTTCTCTGAATACTTAAGGACTAAAATGAGAAGAATATGATAGTACCAGGAACAGTTTCCTTTGTCTCCATCCTCTCATTTCTCATGTTTAAGGTATACTCTAACAAACCTCCTCACTTCTATGAGATACACAATCACAGTAGGTTCTAAGACAGATCTTTTGACAACGTTGCCACTAAAGAGATGGCGCTTATTGCAGCATCATTAAGACATGTCACTCACTGAAGCAGGAGCTGAAATGTCTCTGTGAGATTTCTATTTGCCCTTCTGTTGATACTGATGAATAAGAAAGTCCAGAGAGTTAAGGCAATAAGGTATGCTTGTCACCTTGAAGAGTAAAGTATTGTGATAGGTTGGTCCACCTGAATAAAGGACATACTGACCAATTTAGCCTCACTCTTACTGCCCCACATTCCTTCTATCATTATTAACAGGCTTAAAAATGAAAAAAAAAAAAAAAAAAAAAAAAAAAAAAAAAAAAAAAAAAAAAAAAAAAACAACCAAAAAACAAAAAAACCCAAAAAACTAATTGTCCTTTACTTTCTAGAATTATTTATTGCTGCATCTAGAATTGCATTCTATTGCAATACTTGCTTCTTGCTCCTCTTGTCTGCCATATGCAGTGGTAACATGGTTCCTCAGATTTGTCAAGATACAATTTGATTTCATATGAAATCAAATCATATATTGACAAATACCATGTTTGTTTGTGGAAGCATTGTTTTTCTTTTCATTTTTTTTTCCTCTTTCATTTTACCATAAGGAGGAAAAAAAATAGTATGGAAAAATTGATTGCATATTTTCAGGTTACTAGCACATGAAAAATATTCTGTTTCTTGTACTAGTGTAACATATTGTAAAAATAATTAAATTAGGAAAATAATTACTAAGTGACTGTAACATATTACAATAATTTTTTATTCATGCATAGAAGTAGCAAATTTCACACCTCATCTTTGGTTAGGTGTGCTTTCTTTTTTGTTTTCTAATTCATTGTCCTGCATCATAAATTCTCCAAATATGTTTTCTCCTCCTTTTCACTTTTTCATACACTGATACAAAGTGATACACTCCTTCCCCAGCATTCTATGGCTCATTAATCTGATACATGGGTGACAATCCAGTATAGAGATATAAAAGTGCTGTTGTTTTAAGGGGATGGCCAGATTCGCCAAAGATTTACTGAAAAAAACTGAGCTCCTTTCTGCAGTGTCCATAGATCACAATTTTTTCTTCAGATGGGTAGTCGAAGWAAATATTTTTTGAAAGTTAGATTGTTTGAAATACCCATACGACTGAGTACTTCCAAATAGTCTGACAATGCTAACTTAGAGAGGACTGATCATTTTGATTAGTCTACTTCCAACACACCTTATTATTTTCCATTTCTCCGTGCAGCAAGAAACCCATCCAGAATTAGTGATTGTCATCCTATTTATTCATTCATCCATCATTTAACAGGAAGGGTGCCATTTTTCACATTCCCCCAGCTGCAGGCACTGGTAGGCAAACAACTAATTCCTTGTGGAAGGTAAACAATTCTGGCAATCTACACTCTAATACTATATTAGTGTTATGCAATTGTAATAGGCACATAAAACAGTATGTGTCCACAGGCTCTTGCAAATGAAGTCACGGAAGTCCTATAAGCAGGAGGAACTAATCTTTSTTTTTATTTTTTCTGGTGAGGAAATGTTTCCTCTGAGGAAATGAGTGCATTTTTATTCCTTTGACTTTATAGCATATCCTGAAAGCCGAAACTCTAATGATAAGGGAAGGAATGCATGCAAAATCAGTGAAATATATGGGTGGCAACTTTTCTTAGCTGTTTTCATTCCATTAGTTACTCAAGGCTCATTATACAAACATAAACTGCTCAGTCTRGAGAGTGTCATGCTAACAGATTTACTTAATGGATTTTATTTCATCACTTAAATGCTTTGAGTGCCAGACGTGAGAGAGTGGGGAGACTCAAGAGAAATGTCTGAGTTGTAAAAAAAATTGAAAATGGTATTCAAAAGAAAATCATATGAAAAATATCTAATGGTTAGATCCTGTATCTGCTGGATTTCCCTGCATGCTTTAGAAAGAGGAGGAGAATCATTCAGCCTTTTTTGGACCTTTTCCTTACAGGGAAGAAAAATTCCAGAATTTCTTTAGGACCATGTCCAGAGTTTTCRAAAATGATCATGGAGTAAATAAGCCCAGACAAGTATCAGAAACAGATAAAGGAAGCTGTTGGGGTAGCAAGAGCTAAAATGAAATCAGAGAGAAAATGTCAGTTGATGAAACAATTCAATCCAGGTATTCTTGTCCAAAGTCATTTTATTGAWACTTAATTCTTTTTTTCTGATGACAGCTCTAATATAATCAAGAATCAAAAGCACGTTARTTTCCAAGTGAAGTGTTTTTAAGGAGGTCTGGGTAATTTTTTTTTTCAAAGTGTCTTCAGWATATCCCCACAGAAAAAGCTAACTGCTATTATTTCCATACACAAGTTTTTTCAGCGGACTTCCAAGAAAGCTGTCTATTATTTTTCATCACAGATTTTCTTGCATAGAGCAAACAAAAATAGATTTTTTTTTTTTTTTAAAAAATATATTTGCTTGTTTTCATATAGTTCTGTTAAAAGCCAATTTAAACACATCCTCTATTCCACCACCACCATTCATGAAGGGAACCATAGCGCCCAACTGGAACCAGCTCTGCTYTTGAGAATGAAGAGACTTTAGCCCATGTACTAATAATGCTGTCTATGTCATTTTTATAAAAAGCTTTAGATCTCTTACCACAAGACAACAGTGTGGACTGACTGAATTGCCCAGAACTTTGGTCAGCTAAGGAGACCTTGTCAGGTATTTCCAACATACGCGCATTATTAAGTATACTCTGCATGTCATGAAATGCATACTGTGGCCCAGAGCATTTTATTCTAGTATCAGATTTTGAGCTCCATAATTTTGTTGTGTTTTTTCCTTTTGTGAAATGAAGTAATTTCCTGGAATTAGAGGAAAAAAAAAGTGAAGAAAGATACCAATTATTTGCACAAAAGAGCACTTTTGCTGCCAACAATAAGATTTCCTTTCTAATTTTTGCATTTTCTAGTTCACTATTACTGTACAATACATAAGATACTTGTTTCTAGTGTTCTCTAGATTTTGGGATATTTTTTTCCATTTCCAATGTTCTTTTTAACAAAAGAGAGCTAAAGGAATACATTCAACTGAAGAGTTTTGTAAAAAAATCTTAAYAAAGTAGGAATTTCTGGGATGGCACAGTTTATATGAAGTGTCAAAGAAAATGGTAGAGTGCTTTCATCATAGTTTGAATGAAAATCTCACATAAGAGAGGTCCTTCAATATGATGAATATAATTCTTTCCATCTATTGGACTTCGTCTACAGTAAGGATAAGGCTTTAGATTTTAATCTAAACGTCAAGCTGGTACATACTTCTATGTATGTCAGACTATCTGCTTTGACATGATCTAATGTACCTTGCATCCTGCAATGTATAATTCATGTTATAGGGAGCAAAGCATTATCATTTTTTCAAGAGCAAAAGTGGCGTTGCCATGTTCATCATTCCAGAAGAATAATGGATGTTTCAACCTATAGTCTCAGTAGTTTTATAAATCAAATAAATTTTAAAAGTTCATATAAAAATTCTTCCATTAAAAGGAAAATAATTTGTTTCAAATGCAAGCATAGAAGTTGGAAAAGATGTAAGTTGCATGAAGTGCTCTCAAGTAAAAATACACATTCATTTCATACACAAGAAACCTATTTGTCATTTTTGTTCCTACTGAATATGTTCTGTGTGAAAAAAAAGAAAAAGAAAGAAAATGACAATAAGAAAATCTCCAGATGACCGCATGGTATAGTAAATGATAAGAACATATTATCTTTAGTAAGAAGTCTGTGACATAGGGAATGGGAAAAATAAATAAGGATGATTTCAGATAAATWTCTGAAAATATTTTGTGTCAGATTCATCTGACCTGCTACAGGGGAACATTTCCCAATCATATCTTCTTTTGTTCTCTCAGCTGGAATAGCWGTATTTCTGGATCACATTTGTTTTTAAAGACCTAGGTATAAGMTTGATTGACAAAAATTGGTACTTTCCAGGAGAGTTAGATTGAAACACAAGATGGATAAAATCTGACTTCATAACAAACAAACCAAGATTGTATCAATAAGATGATAGCCTAAACAAGCCTGTACTATTATTTGAAATAGCTTAAGATACTGCACCTGACCTTTGGCTTCAACTTTAAATGTATGGCTCTCTTAAAAATTTGAGTCTTTCTTGCCTGCTCCATATGTCTTGCATTCTTTTTGTCACTTCTAGTGGCACTAGTTGGGCAACTAAATCCAAGGACTGTAACACAGTCCAGTCAGACAGTGGCACGCAAATAATCATAGGGTCACCAAGAGTCATTGTAATCAACAGACACCTATTCAATACAGTTAGTAAAGGAAGTAAAGTCATTTGAGTAAGAATTTAGTGGTAAGAATTCACTGACTAAATGTCATGGTTGACATTTAGACACCTAGTGCAGATGTGGATCCTAACAGACAGACAGCTGCATGTAGCCATAATCTGAATTCCGCAATGGAATATATATAGAGAGAGATCATCAGGATGTGAAGTCTCAGAAGACTGAAAAATGTGGCCAGTTTTGAAATTTTAAAGCAATTTTCTAGTTTAACTATTGTTAATCCTTGTCTATTGTTAACCTTCATTGCTTCATGTGAAAAACTTGCTGGTTTTTTCACTTATGCCTTAAATCAGCTCTCAGTATACCATACCCCAGAGCTGATGTCTTTGCACTAATGCAGTCAACGTGTGTAGTTAGCTCTAAGCCACAGAGGTGATCAGACTTGGGAGCTGTTTAACAACTTAATCTTAAAGAGAGGCCAGTTCTGTTTCTTTTCCAATTTTCCTCTTTTATCAATGATGCTTTCATGCTGCAGTCTCCCTCCCTCCTGAAGTCATGCTCCTGAAAATGTATGTCTAGGTTTTTGTTTTGCCATTATCTATTTAATGTATTCTGCACAAAGCCCTGCCTGCTTGTAGTGCTTTTTACTTATGTTTGTTTGGATTTTTTTTCCTTTTTTTTTTTTTTTTTTTTTTTCTTGCTCCTAAATGCAACTACATGTCTTTTGCCCTTTGGAGTTCATGTGGCCTTTAAACTCACATAAAATGCTTAGAACTTAGAATCATAGAATCATTTAGGGTGGAAAAGGCTTTTCAGATCACTGAGTCCTACTTCAAACTGAAAATTACCTAGTCCACCACTAAACCTTGTCCCTAAGTGTCACATCTGCATAGCTTCGAAATACCTCCAGAGATGGTGACTCCACCACTTCCCTGGGCAGCCTGGTCTAATTCTTGACCTCTTTCAGGAAAAAAAAAAAAAAAAAAAAAAATCCTGTTACCCACTTTGATCCTTTCGTGGAGGAACTTGAGGTAATTTCCTTTTGTTCCATTGCTCGTTACTTGGGAGAAGAGACTGACACTCACCCTTCTATGACCCTGAGCCCATTTTCTCCAGGTTGAATAATCCCAGCTCCATCTCAAGTTTTGCTTTCTAGATATTGGCTGTGGTGCCCTTCCAGTACCTCAATGTCTTTCTTGTACTGAGGGGCCCCAAACCTAACACAGTAACTTCTACCATAAAAATGTTACAAAATTCTTCTGTACTGGTTTTTTGCTATGTCATTTATATATAGGCTGAAGACTAGCAAATACTAGTTTTGGCAATATGAAATGAAACCTGAATTAATGTCTCTGATAATGCGAAAAATTCTTCAATTACTATTTTTAATCAATCTTAGGTTTACCTTTCTTTCTTTTTTTTTATTTTTTTATTTTTMATTGGATCTATTTCAYGGAAATGTTATGTCTTGCATTATAGGAAAAAACATTTTAGATTGCCACAGTAAAGCTTTTTTAACATTATCAGTTATTTGTTTATGGAAGCCTGGGAGAATAGAGACCAATATTAATTTCTTTTTCTCAGTTGTGTATAGACTAACACCCTGGCCAGASGAAAAAAGGCATATTCAGCAAAATGTTAGTGTGGCAGACACCTGAGCATCTCAAAGCATCGGTTGTGAAGTTATCCCATTTTTTGTCAAATTGGAATTGCACTGAAGTAACATCTTGGTGGAAAGCAAAGATGTTTTCTGCTTGTAGAAATGATGTCTATTCATTAAGATAAGAAATCTCTGATCTTGAAAAGTTTTATGCCATTAAAAGGTAATATTTGTATCCCAGTCTTCAGCGATATTCTGGAAAAGTCCTAAGTATGCTGCATAAATCCAAATCGTACACATTCCTTACTAAATTGCTCTGAAGTTTTGGCATACATCCTTACAGAATTGCCATTAGATAGAATATCTATTTTAAGAAAAGATTTCCTGTCAAATTGAAATTCTTTGGAGAAAGCAAAGTATTATCTTTAAGCTTTTTCTGCCTTTAAGGATATCACCAAAGTGGTCTGGGAATCTAGTTCTTCTATGCGTGCAGCCTGAGGCAGTAAACAGATTAAAGCAGATCAGATTACTCTCTGTGAAGTTGTTGCAAATCAATATTGTAATGAAATGTATTATACATGCACCCATATTTTCCTCCAAGAAGTCATAACTGAAACGATTAAATTTTGAGTGTATTTAGGATACCTGATAAAGAAGAGTGTAGAAAGTTGATACTTGGAAGAGATGTGCTTCTGAGAAATGAAATGCAGGAAATTAATGGTTTAAGAGTAATCTCTTTTCAGGGGTATTTTCACTTTAATGTATGAAATGTGCTAAGCATTTCGAAAGGGAAAATAATGTTAGTTGTTCAGGGGATGCCCTTCAAGGTTCACTAGCATGCACTATAGAAGAGAAAATAGGCAGAAATTTGGTAAACTTATTGAAAAAATCTAAATGTTTATGCTCAGTAGAAATGAAATTTAACAATAGGGAGTAAGTAAAAGTTTCTTTGATCCCTCACTAGTGAGAGATCACTACTGGTGATCAGTGCTCATCACTACAGTATGGAGGAATTTTTTGTATTTTATATTCATAAGTCACTATTTCCACTTGAGCTACAGAGAGCTGCTCCACAGCTGAGCTGTAAAAATTACAAGCAGCTGGAACCATGTGGAAAAGTACACTCAATATTGGTGTAAATAGAAGGGGAAGTATTCCAAGCCTGTTCGATTCCTGATAAAAACAGAATGTCATCTGATATCCTATCTGCTCCCCACAARCCTCAGGATTTCTTCAGTGTTTTGGTTTACATGCATGTCTTTAAGTGAGACCTTTGTTAGAAAGATGTATAAATTAGAGCATTGACTTATATCAGTGACCTACAAGAAACATATTAGGGCTAGTCCTTAAGAAAATATCTTGCTGCTCTGTAACTAAACTGCCTCCCACCATCACAGACTTATGGACATGTACACACCTTGTTTCTTGGTTTGATAGTGAGGAATTTTTGTGCATGATTAATTTTCTCTTATTATTTTRTTTTATCTCATTTTATTTTGGGATTTCTGTTTTGTGTGTTATCTCTGACCCGTTCTCCCACCCCCACCATATAATATGAATTTTTGCAAGAATTAGGTGCACTAAGTGCACTAATGTGTATTTAGCTYACTTCCTGATGCCTTTGTCTTTTTGCAAGTCATGGAAGTATGGTTTATCCAATTTTGAATACAATTGTGTCTTTTTGAGATAAGCTGTATTAGACGAGATACATAACGATGGAAATATGGAAATTTAAAAAAGTTTCTTTCTTCAAAATTTCCTTCCTCTAGCCTTCCAAATTATGATATGCTATAATAAGACCTGGTACAGAATTTCCATGCAGATTTGTAGATATCTACTTGTAGTTGTTTTTTCCTTTAAAACAACAAAACAAAATACTTCACAATCCTTGTGAATCCCTTCCAGCTCAACATACTTTGTGATTCTGTGATTTAGTTCGGAAGTAAGAAAGTTCTTTACCAAGAAAGTCCACCAGAGAATGGTGAGACACTGGRACAGGTTTCCCAGAGAGGTTTTGGATGTCCCATCCATGTAAATGGTCAAGGCTAAGTCAGACTAAACTTTGAGCAACCTGATCAAGTGTAAGGTTTTACTGCCTATGAAGCCAGATGATCTTTGGGGTCCCAAACCATTCCATGACTCTATGATATGGGATATCTTTTCAGTCAGTTGGGRTCAGCTTTCTTGGCTGTGTCCCCYCCCAACTCCTTGTGAACCCCAGCCTAGTCACAGGCAGAGCCCCTAGATAAATAGGGAAAGAACTTAATTCTGTGTAAGCACTGTTCAGACAGAACTAAAACATTTGTATTTCCAACACTATTTTCATCACAAATCCAAAAATAATACCATCCAACCCTCTATTAAAAACAAAACCAAAAAAACAAAACTCTATCCCAGCCCAAACCARTATAAAAACATGGTATCTAGTGTTCTCTGGTTTCAAGAATGAGTTTTAAACAATGAAGCTTTTGGGATATCTGAGTTATTTTTCTGATATAACATTCAATTTATGTTCCTTATTATTATTACCATGTATTCTATTATTTCTTCAGTTTATTCTTCTTCACTGTTTGATCTRCCTACAAATTTAAAGTATATTAGATAGCATTAGCAACAATGGATCCTTTCTTAAAGATGYTGAGCAGGCAAGTTTCCTGAAAAATAATTTATTAACTTCTTGAAATATTTGTGCTCATTTCTTTTCCCCTTTCACAAGCTGTGATGAATAATGCAATACTAAYGAGCAACTGAGATACCATTCCATCTTGTAGAATGACCATTTTTAGGCAGTCCCATYAATAACATCACAAATAAATGCAAATACTCAGGACAGAAAAAGTTCATAATGTTGTCTTCTGTGGCATATATACTTACCTTTTTCATGTAGTTTGAAACAAACACTTAATTTCAAATCTCTCTATTGCTCTTATTGCTCTGTCTGGACCTGGAAAGCTGACAAGATTATAGCTTGATGAGAGGTTCTCTGAGCCAAAAATCCTCCCCTGCTTTTATCAAATAATATAAATTTCTCCCACCTATTATTTTGAACAGCCACTGCTAATTGCTAGCAAATGTGACTATCCAAGAATAAAATAACTGTTTGACTTATCAAGTGAGTTAGATGTGTGAAATGAATAGACCCCATGACAGTGAGGCAGGATTTCAGCGTGGCAGCAGCACGATTAACACATCTTGAATTCCCTGGTAATGATAAACTGAATAAATCAGATAACTACTTTATTTATTATGGTAACTGTAATGCAATCACTCCAGAGCACTTTATGATATAACTAACTGATATAGACGTGAAATGAGTAGCAGATGAGAGACACGGTTGTACTTCTGTAGCAAACATTTAACAAATATTACTGAATATTTCAGGCTGTCTGAGGTGTTATGTTACCCCATTTTCACAGTGTTGGGAAGTTAATGCTGCCTAATACATAACTAACATTCTTTATTTCACATGCACTTAAGCACCTCAATCAACAGATGCATTGCAATGTACAATTTTTAGCAATATGTTCAGGGAAAAAACACCTTATTTTGAAGACACTGGCACAGTTCAGGAAGGTAAATATTTTTTAAAGTGGGAATGTGTAATGTTTTCTGATGCTGATCTTTTCACTGAAATGTAATAATGGTTAAAAACTCCTACGTGTAAGAAGGATTGATGCTAAAGATGAGGATTTTTATATATTTATTGATTAATAGGGGAATAAAAGGAATACCAACAGACTTGCTAAATGTCTTTTAGCAGAAAAGACACTGGCCAGAACGAGCACAGGATAGAAAACACACAATTTTATGTGTCACTGCCTTCAGGAAAGTCCAGAGTCTCTGTAAACAGATTCTCCACAGCAAGCAGAGCAAAATGTTATAGGCTGGGCCACTTTTACAATGGCCTAATGAAGCAGGTGACCCTATCTTTGTGTGCAGTGAACAAATGTTCATACAGGAAGATGGAGAGCAAAGCCCTTGGCCAGGCCTTTCTCAAGGAAATCTCCCACAAAATGACTCTGCTGATGCTGATGTATAAGCAGAAGTGCACAGCTTGGAGCACGATGAGGACTTGCAGCTGAATAAAGAGAAGGAAGCAAGACCTTTTCTCTTTTGATAGACTGAGCTTTCTTCCTCATATAATTTCTGGAGTTGCTGCTCATCCAGGAAAACCATGAATGAAAAGAGACACAGAAGTTCCACACAAGGATTCACATACACCTGACACCTCTGAGTGCTTAAACTACAAAGATGTAATGTTATTTACAATTTTAGGATTTTTACAGAGGAACTRTACTGAAATCTGGTCAAATACCACTTGGCCTAAACCTAGTTTCAAGGTGTGTTGCCTGTTTACTTCTGGGTGATTCTGCCTCTGGAAGGCAAATGGTCACTTTAAAATGGCATTAAGGGAGTCAAATACCATGCAAATTAAAATAACTTGTATAGATCATAGGCCACTATAGGGTTAAGGGATTCTGGGACAGTCACAAAATACATTAATAGCTGGAAGATATGTTTCATACCAACAGATTATTATCTTTTGTGTGTGTGTGTGTGTGTATGTTTATAATGCTCATATTTGAAAATTAGTGGGCAGGCTCCATCCAGAGCTGAAATTAAAGTTAACAAGGATAATGGAAATACTTTTGTCTGTAATTAAATTATGCAGTCTTGGCACCAAAGAGCACAAATGTCTTGCAATAAGATAAAAACAGATATCAAAGAATGTTTTCCAGTGTTATTGCTAATTAGAAGATGATTCCAGATGGAAGTGTAATGCTTGAAAATTTCATTGACTTGAACAGAGCATAAAAACTTCCACAGTCAAAAATAAAAAATGTTAATGATCTTAATAACAGGAAGGAGAAGAAAAAAAATGTGGCCTATTTCAGTGTGAAAACTTGATTCCCATACATATGAGATAGTTGTGAAGGGGGTTGTTAATCTATAACTGTGAATGATAATTTTAAAAAGATATAACTGCCATATCATCTTGTCTCTAGAACACATATATTATATAGTATGTCTATACCAAAGTATTGAGATAACCAAACCAGTTTTATTWGTTCACGAAGGATCTCATAGCAGGGGAGAGCTGAGATGAGGAGCTCAGTGAACAAATATTCATGACTGGGAAGCATGTGAAAGGTGAGGATTTTTCATATGGGTAGCTTTTTGCTGTCTTTACTGATTCCCTTGATAATGTCCCGATACTGATTCCCTACATATAACTCAAACTGTGCATATTGCACACTGACTGCCTTGAAGGTTTTGTATTATATTTTTCCATTGTATCTATTTATTTGATAGACACTGCTGGWTTTTTTTWTTATTATTATTATTTCAGTGTGTATTCTCATTTCATTTTTTTTCTGGYYCTGAGTTTAGGACTAGCTATTGAGTAGCTATGATTCTATGCCTATAAGGTTTCAGATCATATTGTCTTTGCAGTGGAAAATAAGAAATTAACAGTTAAAAGAACCATTGATCACTTGAGCAAATTATTCTGTTATACTATGAAAGCAAGTTTTATTTAAATTCTCTAAATTTTTCAGATGCCAATCACTGCTGCTTGGGACATTAAGATGAAAAGTGGCTTTATGCTGTATTTTTTTTATGATGATATATATGTTTCAGATTTTCCATCCAGAAAACATAAGATTAGACTAAAATATTTCCRTTTGGAAGAAACCTACAATTATCTGGTCCAGTTGTCTGACTTCCTCATGGCTGAAGAAACGTTAAAGAGTATTTTTGAGGTACATTAATAGGGTTTTTCTTCTAGYGGCATACTGCTCAACATTTTTCTTCTGTGGCCTCTTCAACACTGACAGGCATTGGGCACTGACTGCCTTTCAGAATTTCCTRTTTCTTAATATCCTAATAACAGCTTCCTTGATGCAGATTTGTACATTTGCCAYGTGTCCTGCCATGAAACTTAGGCCTACTGTTGTACTGACATATTTAGAAAACCCTGGTTTGTTGTCTGACACAACTCCAGCTGAGCTTTGGCYTCTCGTGGTTTCGTTGCAGAGATGCAAACAGCATCTCTTGTAATCTTTCTGTGCAGCGTGACCTTACTTCCAGAGATCATGGAATTTATTCAGCCAACTTTGGTCATGCAGGAAAGAGGGACAGAGAAATTTGGGTAGAACARAACCAGTAACTTTGTGATAAGAAGGGATATCTCAAATGTACAACTCTTCCTGCATCTAGCCTTGCTTTAGTGCTGTATGTCTGCAAGGAAACAGATCAAGCCCTACGTGTCTGCATTTCTTCTAGCACTCAAAGTAAGTATCATGATAAAACCTTGCAATGAGGCACTGATCTTTTAAATTGTTTGATAATATGAATAGAAGAGCTTGATGATGGGGTGTTAATTACATGTTTCAAATTCCAAATGTTATTGACTTCTTATCAATTTGTAATGATTGTTTTTTTGCCCCCTGGAACAGGTCTTTTTCCAGCTGGTGGTGAGCCAGCAGAGATCWAAAGTTCACTCAGGACTACATTTACTCCTGCTGTTTTTCAGCTGAGAATGAATAGTGGAAAGTACTGRATTATATGGAAAGACATTTGTCACCAGCACATCAGATAATAGATGCCACTCTGTTTAAGTGGTTACTCTTCAATTATGCTAATTTAAATACTGCCATTTGGTGGTGAAAAAGTAATGGTCTACATGGGAAATTTATTTAGATGGCTTTCTATTGTTATTTAGTCTTGAACACTAAGATGYATATTGAAATTCACTTAATGTGACATTGAAAATAAGAATTAAGTGGATAACTTGTAATAAGTAAACAATTGGATGATTCTTCATTAAAATAAATTGCTTCATCAAAGATTTGTTTTTTCATCTAATCTTTMTTTATCTTACTAACCCTTTCTATCTGAACATAAGAAAATCAGAATCTGGTCTACATGTACCAACATTTTTTACAAATACCATAAATACTACTTTCTCTGCTGATGTTGAACCCGTTTTTACATGTAAGTCAAAAGACAACTGTGGAGGCAACCTGGCTGGAATGATTTTGCATCAGTGTTTATAAGAAAACAAATTAGAATATACATATAAGCACCTTTTGTGTTACTTAGGTAAAAAAATAACCTTTTTATTAGAAAGACATAATCAWTCACATTTTAGAAACATATGACAGTTCTGACTCAATAAAACTGCCTAAATTATTTCAGTGATGTATGTCTTACCGAGGGTTTCTATGGTTGTATGTTTATATGTAACTTGTTGTAAATACAATTTATATGCAATCAACATCTTTTCCTACTCTTTGGTCTAAAACTGAAGAAATAGGTCCTGTACTATTTTCCATTCACCTAGAATATTCATCTATGCAATCAAGTGCGCTTGCTAAGATGAAAAATATCCCAAGCACAAATCTTTATGCTATCACTAATCATTTTTTGTGAAGTTTTGAGTGTAAGAACTGGCAATACGCAACACACTCAAGGGGGGAAAACAAGGCAAACAGGGAAATGGGAAGATTTTTGTTACAAAAAAGCTAGAACTTCCAACAATTTTTTTCAGCATCATGTGTCTAAATCAAATTCCTCAGATTATACAGAGGACACAAATGATTTGTTTGCCGTATCAGAGCAACTACAGATCTTGTAGTAGCTAAGTTTATAACTTGGTTTTACCAAGCAAGGAATAAGTAAACAAAGAATGTACTTTTCATAGGGTAATACAATTTGCATTTGTACATTTTTTGGCCAATTATGCTATTTTCTGGGATTATATATTTGGCAGGAAACCTGTAAGTCTACAGCCAAAAACTGACAGGGTCTGAAATTGCTTTTCTGTGATATCAGTGAAGTTAATATTCACACTTATTGTTCCTGTCTGTTTCTTGATCGACACACACAAGAASMMGCATCAGCTGGGTATTTACTCTCTYRTTGAAGAAAATCTGGCCCAGAGTTTGGACAAAAATAAAAGAATTTTTAAAACTTCTAATTCCCCATTACAGTTGCAAGTTGCTCTAGTTCTAATGCACGTATACGAACAGTGGGCAGATATTTTGCACTCTTAATAAAACAGGACTATTTTGAAGAATAGGGAAAATAATTTAATCATGTATTAGAGCTTACTATATTATCAATAATTAGCAAAAAAAAATTGTAAATATTGTAATATTTTTAAAATTTAATTATGAAGGAATACCAAAAAGAAGGGAATATTCACTGAAAGTGAATGGTGGAAAATTTTTGCCTGATTAAACATTTCTTCTACACAATGTCTAACTGTGGATTTCCTTATAACTGAAAAATAGAAAAAAAATTCAAAAATACTTATAAGTGGGATTTGGACTGGTTTCTGTTCATAGAATCATTAAATCATTAAGTCATTAAATCATTAAATCATTAAATATGCTGAGTTGGAAGGGACCTGTCACATTATCAAGTCCAACTTCTGGCCCTACACAGGACACCTCAAGAGTCACACCATGTGTCAGAGAGCCTTGTTCAAATGCTTCCTGAACTCTGTCAGGCTTGGTGCTGTGACCACTTCCCTGGGGAGCTGTTCCAGTGCCCAATCACTCTCTGAGTGAAGAACGTTTTTCTAATATCCAGCCTAAAGCACCCCCACACAACTCCAGGCCATTCCCTCGGGTCCTGTCACTGGTCACCTCAGAGATCAGTATCTGCCCCTCTTCCCCTTACGAGGAAGTTGCAACTGCAGTGAGGTCTTCCCTCAGTCTCCTTCATGATGAACAGACCAAGTGACCTCAGCCACTCCTCATATGGCTTCTTCTCAGACCTTTAACCATCCTTATGGTCCTCCTTTGGAGTTCTCTAATAGCTTAATATTTTGCTGGTCAGAACATTTGGAATGGATTCTGACATCTCTTGTGTAGGGGTTTCAGTAAGTCTCTTTCTGTTAAAAAGTTGGAGAAAAAATAATATGGTTATAACAATAAATACAGTAGTGAAAAATACTTCAAATTTTTTCTTGCAAATTTATATAGGGGGTATAGAAGAAGAAATGGGTCTCTCTCAATGGCTCTAATCCTTCTTATTTTAGAGTAGTTTATCATATTTTAGAGTAGTTTATCATATATTTCATATAACAGTAATTAAATATAGGAGAGAATTATAGGCAAGATTGGGCACATAATATACGAAAGACGATGCAATACTGAGGCTATTCAAAGATGTAATAAGTGTTTAGGGAGTGGTGTTAACTATGATTGCTGCTTGGACAGCGAAGAGGATCATATTCATTGAAAGCAGTTGTCTCCACAATGTRGAAGCATTAGAAAGGAATCAAGGTCTTGAAACACAAGTATTGAAGTTTTTATCAGCCAAATGTTTGCATGGTTTGGATTCAGGATTGTCCAGCTACTGCTGTAGTTTTTGATTGCAGTGATGTGTGGAGTGCAACTAGGACTGTCTTCTTGCTTACTTGAACTTCAATAAAACTGAGCTCAAGTTATCTATATTATACTGACATTTTGGTTCCAGTTTTCTCATCACCCCACTTAAAATATGGAATAAGTTAGTGTCGTGGATTTAAAACCTGATTTTTCCCGTTTTCCGGCCCACGCACCAGAAAATGTGGTGGTTTAGACTGTGCTGAAAGCCAAAAGCACTGCACCCACGACGTTCTCTCCCCTCTCCCCACCAAAGAGGAAGAAGGGAGAGCAAAAGCCCAATTAACACGAAAAATTATGGCTTTCAGATAACATAACATAATTGAGAGAAAGATAAGGATGTGCTCCAAAGAATAGTCAGACAGGCTGAATAACTTAAGTTGCAAAATAGATTTATTACTACAAATTACTAAGAATACTACGGCACCGGGGAGGGGAACAGAGATAGGGAAACATTTACAAGGAGAAGAAAAAACCCAGACATTTTTAGGACATCTGTTATCCTTTCCAGGACCCGTCTCTTTCCCAGATCCTCCCTCTTCCGTCCCCCATGTTTTCCCGCACACACAGGGGACAGGAATGAAAGTTTAACATAGACCAAACCGCTCATTACAGTTGTCATCCATCATCATAGGAGAAGAGTTCTTACAGCTCCAAGCTGTGGAAGTTTGTTTTTTTTTTCCCCAAGAACAGTCAGTGCATAACTGCTAATGGTGAGGGAGTATTTCTTTACCTCGTAGGAGAAAAGAAAGAATGTCCTTCAAGGCCAAACTGCGTTGTTTTGGCAGCATAGCACCACAATCACAATTCTCCTGGCAGAACACAGCTTCTTCTAAGCATCCACTTGCTTCAGACGTAGGGCGCGGGCATCTCTCCTTCCCTGCAGAGCACAATTTCTAGTCCAGTACTCAAAGGCCAGGTTTTTTTTTCCTCAGAGCAAGGTTGCTCTCTTTTCTATACAGGTCTGTCATTGATGAAATTGTCTTTTTGAGAACAACTTATTTTCTCCATGCTCGAGAACCACAGCAAGAAGCACAGCAAGCCAATCCCATCTTCTCCTTACTGTGATCTTTGGGTCTCCATTTTTCTTCTTATATCTTCTCACCTTCCTGCTCTGTTTTTCCCCAGTGCATGATACTAAAACTACATGCTAACAATATTAAAGCTACAATGGCGGCCACCCCTCTCTTGTTTTGACTTCTTAAATACTAGATAATACGTCATCACAGAGATGTAACCAACCTGTGCAATTGGCCCAGGCTGATGGGCAGCCTGTCCATCACCCTCAGAGCCATGATGGATTGGCTTTAAAACAGAGGGGGCAGGACTCCTTTTGTTGGAGAAGGAGGAGAAAATTTCTAGAACTTCCTCACAGCAGCCGTCTTTGTGGTTTCTTGATCCACTCCCCCCACTACCAAAAATTGGACCAAGTAAAACCATGACAGTTAGACATGAAACCTCATCCTAGTGAAAGTCTTGTGAGGTTTGGATATAGAAAATGACTGTTAATAATTGGTTTTGAGGTTTGGTCTAGCTTAGATTCTCAGAAGTTAATGGGGCTATTTCCTCTTTGCACATTCAATTTTGACTGTAAATTATGTATTTTAAACTGTGAATAGAAAACACACAAGGATGTGTATTAATCAGGGCAGTTTTGTTCTGTATTGTTACTTAGTCTCAAGAACAAAAAGATTCAGGGTGGAGGGAAACAGCAGGTATCATGAAAGAGTACTAGTCCAATTTTCAGGAAACAGGAGGTGGATTCCAGGAAATATTTTTGTGCTCATCATCAGTGAAAATTAGATCATCCTGTCTTCTAGCCTCTTTCAAGGGGCAGTGTTGGGGGTTTTTCTGCAAAATAATTAAAATCTACAGGGTGATGGCAGGGCTGACAGAACAGAACATCACCAACAAAGGCACAGTCCCACAGCAACTAAACAAGGCAAGCAGAGCAGGTTTGGTGGTGGCAATAAGGGTCAGCTAAAAGTGGTGTTTKTCAGACAAGTTTGTGTTGATGAGGAAATCTGAAGGTCAAGCCAGGATGTAAAGTCAACAAAGCAAGGTCTGGACCATCAAAGTGCAAGGCCAGGCACCATCATACCAAAGCAAAGTACCTGAACTTCTCTGCAGCTCCTAAGCCAAACCAAGGAGGCCCTAACRAAGTTTCATACAGTTTTTTCTAACAACTTGTTCTCTTCACAACATCTTGATTCTTGATTGCCCTACCTTGGAGTGAGTGCAGGCAGCCAAACCCCTGCAGCAAGGCTAAGGAAATTTGGTGGCACACTTATTGGCCCATCTTTTTTTTTTCCTTTTGGTTGAACTTTCTTTTGTTTCATATTTAAAGAAGGCAATGCTGCATGTGAAATTCCTCTATTAGAGTTAAACTTCGTGAACATGTTTGTTCTATGTTAATTTTGTGGTGTCTAAGGACCATAGTTTAAGTTATTAGAATTGTTTGCTTCTATATTGGTGTGAAAACAACTTTTGGCATGCTGGAATGCGGATATCGATGGAAAGGGAATGCTGAACCACTTATGTTTTCATATGARAAAAACCCAATAGTAATAGAGAAGTGTGGCTACTTGAAATAATTTAATGTTTTCAACATTCAATTGGTCAGTTAGASGCTTATCCAGAACATACCTCTGCTGAAATGAGAGTTGATCCATTTTTTTCGTTGAAAACTATAAAGTACTCTCATAATTTCTAACTGTTCCCCTTGGTGACCTTGAACCAAGTAGTCAATGATTCTAATTACTGYGCCAATCCATTACATTCAATGGCGGTCAGGAATAGGTGTGACTGTTTCCTGACCCTAACATTTCACTTTTTCAGGATGCTGGGTTCAGTTACTAAGCTTTGGACCCATGCCCTTTGACACATCCATCTGTTGCTTTGTGCTAATCTATCATTGMCCCAAAAATTTTGTGTTGGAGAGATCACTTATTTACAAGGGGTGGATTTATGGGTTGTTTGGTTTTTTTTTCTGCCTGTAATTTTATTGTAATTTGCTGATGTTTTCATTAATAGTAAAAGCTGTTCTGTTAAAAAATTTTTATCTTAAAGCTCCTTTGGAACTGCTGCTAATTTCTACGGTAATCACTTTTTTGGATGGAATGTCAGGTAGGCTATCTGAAGCATTTGTTGCATCTCTTCCAGTTTGTCATTGAGTACTAGTCTGTACTAGAGAACTTAGCCTAACAAATTTTCATCTTTATCTCCTCTTTCAGGTCTGAAGTAGGAAATCATGGGCCAAAAGAAAATTTAAAGCCAACATGGTCCTTATAACCGTAAATAATTTGATAGTGATGCTTAGCTACAACCTGGAGTATTTGTGTTCATTCAGTTCACAGTTTTAGGCAGGTCTGCTTGTAGATTGAACCCTGCAGATATTTGACTGGTGAAAGTAGATGAGAACTTTGCCAAAATGATGGCACCAAATAGAGTAATTATTTCAAAGAGTAATATTGAAGAAAATGATACATTATGCACACCTTTGATACATAATAAATGTTATTTTGAAGCAGTAAGGCTAATATAAAGTAGAGGTATTAGAACCCTTTGAATCAATTGCATTCTTTGGTGCCCAGAAAGACTTGTGGGCTCCCAAGATTTTGGAGCACTTCCTGCTAATTTATTTTATTGCATTTATTGTTTGACTTTTTTTCCCAGTTGATTCCTGAATTCTRTTTTCTCATTAACAGTTTTTAATGCACCTTGATGTGTGGCATATTCTTTCTCACACTGTTTTCTGCCAATATTTGTCTTTCTATTGTGTCTGACTATATTAAGTCAGTGATTTTTAATTGTCAGCTCGATKCTCCAGCTGGCAAATGTGTCAAAATGGTTTGTTTGGATTTCAGGGTTTCCATTTTCATCTCTTGTTTACCATGCCACACATTCACAGCTTCCTGCCACTTCAGCTGCTAAAATTTCGGTGCACACCCTGGAAATATTGCAGCCTGCTGGATCAAAACATACCTCTCTGTGTCTCCCTAAACCCTATCCAATATTCAAAAAAATCCTTTTTTATGGTTTACGTCAGTTTGGTTACCTACTAATATTGACAACTTCTGTTTTCTTCCTCTCTTATCTCCCCCACCAATGGGGAACAGTGGTGCGGCAGCAGAAATGAATCTCTGCTCTGGAAAATGGCTGCATACTATGGAAACATGACAACTTAAAGCATCACAAAATGGTCATACATTAAGATTTCTGTTTTTTTTCTCTTTTAAATACAGGATAAAARCCTCTCAGGTATTCAAGGTATTTTCCTTTCAAAAATTCTTTGCTCATGTTATTGACCCTAGTCCTTGGTTTATATAATGAGAAATTATCCTTTCCTCATTATATTGTTACTTTCCTTAAACTTTGTGTATTTTTAGCACAGTCTTTATAGGCTGAAGTCTTTACTGTGAAGTACACAGCATTATTTTTGTCCATAAATTCCAYGTCTCTCTATGAAAGACTCAATATAGTGTTCTAGCACAGTTTTTGTGATTATTCTATCATATTTATTTTAATAWTTTTTTCCTAAATTGATACCAAAGTCTTTGGTCTTTAGTCACCAAGTAATGCTTCCTCTCCCTTCTAAAATTGCTCTAAAGCAAAATGTTAGCAAAAATTGCACTAAAGCAAAATTGTTTAGAATTATCTTATTACTTTAGCTATCAGGCAAATTCTAAATTTTTTTTTATTTCTGTTAATACTGTGAAAATCAAGATATTGTACCAAGAAGGGAGAAAAGGAAAAATAATTTGGATTAGGAATGTTAGCCATGAAACACCAGATATTTATGCAAAAAGTTAATAAAGAAAGCACTATATGAAAACAAATCTTAGTAAAGGGCAAAGAAGCATCCTATTAAATTTGAATGAATATTTGAATAGTTTGAATTAATTCTGATAATCTCACCTTTTGATCAATGCCATGCCATTTGGATTAAATGAGGATAAGATCTAGACAGATGCAGAAGAGACAGGTAAGAGGGAAGAGAAGAAATAACTGAAGAAGCAGATGAGAGGAGAAAAATTACAATGCATGAAATAATATTTACATGCATAAATTAAAGAGTACAAAGGAATGTCCCTGAACATTAGAAGTCACTTTGGTATGGTTTAATAGTTGATACAGTTCTCAACACTGTTTTTSGTTGTACTGAATAAGGTTTGGCAAAACAACTTCCAAGCATAGTTAGCAAATTAGAACAGACCTGTAACATTCCCAAGTAGCAAAAACATGAATCAAACTATGT
>NW_026623267.1:240967-242517 GCF_030028575.1 Malurus melanocephalus
TATGTAGTTGGTCACCATAGAAGAGGAGTGACAGGAAGCCAATGGCAAAAGCAGAAATTTTCTCAGGAAACAGAGGAGCCAATAGATAATCCATAAAATGACATATGCTGGAGTGTCATGGATGAACTTCTTATATATGATAAAAGGCATTAAAGTTTTATTCAACTACAGTGAAACTYTAATGGTGAATTTGCTTGAAACAATGAGAACACAGACTGTGAAAAAGATGGAGTTTCTAACACCCTGTGAAGCCAAAGATGAGTTTAATATTGTAAGTTCTACTCATAGTCTCTTTAATAAACTTTGTTAATTSCTTCTCTGAAGCAATTACTGTGATGTGACCCGATCTATCTTGYGTCTATGTTATTTTGGTTCTTTTGTCCAAAGATATGACCAGGATCCTGATCCTATATTTTAGAAAACAAGGCTCAGATAAACTTTGGAAGACTCCTAGAAGATTCTTAATAAGAAATGTTAGATTTGTAGCTAAACCCAAGTGTATTACCCCATGGTTATGCAATAAATACACACCACTTTCCAGTTATTATAATGCTTTTTCTTGTGGCTGCAGAACTGGTTCTTTTTCAAGGGATTAATGACCATTCCAATTCTAGTAGAACTGCTGGTCAAAATGTTCATTTTTGGTAGTAAGGAAAGAGAAGTTTATTTGAAATAGTAATAGACTCATTTATTGATGCACAGAAGTGGGGCAATAAGATATACTTGTAAGGTTTTKACTTCATGAGCACATATTTATCCTTAATATATGTATGCTCACCCGGGCAATTTTATGATGCATTACTAATAGTTTCTTTATCTAAAAAAATACCTGACACCTCATAGAAAAACTCCTGATTAGAAGTTTTCACTGTTACACTCTGTATTATCAGGCTGTATTTTCATCTGAGTATATGTTCAGCCACTTGAAAGTTTTGGTTTCTTTGTTTGTTTCCTTTGTGTTTATTGTTGTATATTTTGTTGCTCATCCTGGAGTCAGAGAACCTTAGACAGCTTCCATGGCAGAGGGCTTTACACAGAAACTCATGTACAGAAAACCTGTTATCCTTACAGGTAAATGTAATGGTAGAACAAAAAAGGGAGTCAGAAAAGGGACTTTGACAACTTGGCAACATTTTAAAATCTCCTCCTAAGACTGCCTTCAATTGCTTGAGAGTTTTTTCAGCCAAAGGAAAGTCTTTACCTTAAGCTGTATTTCCTGTCTGCCATTCTGTCCCTGAATAAGCCTCAAGTAGCTTGGGTTCATTCCAGCTTACTTTAGGCATCTAATTGAAGTGGATTATTTGAGACCATAACAAATTAAAACACCTTTTAGTTTTAGTAGAGGGAGGCACCTGGATCCTCCTGTATTTAGCAGTTGTAAAGGAAATTGAGGGTAACTTTTGAATCACCRGAAGTTATTTACTGGCTGAGACAGCAGAGTTTTATTTGGGCTTAGGTGAAGATCTGACAGAGTAGAATTCTGCTTGTCTTAATAAACAGAAGGGTACAATAGGAGCAGATACGTGGAGTGAAACAGTTGAGTATTCACC
>NW_026623267.1:242908-261833 GCF_030028575.1 Malurus melanocephalus
CCATGGGGCCTGAAAAAACACCCAATGTCCAACACACTAAATTTTGAGTGTAGCTGTATCTCCAGAGAAGAGGTTATGATGCAAACCTAAGTGCAGGATGTAGGGATGATCAAGATATCCACTTCAAAAGTTTAGCAGTGATTCGAGTTTAAAGAGTAAGGTACAATAGCTTTAAATGAGAAAAATGTCTGTCAGGAGGTTTCTAGCGTAGCTTTTTAGAAACACAAAGCAAACAGAAGAAAAGCGTCAGAAAAAGAAGCTGAAAGAGCAACTTGAGATGGAAATGAAACAGACCTTTTGTACTTGAAGCATGCTGTAGCATGAAAAATCAGCACATTTTGAGTTTAGAATTGGGCCTATGCTTCTCCAGAACAGTAACATTTTTGATCACATGGAGGCATACTGACAAGTCAACACCATAGATCCTTTATAAGGGTATGGCTCAGATAAACAAAGAATAAATACCCTCCTTCAAATCATCTGTAGCCTATCAAGCTGAAGTTATTGGGGCTTAAGTTTATTGCACAAATATAAGTTCATGTTGTCACCACATTTTTGGAGTTCTAAAACAGKTTAATACAATTCAGTTTAAACCAAAAAGCTGGAAAGAAAATATTTTGAGTTGGAACAAGCAGATTGTTGTAGCTGCTAGTAATCAGGCTTTGCTGCCTCGGCCACCTTCTTATTTGACTTTGCATATTTCATTTGAATACCAACTGTTACAAAACATATGGACTGCCACAGTAATCCCATATGCCAGATGATAACTTGCAATTATCTGTGCAGGATTCAGAAAATGATGAGATTACAGAATATTTAAACTGTCTATCTAGTTTAATAGATATTTCTGAAGTTTTAAAGGCCAACAGTAGAAGCTTTACTATCTTCAATATTTCCTGTCCTTCTTAGGCTTTAAACTCGAAAACTTGAGTTTTCATACACAATTCAGGTCTTAGCAGATGTGAAAAAGTTCTCTTACAACTTAGGAAGGAAGATCAAGAGGATTTCATGGAGTGGTAACAGTTTCATCTTTTTTCAAGGACAAATATGAGTGAGTGTTGGACCCTGATTCAGCATATACATACACACAGCAGCAATAAGTTGCCCAGTGAAAAAATTTTGACCACAAAGAAGAGGAAGTGAACTTGGAGGTTCATAATATCCATGACCATAAAAGATTAATTATGTATTTACCTTTATGTTAGATATTTCCGTATTAACTCCTTAAGAGTTGGTTTCTTATTTAAACACAACACAATGCCATGAGGACTAACATTTTAATATTAAAAACATTTTAATGTTATGTTATTACAATCTTGTTGCTAGCAATGTGAATTCTAAGAGGCACTTTTGAGCTCTTTAAAATTTGCGGTATTTAAAAAATAGGATATTTATGTATATTTTTGGTAAACGGAAGTGTTATTTGAGTACTTTTCCCAAGTAAATCTTGACTATTGTCAGGGACAAGCTTCAAAACCAGACATAATTASAAAATATCTTAAACCCAGCACATTTATATGGTCTTCTCTTACATTTGTCTCTTTATTCTCTGTTTTATGAAATATGCATAGATAAAAGTTTTAAGTAAACTGAAAATTACAGTCCATAAAGCAAAGAACTTCTTGGTCAAAACCCAAATTACATTTCAAAGAACAGGATATTTCCAACTTACCCAAGATTTTAGGGAAAGGCAGACCTCTATAATTCAGAAAATCAAACTTGAGAAGATATTAATCTTTTATACCAAAATATCTTGTTTTATAGAAATTAAAATAAAATAAACCAAAACAGAAAAAAAAGCCAAAGTAAGCCAAACCCAAAACTAATTAGTAATAATTAATTTGCCAATCAGTTTTTGAAGTCATAACACAAGTGTTAACAAAATTTTCTTCCATATTCATATTCTTTTGGGGAAACATACAAGCCCTTTAATTCAAATTGGGAAATAAGGGATTTTTTTAAAAGAAATCCTTGTTCAAACGCTTTCACTCTTTCAGAATTTTGGAGAGTGGTTAAAATCTTGTGCTATAGGAAAAGTTTCTGATTACTATGGGATTTATATTTCCTCTTCATATGATGTCTCATTGTTCAAAAATATTTGACAATGGCAATGATAATGTTGTTTTGAGACATGACTTCTTAAATACTGTATTTCAATGGAAAGTCTGTTTTCCACAGCTCTGGTGATACACAAAGGCTAATATCAACTGCTTATAGGATTACCTAATCATTAGCTGAAATAGTTTGAATATCTGTGTTGTTATTGATARTAATTTAAGCTAGGATTCACTACTGGTGTTGGGAAATGCATGTTTGGTCTTTCCAGTTGAAGATCAGCTTGGTAGATATGTATCAYTTAAAACTCTACAAGAGAGAAATACTAAAACTGAGTTGTTCACTAGATAGTCATATTTAATTCTTCTTTATAAGGAATTTCCCCCCCTTCCTCTTACCGTTTGCTATATCTTGGTAGCATTTCAGAACTGGAAAGGAATAGTGCACAGATAAATKTATGGAAAGATGTACCTACACTGGTCTAATAAAATGTACGTTGTCTTAAAATGCTTTGTATTTCAACTGTATTTTCAATAAGGATGTTCAGCTCTTTGTGATTTAAGCATCTTTTAAAAGAAGAATTGCACTTTCAGATTCCTAAACTAAAGCAGATTGCRCTGAAACAAACAAAATGATCAATTTTGTAATTAATTTTCCTTCTATATCTTACTTCCTTTGAATGATAGTWCTTTCAAGACCTCATTTCTTTATAAGCTTTGAGGCAACCATCATCTTCAGATGTCTTTAAGACCATTTAAACTAGGAAAGCAGCAAAGAATTTTTTTCTSTCCTCCACTGTCCAATAAAAACATGCTCTAATAATTCTCTGATATAAAAGTACACCAATGTAACAAGCAATAAACAGTTTTTTAGAAGTAAAATACTTGTATTGCTTAATGTGTAGTGGTTATGATCTTTATTACTTTATTTTGTCAAAATAAGTGGTATCATATTGGTGCATGTTTTACCGATGTTACATGTGCTGACAACCATCACAGAAAATAAAATATATCTAGTCATCTGTAAATCTTTAGTTAATACAATTTATTTTCTGGACTATTWAAAAAATACTGATTGATTTGGATCACGACAAAGAATATGTTTCAAGTTTGATAGATTCTAGCATGATCAATTTTTATTACRTGTCACAGGAGGAGTTATTGCTCTGTATTTAATGGGTCTGATTGTGTTATTCTTTGCAGGAGTGTATCAGATCACTGAGAAATACAAGGTATAGACATAATGTGTCTATCCAAAAAATAACAAAAAAAATCCACACCACAAAAAAACACAAAACCAGAATATATTATTAAAAAAGAAAATGTTGATAAATTCCAAATAATAAATGTGACCAATTTCCAAGCTCTTATTAGTTTGAAGTATGTATGGTAAATTTAGTATAGACTTTTTTTCTTTATTCTAACCTACAGAAAATTTGATCCAGCACATGGAAATATATAGCTCCTGAAGTCACTCATACTGCAGAAGCATGTTAATGGATTGTAAATGTGAAACTATTTATAGCTGATACCCAGGTAAACTGTACTGTTCCTGAAGCAAAKAAGCATCCTAAGCTGCATACATATAACACCAATCAGCTTGTTATGATTAACCTTTAAACAAATTAAAACTAAGAATATTCCAAAGTTGTTTTTATACGCAAGTGGCAGGTGTGACACATATTCCTAGAAAATTGTTCAAGAAAACAGCAAAGTGCTATTGCATTTAACTCAAAGAACATCTGATAACGTGAAGTGATTGAATACCAGAGAACATATGTATTTTTACTTATTAATTCAAATTCATCATAAAGCCAAAAAATACTAGGATATGAAAAAAGTTTTATTCAGAATTTAAAGATAGTTCATTTTAGGAAATTGTGTTTAGTTGATGGAATCTCACTTAGCATTTCACTATAGCATTGAGCAGATTTTTCAGCACACGAGACGAAACTTAAACGCCTGATTATAACACCTTCTATAAAATAAGAACAGCTAAATAACTTGCATTTGAACTTTATCCCTTTAAGCAGCTTATCCCTTCTAGGAATGTAGGTTATGCATATTTTGTGTCATTGACTTTTTGCCAGTAATGAATACAGCAGACAAACTTGATCAGTTCAGTGTTCTAATCTTATCAGAATTAGCTAAGCATGATTTTAATTCAAAATGGGTTGAAATAGATTAAAGTGGTTTATTAATCTGTCAAAGACACATAATTAACTGTCAGTGACCTGTACACTATAGATCAATATCAACAGGGCAACAAAWAATGAGTTCCATGCAGATCTCCCACAAAGGCCAAGTAGGTTACACACACAAATGTGCAAACACACAGAAGTGCACAAACATGRCCCTCCTCTGCTTGACCTCAGAAGGGATTTGTGACCACTCTGATGGGGTCGTTCTCTGTTACTTGCTCTGTCTCCTGTAAAAATCATCATACTTCTTTTGTGCTTTTCAAGCTTGAGCTTTCTTAGTTATAAAAATCCCTTCRTAATTCTCTAGTTAGGCTTAAGGYGATGAGCATCATCCGGTTAATGACTGTCATCCTCTTTATATTTTTTTGTCAAATGCCTTTTTAGACAGTTTTGAGTGTCTCAGCCCTGCACACTTGGCTACACTGTTATTCTCATCCTAAGAGCTGCAGATATCCAAGACCTTTTAACATAGATGGGCTATCAAGTATCCCCAGAATCATTTTAATTGAAAAGAAGGCATATACTAATTTTTTTTTTTTTTTTGGGGGGGGGTGGGGGGCTCACCTTTGCTCTCTAAATTATACAGTGTATTTTCTTCACATTTATTTACTCTGAAACTGTTATTGGCAACATCTCTATGATATGTGGTCCTCTAACTACAAATTTATAGATTTTTCTGCAAGATACATAGAATATCTGCAAGACTACCCTTGATCTTTCATTTTTTTTTCCATAATTTAGGTCTCTGTAGAGAGATTTCAGACTGTTTTAGAAGATAGCTGCTAATGGATCTAAATATCAATGACATTGCAGGTGCTTTTAAATGTTTATAACCTGATGAAAAGAAAACTGAGTTTATTAGTCAAATTATYTTATTATCAAAATGGACATAAGTAATTCTGCTTCAGCACATTTTCAGATTAAAATCAGAGAGCATGTAGCAGAGAAAGACAAATATTGGCAAACTGAGTAGTATAACTGGCATAATCATTTTATATGAATAGTATGTTCTGATAAAATAATACTTCAGCATATTTTATTGTAAATAATTGCAGAATTATTGTAAATAATACTTATGTATTGTTGTGAACTCTGTTTGCCTGAATCATGTTTTCATGATTACAGTCTGAGACTGAACAGGAGAAGAAATATCACGGAATAAGCAACAGGAGAAGAAATATCAGGGAATAAGCAATCTCATTACCCTATTTCAGAAGTCACATTAATCAGAAATCCAACAGAATACTAAAAATTGCACTCAGAGGAAGAAGTTAATTTTGTACCATAGAATAAATACTGAAATTTGTGCTACTGTGAATAACACTAAGACAAAAATAAATTGTATCTGGAAAGGCAAATGAACCAAACATGAAAAGCATCTCTTTTTCTTTTTTTTTTTTTTTTTTTTTTTTTTTCCCTTCGAGCATACCAATATTCGAAGATAAAATCTCATCAAAGAATCACTTGTGAAAATTAAGTGTAAACAAATTTTAAACATAAATCTTAAGTTTAAATAAGCATTCTTTGCATGCAGGAGTTTTTGCTGGTTTTGCCTGGGATGGAGCTAACTTTCTTCTCAGCAGCTCTTAACAGCATTATGGTTTTGATTGGTGATCAAAACTGTGCTCCTGATATAGAGGTGTCTGCGCTATTACTGAGCAGTTCTCAAATAGAGTCAAGACCTTCCAAGGGACCATTCTTCTGTGTTGTATGGCATCATGTTTGACATATAAAGCTGGGGAAGAAAGAAGTAAGGAGGAACATTAAAATTTGTGTTGCTTGTCTTCCAAAGACCTCATTACATGTGATGTGGTATGGCTTTACTGGTGAGGCTGGATGCCTGCCTGCAAATGGGTAATGGTGAATCAATTCTTTTTTTTGCTTTTTTTTTTTTTTTTTTTTTTTCTGCTTTTCCTCTACCTATTAGGCTATCTTTATCTCAACCCATGAGTTTTCTCACTTTTGCACTTGAATCTCTCCCCTTGCTGTGGTGGCAGTGAGTGAGTGGTGGCATGGGACTTAGGGAATTAACTACTGTCAGGGGTTAAAGCAGAAGAGAGCAGAAATATTATCTAAAGTGTTAAAAATATAAAGGAATTAAAATAATTCAATTAACTATTTTTAATTATTATTTTATCATTTTAAAGGAAAATAAAATGAGGGGGAAAAAAGGAAACTGATAGAATCATATAATACTGGAAATATTTAAACAAGTTTTTCTTTCAAAATTTGATATATAGCAGTAGTACATCTGTGATATTTTTTCAAGAAGCAGCTGAAGTGAAAGAATTCAATAGCATCCCTTTGAACAATCTGTTATACTGCTAAATGTACCCTTAATAATTTTGATAATTGCTTTCTCCTTATGTTAACTTTTTCTTATGGGTTGCAATTCTGACTGATTCGAAAATAAAAATCAGGCAAATTCCTCAGAATTTACAAGTTTTGTCTTTATTTAAAAAACCTCTTAGATTATATTTTATTAGCTGTCATAGAAGTGTGGACTACATGTATGATACACTGTTTTCTAAAGACACATCATGGTATATATTATATAATTACAAACTCCTGGTGTATTATTTTTTTTAATTTTGCTAAAACTAACAGAATGCAGGAACTTTTGCTATAGCTAGATTTAGCTGCATCTGTGCATGAATTTTTGAAAGATGGATTTTATATACACATTTATCTGAAATTTTATTTATTGGAGAATAATTTATGAGAATGTAATTTAAAGCTGAAGGCTTTCATAGTTTAATAGTRTTATCACCAATAGTCAAATTCTCTTGTGCTCTCCCAGTGCCACTAAAGAGAAAGGACAGCATTTATGTTGTTGGAGTAGTTTATGTAAGAATTCACAGCTGGTGACAARCTTCCTGATTCTGTGATTCATCTCCACATCCACTGCTCCCAAGGTGTTGTTCATCCTGCATCATAATAGATRGCCGTCATTTAGACTTCTAATCCTCTATTTCTAATTTTTTCTTCTTCTGTCCTTTGTCAGTTAACGGAAAAGGCTTCTGCAGACATTAAATCATAYAAACCCTTTTCAGAAGCGTGTTTTACAATGAGTTGGTTTATCCTTTGAAAGAGTCTTTTTTTCTCCCTTATCATTAGTTTAAAACACTGGTGTTCATGACTGAGATGAACCCTTACTTTCCACATACAGTTCTGAGGGATTTGTGAGACATATGAGGTACGTGTGAGCAATGCATGTGAGAGTATAGGAACTGACACCTGTTTCAACGACCCTGACATAGCAGTATGGRCTACAAACAATTGTTTCAGTAAATAGTGAATGCAATCAGCTTTTTGAAGATGATGAAAAAACCTTGTAATTCATTCTCTGCATGCAATTCATGATCACACAAATATCTATTACTCAGCAGGTATTGTAAATGATTGGGATCTGCCAGACTAACAGCCTATGAATCGAAATACTCAACTTACGTGATAATGTGTGCTGTCCAGTGGTTGTCTATCATCAGGTAAAGGGGTGTTAATCTTAATKGCACCTCTCTAGTCAGGTAATTGTTCTTCATAAAACTGGAACTTGGGTCAGGCAGATGAGCATTATAAAACTGAGCCATTGCTTACAACATGATGGGCGGTCAAGTTTGCATAYTTCAAAGGTCATTAGCTGACATTGTAGAGCTTTCACTACAGACCATCAGAAATCACTCTTCTCATTCTCACCAGGTTTTTAATTTTTACCTGTTGYTTCCAGAGAATATAATTTACTTTGATATCTGTCTGCCTGAAATGGAATACATCTCTACTCCCACCTGTGAGGGGGGGTCCCTGGAAAACCATCTCAGGCCCGATGGGTCTGGGATACCTGCCTTTCTTCTTCTGGCTGTTCTTCTCAGGCATTTTTTTAATTTTGCTAAATACTTGCCTTTCTTCTCCTGGTTGCTCTCAGGCATTCCTCCAGTGACAAAGGGTAACAGCACTCTTCAAGTTCAGTGGGCATCTTAGAGGTTAAGTAGAAATAAATAAATAGCCACAGTTAGTTCCAAATGTCTGCAGCTAAAGCAAAATTTTAGGARAATCTTTCATATTCAACCATTTAAAAATGTAATTCTAAGATACAAATTTTTGAAAATAAATGAAACAAGTAAAACCCTAGAAATGATTCAGATGTTGGAAAGATGAAGGACACCCCAGCCCCATATGTTTCTGTATCTACAGCTAAAAAGAAACAGTTACAATCTTGAAACATTTAAGAGAGATTGAGAATTCTCAGTTTTACAACACAGAAGGCAATTTCTTAAATAATTTCATTTTTACTGAATACTGAAGATTCTACATGAAAAATATTTGCAGGCTAAAGTTAGTGTAAATCTGTCTTTTATTCATAAGCAACTATGCATTCATCTGCATTCAGTGCTGGTGCAGTCTCRTCTTCAGTGTGCAGTTCTGGACCCCACAATTTTAGATTGTTCAAGTCCTTGAATACAACCAGAGGAGGGCAGCAAAGCTGGTGAAAGGCYGGAAGGCATGTCCTGTGAGTAGTGGTTGTGGAGTTGTTTTCAGAGACATTTGGACAGTGCCCTTCCAACATGGTTTAACTCGGTCAGCCCTGAATTCACCAGGCAGTTGGATGATTTTTGTAGGCCCCCTTTGAAAGAAGTATTCTATTCTATTCTATTCTATTCTATTCTATTCTATTCTATTCTATTCTATTCTATTCTATTCTATTCTATTCTATTCTATTCTATTCTATTCTATTCATGCCAGTATATCCCTACATCTATCTATCTAGAAAAAGTATATACCTATCTTTTGCTCGAGGAAGATTTAAAAAAAAAAAATAAATAATCCTGATCATGTGTTGAATCAGTAAGATGTGAAAGAACATGCTGCAAATAAATGTAATTTTGCAAAATTAGTGTAGTGAGAATGTCTACAAGTAATATTTCTCCCAGTAAAGGACGCTAGTGACACTTCTTATGTATTGAACACAACAGTGAAGGCTTCTGGAATAAATAAGTTTTAAAGAGTGTAAATAGAAGCAAAATTTCAATCTAGTCCACAAACTGAAAAACTTCTGAGAGACAATTTAAGAATTGATATTCATAAAAACACTTGGTTCTGCTTCTGCTCTGATCCTTGTAGGTTTTATAAGCTTGCTCGGCTGACTTTGTATAGCTACCACAGTATATATTCACATAAATGAGAAGAGAGTCAAACCCTTCCTTTGAATTTAAATTCTTTACTATATATATTATTTTTTCTGCATCTCCCTCTTAGGCATTTTTCTTATATTTTGTGTTCTCTTCCAGATCATGAGATTGAACTGAAATGAAAGTCTACCTTTTGGTTACTATATRTACATGCATTTCAATCAAAATTAAATTACAATCAAATTATAATCAAGACTTTGTCAAATAGTAAACTTTGTGTTGTTTTTTCAAACTTACCAYCTGTTTTCAAATTAAGTTTGTTATTAGCTTATCAATCAAAATGTGATTGATCAGAAACAAAWCACAACAAACACGGTGCCTGTATACTTCAGGATAATTCTGGAAGTTCTATATTTTAGCATATCTACAATGTGCTGTACTTGTGTATATATCCTTGTACATACTTGTACTTAATATGCATATATATCTTGAGACTGAGTTTTTCCTATTCACCTCTTTGAAGTGCTGTATGAAAGTCCATATGATCCATATTAAAACAAGCTGCAGTAAAATATGAAAATTTTACAGTAATATGTGTGACAAAAATTCAAAACAGACTTGTCTGGAAATATTTTTTTTTTTACCACTTTATTTACAGATATATTTTAATCAAGTCTCCTGTGAGCAAACCTCATCAGATTGAGATCTGTATTGTTTTGACGGTTTRAATAATTTACTAAAGTAGTTTATTACAGCAGAAATTCACAGGGAAGCCAATCTTTTATAGAGACAGCATGTCAAGATATCTTTGTATTCTTTATATCTGAAATTTTGCCAATAGTAAAAAAAAAAAAAAAAAAGGAGTAATGTGACTCTTCAGTGACAGGTAACAGCAACAATGCATGGTTATCAGAGATGGAGTTGCATGCTGTACTTTGGGCTTCACTACTTCACTACCACCTCATTTCATAGCTTTGGTCTTCTTAATATTCTAAYTTCCAATTACTGTCTGATTACTTTCCACAGCATAAATGTTATCCTCGCCATACTACCAATATCTACCAAATCTAGGTCTATTAYTTCTACAGAGATCCTCAGATTCCTGGGTGCACTGCAATGGGTTTCAGCAGCTGGACTGGAAGAAGCCTGGGCCTGTAACAGCTTTCACAGGAGTTGCCTGAGCAACTGATAAGGAGGTCTAGGAAGCGTAAATTCTTAACATCAGMAAGGAGCTCATTGATGGAAAGGAAATATCCAATGAACACATTTTTCTAAAATGGTATCTTATTCCAAGAACTGATCACTTTATTCTTGAGAGTAATTCCTTTTCCCCTTTATCTGTTACCCTTTTATCTGTGGCCCAGCAACTTTTGAACCCTTCTGTTGAAATTTTTAACATTTTCGGAAACTATGTTTCATGCATACATGAAAATGGTGTTRACAATAAAGAACAAATGTAGGATGTTGAGGGGTGTCCTCACGTCTTGTTTTTTTAAATTTCATCCTCGAGGACATGGTTCTGTGGTAATATAGGGATTTACATATAGTTTCAACTGCAAAAATAATTAATATAATTACATTTTAGAGGTAAAAAAWCCTAGCTCTGTATCCCAGATGATTATCCTAGTTTTGATACATTTCTCCTTTTAGCCTTGATAGATCCAGATTCCTTGCCTAATATAGGATAACTTTAACAGTAGTTTGACTCTGAAACTAGAGACAAGAATTGCATCAAATGGGGGAGGACAAGTAGGCTAATGAAACAAATTGYTTTGGTCTTCTCCTGTCATTTAGATAGATACATTTTGAACAGGAGTCATTATTTTTATTATGTTCCAACATAAACAATCTGTGTTGAATATCTCTCTATATTTGTGAACTGCCCTGGATATTTAACAATTACAGGAATCCAAGAATGATTTCTATGCTACACACTACATATCACTTATTCTCTGCAGAATAGCATGGTTTCCTGGACTGCACAATTTCAGTTGTGATAAATGTGATAAAACCAGTGATAAAACTTGGAAATACAGTGCCACAGATTCCTGTAAAGAAAGAGAATAAAACAAGTGGATATAAGGCTGACTAAGGGTGTGTTGTTATAAATTCAAAAGTCTCCTTTCTGTTCCTGAGACTCAATTTTTTTTTTTTTAACTGTCATCTTTTTCATCCAATAGCAAGAATATATAATTCCACAGTTAAGATATGGATGTGCCTWCTTGACTTCATAGACTCAGTGCAGGATGGATTGTTATCTATTTCCTAATTTTCAGACCAACTAGTTCTGATTAGGACACAACTGTAAAACTCTGCCTCTATTCTCACTGGGTTGCATAAATCATTAATGTAATTTATATGATGAAAAAAAAATATGTTTTTAGAAATCTTCAGGSCTAAGAGTGTGAATATTACATGAATATCATGTTGATAACAAAACACAAGCACTTATTCTGRATCATTTTTGCAGTCACTGTATCAAGAACAAAAATATTCCCCTAATCATAAATGTTTAACATTTAAACCCATAAACAAAATCACTTTCTCTCTTCTTAGTCTAATATCCTAAGTGATTTTTTTCCCTAGGTAAAGATGAATAGCAAAAGTAGCTTAAATGGCTCTAAACATTCCTAACCAGTGGTTTAACGTTTTCCGACCTGCTGAGCTACTATCAGATTCTGACTATTTCTATTTAAAGAGCATGCAGCAGTATAAAAATTATATTACTTCCTTAGATATCTGAACAAAGATATAACAGACTATTTCCCACTCTGTCTAAAAAGAAATGTTAACTGTTCTGTTTAGTCTAATATTTTAATGTAGAAAAATGCCTTTTAGGGGAAAATTTTAGAAAGACAATTCTAAAAGTTTATTGATTGTTGTGAAGTTAAACACTTTGGTCTTTATTCAACCCATATGTTTAACATTCAGAGAAGTAGAATGAGAGGCACAAAACYAATCAAGGTAGTACTCAGTCAGGAAAATTGCACATCAGGTAACTCTTTAAGGTTTTGTGATGTAAAAGTCATCAAGAGYTTCAATATTAGGGACAATGTTATTCATTAAATATTGTCAAAAATACAGATTCTTGTTTTGTTGCGTTTTGGGAATAAAAGTTAATAAACTGGAATAAGCCTAACTGTGTTTGCTAATATATACAATAATATGAAAAAAAACACTTGCAGCAAGCTAGAAGAAGTATTATTTTAAGTGCTTCTTTTCATGTGAGCAAAGAGAAGGTATACAAAGTCTGCTCACTTTGATTTTAATATCCAGTGGTACTTCAGAGAATTTTTTATAATAGCCCTAAACAAGTACTTACTAATACCTGTTGGACTGAATTTAAATTGAATTTTAACAATTAAAATAGTTTCCATCATCTATTTCCTAAGCTTACAGGGAAATTGGGATACTGTAAAGTAAAAATTACTTAATCAAAATGCAACAATAGTCAATTCTCTTTTTGTGTGGCAGCTGCAGCTATGGGAGATAAGACTGACAGTACTGAGGATATTGTTGACTTACCAAAGGTGGATGAAAACAAGAACTGTCAGCATTATGATAATTAGAATCAGACAGACAAGAATTTGGAGAGGTTCGAAAATTTATATATGTACAGAGAGAAAGAAAGATTTGGCAACTTTTAATTTTTATCTCCATTATGTACATTTCAGCCTTGCATTCTTTCTCTGTTCTTATTTTACTCCCTGCACTGATCTTTTTTCTATCTTGTGCTCTTTCAATATTTTCTTAAATTTTATTCTCCTGCATTTGCTGYCAGACTTGCATCCTCAAAGCTCTTTCCTCCCACCCAGTATCGATACATATTTTGTAACACTGAAATCATGGATTTTAATTACCTCTCCTGCCCTCCTGCAAGCTGTGGTCAAAAGATTGCTGCTACCAAAGTTGAAGATCTTACTTGAGGAGGGCTGCCTTGCAAAACAGAGACTCTTTTCTTTGTTAGAAACTGTTCATGCATTGAATTCCCTAGGGTCATTTGGTTTCTGCATATAAACTGTAGCTCAACACAATGTCTCTGTTACTTAAACTTGGTTGAATTTCACACCATGAGSACAGAAGATAAAATYTTCTCTTATCTATTGGAAAYYGACTAAAAAATAAACTTCGAAATTGAAATACAACAAAAGATAAAATACTATTTTTTTCAGTAAGCAAGGTATGCAAACCTCTTACAGAGTTCATCACTTGAGAATTCAAGACTCCTGAGGAGAGTTTATACCAAAATACTGCACTTTCTTGCCAGGAAATTAAAATCCCTAGTAGAATGGTACTATTCTGCAAAATCCTACTCTCTGTGGGATCCCAAGGGATGGAGAAATCTCTGTGTCTGCCCTGATACTGAAATAAGAGGTGCATTTATASCTGGGTCACTTCCATTCTCATGGTACAACTGTATAATGATATCATGGACCCTTTGAATATCTGGGGTTTGATGCTACAAAAGTCTCATATGATCTCAATTTTCTGACAGATGATAACTTAAAAAGTTTGAGCCACTGATGTTCTTACTTTCAAATTGACACTTTACTAAATCCAGTCATCCCATCCCACCCAGCAGGTTAAAAACACACCTCTACTGGATTAGCTGTGATCAAAGAGGAGAAATTTCTATAAGTATGACATATTCAGAGCAGGAGATGTTTTCCTCTAGGACAAACATATGCCTGATTTCCCCAATGAAATCCCAAGGACTACTTTTCATGTCAGCTGAATAACCCATTTCAGAGTATAGTTTTGTTTTTAAATTACATGTGGTTTGATTTATGGTCATAGGAAGGAACATGGAGATATTTTAAGGTCACTCCCTGATAGGGAAAACAACTATTAGCCTTTTTTGTAAAGTGCATCTTTCTGGAGCATTTTTGGTCATGTTGAGAGAAGGATGTATCTTTTTTTTTCGTCAGTTTTGTGTTGACTCTTTTCAGAGCTAGAAACACTTGCCATTYGTAATTATTCTTTGTYACATCCAAAATAAACCTCCATAGAKATTTCAGTTTTATTATCTTTGAATGCCAAAACATGATACACTATCTCTACATCCAGCATGAAGAAAGRCAGGGTTTACAAAGGGAAAACTATYGAAATACCATATCTCACAAATGTTTTTCTGCTCCTAAATTAATTGTATGCAAAATTTCCCTTAGTCATTTAAATCTCTCATGATCAAATGAAAGATTATACTTGGAGAAATCATGTGATAGTCTTTGTTTGGTTGCCCTATCATTGCTGTATTTGTGGTTGCATGACGTCCCTTTGTAATAGCTTTAGACCCAGCTCTAATTAAAATATTTATTCCCATTTTTGGWAACATACAGAATATCTCATTGATTAATACACAATGTTGATTTTCTGTGGAACAATATGCAACACTTCTATTTGTTCAGACATTCATTTATGTCTGCTATAGAATTTACCTTATTAACCTTTTTAATAATGTATTCTTTTACAAAATATCAAGACACATCAGTTCTGGTATTAATGGTCATTAYGGCATTTTATGCATTTTACTTCCTTCACGGTGAAAGTTTTTATGTATTTTCATAAATTAACCCAGAATAACACTCGAAAACTGAATCAAAGTCCCCTTGATAAGGAGTTTCTTCAAAGACTGATGTAAACGCAGACAGTGTTGTCCTTTTGATGATTTACGTCAAGGATCTGCTGAAGTATAAGAATGAGCTGTATGGCTGAAATATGTAAAGTTTAACGAAGGAGTGTGTATTGCAAATAAGAGATCAAGTATGAGAGTTTAGAGGACAGTGCTTCTTTATMAATGTATTTTCATCTGGCATAGTAAAAGCTAAAAAAGGTTAATGCCTTTCACTTTGCTAATAGGTTTTCTTTATGAAATCTATGACCTAAGTTAGATGTATGGGAAAATCTGGGCAAATCTATTTGGAGTATTTTGACATGTCGATTTTATTTGCTTTGATTTTTTTTTCATCCTTTTTCACTTTGAATATGGTCTTCTGATTTAGGAAACAATACAGAGATTGATCACATATATAAAACCTCAAGTTTTTTTGGTGCTTAGCTAAAAGGGAAAGTAAGTAATTCTGAGGTGATAAAATGCATGTCTGTTCAGCTACTGCCAATATGACATGTTTTTAGGATGCAGGAGGCCATAACTCAACAATCCTTGTATTTTTCTTTGATGATCACAAAGTTTTTGAGCATTCTCAAACTTGTTTACAGGATTGACAAACAGCCCACAAGAGCTTATGGCACAGATAAAGCATTGCATTTTGTTTCGCTAGGGATGCTTTGTATTTCTCTCCAGCTTGGAGGAGTCTCCCTCTTGCTCATTTTGCTGCAGAAGGCAGAACTTTATTCTTATTGATCTACCATTTACAGTAATTGCCTAACACCTGAYTTGGCCTATCATTTTTTACATCTTCTATTACATCTTATTTTGAGAGAGAATCTCTAACAACTCTCTCACATTCCAAGTTATTGCTGCATTATGTTGAAAATCAAACCTTACCTCTAGCTATTAATACCTAAAATTTTACTCAGTCTATCTTAAATCTGAAGGAAGAATCTGGTTCTCCATATAAAAAAAATTAAAAAAAAAATCAAATATTGCATAAAAATGCCTACAAGCTACTAGGCATCAAAAATAATTGTCTTTTAATCAATATTCATAGTCACTAACACTGAAAGACTTAAAACTGCCTTACCATACAGTATATTTTAGAGTTAACAAGTACAGCTATCAGTATTATAMTTTTGGAGMAGAATTTCAAGRGCTGTTAGGCCCTTTAGCTTATGTTCCAAAAAWAATAAAAGGATGGCTACTTGAAAAGTATTGTTCATATATAAAACAATGGATGTTTGAAAAGTATTGTTGTTCATATATATTGTTCAGTCATTTTTACATGGTGCTTTTGGAGAAAAAGTTGGATTCTGCATACAGAAAAACAATAGTGAAACAAGTACAAAGCAAAAAGAAAGCTGTAGTTGAGGAATATAGACAGAAGAAATAATGAGGAAGGAGAAGAAAACAATCACTTGTGTTTTTTTCTTCCAAATCTCAGGAACAAAGGATGTGGATATGTTTAGATTGCTTTTTAAAGTGAAGGTGGACAAACAAATTTAGAGTATTAGGCCTGTAATTCTTAATCATATTAAWCTGTTTTATTCTCATGTTTTAAATGTTCATTCTTTTGACTGATTTATGCTTGAAATGTTACTTTAGGTCTTTCTAAATAATTAAAAGTATATTTATAAGGTTATTTCAATGCCTCCCTTCAAGTTCTTTTTGTTTGTGCTCTTTTCTCCTTAGCCATCTGTGCTTTCTTTCCTGGAATTTTCATCCTGCATTTTCCTGACATTGTCTATTTTTAGGGGAACTAGAGACCAAAAAACTTCCGTCTCCATTTATTATATAACCTAGAAGTCAAACAATGCAAACTTACATTACAATGATTTCATAAATTTAAATGCCAYTTATTTTCTGTATCTTCAAGAATGTAATAACCCAAACTGTGTACATAATTTCACAAAATCACAGAATTTCACAGAATCACAGAATCAGTAAGGTTGGAATGAACCACTGGAAGTCAACTAGTTTCTTTGTTGCTCAAGCAGGGCCCCCTAGAGCACATTTCTCAGGATCACATGAGAGGTAAGAGATATTTGCATTATGACAATTTACTGGAAAAAAAATTAATTGCCTGAAACAACATTTTTGGTGAGCTTTGAAAAAAAATAATTTGTTGCAACACAGGGCAAGATTTGGCATTTGATGTGCCCAAGTTAACACTGTGAATTCCCAGGAGACTGCTGAGCAGGTAAACAAAAATATTTTGCAAATCTGCTTGGCACCTCTCAACTGTTTCTCTAGGGATATCGTCAGCATAACTTACCAATAGGAGACATCATTTCAAGATGATATTTATTCTCTTTTGAAAGCTGTAATTATTGAATCAACTAWCTGGGTTTTTTTTCTCATGGAGACCTGATTAGTTTCCTTATTTAAAAACTCAAGCATTAGCTCAAAATAMGACACCATTGAAAACCAGAATAGTTTTGATGAAGTCTGTTGATGGATGTTGACATAATCATCWAGAGTCATTTAATTAAATAGAAAACTGAAATCAATAAATTGAAGCTTGCCAGAAGCTAAATAAATGACATGAGAAATCCTTYACTAAAAATTACTCTTTAAAAATAACATAATATATTTTGAGGAAGAAAKAAAGATCACTCATTCACCCTGATTGAGTAGATTTACAATTCTTTTTTTATTCTATAAGTAGTTAACAGTGTGATGACATTCWGAAGATTTTTATTGTACAGAAATTWTTGCATAAGATTTAAATTGCAATGAAAACATGCAGTGACTAAATATTAAACTATATACAGGATTATGTTAAGAATAGAACTTGATYTTATGTTTTTCATAATTATCATGTGCAACTGGAAGTGTAACTCTGTCACATTATATTCTCTGAAGTAACCATGACTATAGCCATGATCTTCATATGCCATTGTCATTAGAGCCCATGAAAGGTGTGGTCACTGACCTCCATGACAGACCACCAACACTCTGAATTCACTATTTGGATAGTTGCTTATGGATTATATGGTTTTGTGTACATGTGAGAATACTTTCAGTTAATGAGGCAGTACTAAATAGTGCTGTCACAATAATTGCTGGCACAATTTCAAAATTGAAGTAAAAAATTAGTTCACCACACCTAAAAAAAAAAAAAAAAAAAAAAAAAATAAAAAAAAAAAAGGAAGTATTCTTGGCACTAAAATATCTAAAATATCTAAATTCATGTTTAACATTTTGATTACAGAGTTTGGCTTGAAAATGAGAATAATAAGTATAAAGTTCCAGATTTTGTTTTGAAGACAGTATGATACGGTTCTATTATCTCCCAATGGATCTCACTTTTTTTATAAAACTTAATGAACTGGATGTTATGAGTATGTAAACATTTTTCTGCTATTTTTAAATGTTATTCTGTTCCTATTTGATAGAAATTATATCAATAGGGAACATTTGAAGGATTCATACTCCCAATTCAAGCACTATGAAGAAATTCTGTTGCCCCTGATGACCTGCCACATAGTTCAGTTCTGCTGTAATTGCTGTATTGTGCCATAAACAAGAAAGATTCTTTGAGATATTACAGACAGCTTCATAATTTGGCAGTTTATTGAGACCAGATTGAGGCGACCTCAATATATATATCATTAATATGAAATTGTTTAGCGCTATAAAAGAGAAAAAAAAAAWGTTTAGAATACAAGCTAGAACTGAACAATTTCTCCACTCAGTATCCAGCACATTTCCATAGTGTCACATCTTACCTTTCTCTTCTTCTAATTCCTATTTTGCATTCCAACATTTCTTATGCTAGCAAATTGAACTTTGAAATACAGTGTGTGTATCCTCTCATTCAGTAGGGAACTGTTCAAAATGAAGATGGGTAAAAGTATTTAGCCAATAGAAATACCCATGAACTGTTTACAAAAAATAAAACAACAACAACAAAAAAAAAAAAAA
>NW_026623267.1:261987-267432 GCF_030028575.1 Malurus melanocephalus
TTCCCAGCAGCCCACGCGGCTTCTTCCGGGTTACACTTAAAGATACAGAACATCTTTTGGGCGTATATGCCAACAGAAAAGGAATACAGAACAAAATTGGCACAAAAATCAACCCAAGACACCCCTCCAAAAAAAAAACCAAAACAAAACAACAAATGGGAGCACTAATTGTTTTTTTTTTTAAGTAGCAGAAAGAATGTAAACAAACCAAAGGGTTATGATTCTATTTCTGTTTTCAAATCTTACCGTGTTTAGATATCTTTCACAGTGTTTTGATGAGTTTTGATGAGTCCACTCAATGTAGGTTTCACTAAGCGAATCACCAAATCGGAATACTTGTCACTACAGGATTAAGATGCTTTGCTTTAGATGCCCCTTCTGTTTGCTTTAGAGCCTTTTGGAGAACAATTACTCTTCCTTTAAGTTCCAAATATATTAGTCATGGGACATCACTTAGCATATTTATTTTATTACAGTGTGTCGAGTACAAGACTCAGAGGAGAAAARGGAAGTAACTTTAAGGCTGAAACTATAAAGAAATAGAATAATTACTACTAAATAGATCAATAATAGAATAGTAGAATAATAAATACTAAAACTTCATCTAATCTTTTCATCTCCCCAGTGTCTATGTTTCACATTCAGGTATTGATTGCGGTTTCAAAATATTTTCACTAGCACCATAATGCAGGCAGGCATTTTTATTCAATACAATTCAAGTGAATGCAACACAGAAGGCATTAAAAGCAATTTWAAAAAATTAATACAGCTTGTCTTTTCTATGAAAAGCCTTCCAGTTTTATTTTCCTCTAATTTCAATTCTGTTCCCTGAATTACCTGAAGGATTAGAGTTTGGGAGGGAAAATGTCAAAAAAATCCTCTAAGAATATGTGGACAGAGGTCACTTCAAGATAATTTTTGTCCAAAATGGAGTGTCTATTACTAGTTACTGGTGGCATTAGTGAGAGGGTGAATCCTTCACAAATATACAAATGGACTGAATTTATGGTAGTTATCTGAAGATATATAAAATACAAGGTTCTGTGATGAGGGTTGCAAATTGGCTTGCTAAAAACAAAATTGTTTTAATGAGTTCATAGTCATTAACAAGATTCCACATAATGTTAGGGGAGGAATGATTTCCCACAACCTGTCAGAGAGAAATGGTAGTAGAGACATTGACACAGAGATAGTGGCAACTATTAAATCAAAGAATAAGGTCAAAACTGACTCTTGAAAACATCAAAAAATATTTTTTTTAATGACATAGAGAGAGGCTCCAGTATATCCCTCAGAGTAAGGAYGAGATTTAAAGAAAAAAAAACAAAACCAACCAACTATTTGTTTTTAAGGTGCTGTTCTGCATAGATGSAACATAAGGACATGAAAAGTGAGGTTCTGACCAAAGTGAGCAGTGCCATCTACAAAATCTATTAGAAAAAAAGGTGGGGCCCTTTAGGAGGCTTTTGTTTGGTAGACTGACAAAAGTATGAAAAGTATTAATTTTCCACAATTTCCTCTGTTTTCAAAGAGAAAGATAATAGCTGTAAAAACATGTAGTTAAATGGTGGAAGTCTCTTGTAATTACTACTCTCTACTGTAATTACTGAGCATTTTGAATATACTGATTATTTTGGAACAATATTGGCTCATATTAGAAATAAAATTTCTTTACTGGAGACAGGAAAGTTATTTTAGAAAAAATCCAAATGGTGTATCATGGATAATTTCGCTGGATATGAGAAAATTATTCCAGAACTATCTGTGAGAAGAAATTTTTAAGTAAATCCCTCGCGTGRTGTCTATCAATTGGTCTTTAAGGAGCTCTTTCTCTTCAAAGTCCAGTCCATAAAATTATTGTAGCTGGAACACAGCTAATTTGAAAATTCAAATGGTATAATAATTTTACATTTGCATATTTATGTTGTAGAAAGAGTTTCTGTTTCAATAGATGTTTTCCATTGTCTACACGACACAATAATGTACATGAGTAAAAATTCAAGGTTTCCAATACTTTTGGGAATATATGTCCTTGGAACAAAGATAATATAGTGTATTTTACAGCGCAGAAGGAGAAGGAAGAATTGTAAGTGGTCTTTAASACAGTGATACTTGAATTAATGCCACAAAAATACATCCACTGTAAATTTTCAGAAGACCTCAAGACTATCAGAGGAAGAAAGTATTTTCTGTGGTGTCAGTGTCTGAGGAACTGACATTTAAGAGACTCTCAGTTTACTTCATTTTTTTTTTTTGATTGTTCATAATATTTACACTAACTTTAGGACCTGGACAAAGCCCATCAATAAGAAAATAGTAGTTCTGTAATCCGCCTATGTTTTTTTTTTTCTAAATAAAAACAGAGCTATTGATCCCCATCTGTAACTGTTTGTCTTGGGTACTCTTTAGATATTTTAAGAATACACTGAATGAAAATCATCCCAGAGAATAGCTTTGCTTGTAAATATAAATACCTGCATGTTACAACAATTGTGTGTACCCCTGTTGTGAATATGGAGAAGCTTTTTAATTTTAAGTACTTTTTGTGAGTTTGCCACTCTCAAGTTTTCTGTATACTACAATCGCTCTGCCTCAGGAAAAGAAAAGGAGATTCTTTCCAACACCTATTAGTTTCTTGCCTCTCTCCCTGGGAAATAAACAGGTCTGGTTGTTGACATGTAGACCATAGACCTGGCAAATTATTAAAGAGAAAAAGGAGAGAAGTGCAGAAGTGCTAATTATAAAAACATACAAGCACAAGGGGGAAAAAAATTAAAAAAAAAAGAATGATTAAAAACTCATAACATTGGCACAAGATCTAGGAAAAGCATCTGAGCAAGTTTGATTAACTATCACACTGCATCTACCTTTAGTAAGATGTTYAAGTAATCAGACTGGCAGTTATTTAAAAAATAAAATTCCAAGTTATTGAAAACAAGCATATATTTATCATATTTAATCACAGGTCTSCAGTTTCAGCTGAAGGAAATGTTCATTATCCATTTTCTCCAAGTAGAATGATAAAGATTTTTTTAATCGTTTAATATTCAGAAAGCTTTTCTAGAAATAAAAATAGTGAGCTAACCATCAGACAAAAAGAAAGATTTGGAAGTAGAGCCTAGTAGAGAAGGCAAATAGGAAAACCTGTACAGAGCAACATAACCACATAATCCTCATTAGATCAAAGGACAGCAATGAAATAGATGGAAAAAGACACTCAACAGCTTTTTAGGGCTTTTCAATCACCACAAAGAATTTATTTTTATTTTTATTTTTATTTGATAGATTAACTTGAAGGCAAAATACATGGAAAGTATGATTAGAAGGAATGCAAATAGATGTTTTTGTTATTGAGATGTCTTTTATGTTTTTCTTACTTAATATTTAAGGTACTTGAATGCAGCTGAATGAGGATAAGAAAGCTGGTGAAAGGGTTGGAAAGAATGTTCTATGGGGAGTGGCWAGGAATTTTGGGTTTGTCTAGTCCAGAGACTGGGGGACAGCCTCATTGCTTTCTACAGCTTCATGAGGAGGAGAAGCAGGGAGGGAGATGCTGAACTCTTCTCCTTGGTATCCAGTGATAGGACACATGGAAGTGGTTCACAGCTGTATCATAGAAATCTCAGACTGTATTTCAGGAAGCATTTCTTTACCAAGAGGGTGGTCCAACACTGGAACAGACTTCCTGGAGAGGTGGTTAATGCCTCAAAACTGTCAGTGTTTAAGAGGTATCTGGATAATGCCCTTAAAAACATGTTTATCCTTTGGTCAACCCTAAACTGATCAGACAGCTGGATGAGATGAACACTATAAGTCCTTTCCAATGGAATTCTATTCTATTCTATTCTATTCTATTCTATTCTATTCTATTCTATTCTATTCTATTCTATTCTATTCTATTCTATTCTATTCTATTCTATTCCACTCCACTCCACTCCATTCCACTCCATTCCATTCATTTTTTAAAATATCAAGTAGAAAACTCCCAAAATTAAGTACCACCACTTTAGCAATAATCTCATATGGCATCCCTGGAGTGAACAAGCTTTAAATTATTGTAATATTATTTGTGTCAGTTTGATCTATGAGAAAGCAATACACAGGAATCTCAAACTGAAAATTTCTTGAGAGTTAGAAATGCGTCAGGGAGCAGCAGATATAGGGTCATTTCAAGAGGGAAGGCAGCTTAGGATCCAGGGTTACAGTACAGTCAGGGATGGCCCTGATCGCCAGGAAGTGCTGTAGCACAAGTAAAGTGAGTAGAAGTGATCTGGTGATAGCAAGGGGGTACATAAACAGTGTAAACCATCAGTCTAGGCAAGATAAGGAGTCAGGTTCAGATCATTCAAACCAGCTCAGTATGAGCAGGAAATAGAGTTAAATGCAGATATAACCAGAGCACAGCTCAGACCAGGGCTGGCGACTTTGAATTGATGCTCTTCCCCCATGTGGAGAGAGAGGAATGGGGTCACAGGAAAAGGTGATCAGGTCCACTATAATCCACCAGAATACTCAGTGCCCTGACACCACCTCAGTTGCTTTATCTCCTTTATCAAAAGAGGAATGCAATGAGCTTAATTTGTTAATTAATTTGTTAAGCAATGCTTTGTGACGTTTGTCTAATGTTCCTTTCTCAGAAATTTCTGGAACAATAGAAAAGTTTAATGTGCATAATCATAATCACAAAGGGCTGGTCGTCCTCATCTGTTTGGTACTTTTCTGTTACACTAATTTCTTGTGTGTTTTAATAACCTGATGGTAGAAATATTTCTTTAGAAAGGAATAAGTTGATAATCATCTGGAAAACAAATTTTGAGTACATGTTTATCCCCTTACCCTAAGAACAGAACAAGAACCCACTGACTTTTCTTTAACTAATTCCATAACTTCAGGTATATCTCAAAGATATTCTCTTTGTGTCAGAATGATTTGTTCTGACAAAATGAGGACAGGTGACATGATCTGAATAAATAGGTTAACAGCAAAAACTGTAAATGAATACAATGGTCTTGGTTTATTTTCATTAAAAAAAAGTTTCTTGAGATTTATCTCTCTGATATTGAGAGTRTAATAAATTGGTAGCTCCCCAGAAGGTATAATATATTGCTTAAAATGAACAGCAAAATCTTTCTTCCAATATGACACAAATGAGCTACTTTCTGTAATTTAGTGGAAAACAGCAGAGATTTTTATTTATTTCTTCTTCAGCATCTGAAAAAATTGGAACAGATAAAACTTTTCTTGACATATTCCTGTCAATATCTCCTGTTGAGATATTTTCATCAGCCTACACTGCAAAATATTTTGGCATAAAAATACCCCTGRTCATTGTGATCATTTGCTTCCTCAGGTAGTTTTAAGACCACTAACTAACACATTGTGATTGAAATTTTGAAACTTGACTGATTCTCAGATGTTCTATATCATGTTTGGGGTTTTTTTTTT
>NW_026623267.1:267462-275877 GCF_030028575.1 Malurus melanocephalus
TTGTTTTTCTTTTCCCTTACAGAAACACGAGGCCTAATTCTCGTAAAAAGAAGTAGATATTTCTCAAAACCTGCAAAGTTACCTGAGTGTCCTGAATTACAGAAAATTTTTTCATCCATGGAAACTATCAGGTTGCTGATGAGTTTTTGTCCCCCTGCTGAGATAAAAGTGATTTTTTTTTTTCTTTATATAACACCTCAGCTACTGAGACAGTGAACCCATTCTCCCAGGAATCTTAWCTTGGAAGCAGTTGCAATACAGGAATTTCTAAACTTAGCTCTAGTACACTATGAACAGCAGTGCTGTCTGGTGCAACACCTGTTGTAAGAGGAGAAGTTTCTACCAAGCTCCTTGGCCACACACACAGGGTGTGTGTAACTAAATTTTAATGGCCACGTTCTGTTCTCACCACTTAACACTTTCATGAGGTTTATGCTTTGTTACCCAGACATCTGGCATCATTGTCTGAACCATCACACAGTAATAACAAATTGCCATATACCCCATAGTGCTGGTTATTTTTGAAGCAAATGGGCACATTGYTTTGACGGTTCAGGGCAAGGAAAATTAATGGTCTCTGGAAGGCTTTTTAAAATTTCTTTTACTCTGTCTTGAAAATCTAAAGACAAATTTAGTAGKACTTCTCACACCTGAATCAGCTGACTTCAGGAACTGAAGTGTGGGCTCCAGACACAATCTGTCATTTGCCACATATTTTAGTCTCCCAATTCTCATGCATCAAAATCTTTTGCTAACCAGGTACAACCCAGAACCCTCACCTATATTTTTTTTTTTTTAACAGTCACCATAGAAAGTGCTTTTTCCTATTTCATTCTATGGATGCACAGTCCATATGGATATGCAGGTTTCAGATTAATGTGATAGGCTTCACAATCCTGATGTGACTAGGATAGGGACTCCCTAATACAGCAATTACTTCATGGCCAAGTAACTTGACTGTGAAAACATTTTCACCAGAAAGCTATTAAGTCAAAACTTTTTCTGAAATCATTTTGTGCTTCACTGGCTATGGTTCAGTCTAGACATAATCAAACCAACTTTAAATGAATTCTCTCAGGCATAGACAGCAGTCTAATTTTGTGAGCAGAGCAAGYTGCACAACCCACAAGAGAAATACAAATGCCTCAGCTGAAACACATGTTACCATCACTAGACTAAACCTACTAACTGAACTAAGCAGTTAAATGCCACTCATTCAGCTGGAAATGGAGAGGACCTGGTATCACCATCAGTGTTCCAGATCAGAGAAATAAAATTAATTGCTCATGGGTTGTCATGCCAAATGTGAATTTCTATTAGTTTCTCTAAACTGCATGAGAATTATTATAGTTTAAACTCCTACTGAGGAAGCTTATAAATTATTTGAGACATAGTGGGTTCTTTCAAAAAATATTGGAATTGGTGGTCCAGTATCACTCTGATTTTATAATGAAGTACATATTGTGTGGCTGGGGATTCATATCTTACTGGTTGAAAACACATTTTTTTTCCTGCAAAATATAACACTGCAGTCTAATGCTCTTGCTTCAAGTTGTGTATTCTCCTTTAGTGGTGAATGGGGAAAAGAATCCTCATGCTTTTGCTTTCTCAGAAACATTAAATGTTAAAAAGAAAGGAACTCTTCTATCGATCTTTTGATTTGTAAGGGAAAATATAACTTCAAAGACAGTTTCATTTGCATAACTTGAATAGCAAAAATAACAGTCTAGGAATTGTCATGATGATGTGTTCTGTCGACTTTGACTATGTTGTGAAAAAGAAGTGAAAAAGTAGGAAAAAACCTTCCATAGTAAATGATGATACTTGAAGTCTTCTCTCCAATGTCTCCTGTATTCCTGGTTAACCTGCAGTAATGGGATGTCTCTGCTGAAATTCCAGAAATTAGCAATACCTGTTCTTTGAAGGAATACAGCAAATAGGAATGAGCTTCAGCTTTGAATAAATCTTGTCTTGTTATAACCTCATTCAGTGGTGAAGTTTCTCGTCATGAGCAGAATTTCCTTGTAAACAAACTGGGATGGTTTCCCCATCTTGCTGAAATCTATTCCATTAGTTTCCTGCTCAATGTTAGTGAAAGCCCAATGAATGTTATCAGAAGATTAAGTCAGAAATTACTGATCTTCAAATGAATATTAGACATGCTTCTCACTGTGACACCATTATATGTGCTCTCAGTAAATTCAGACTGTGTTTCCAAACAACATTACATCTACATCAAAGACGCTGATATTAAATGATGCTATAGGTATCAACTGATGTTTCACATTTGGTAATATAACACCTAATTATCTAACGAACCTATTACCAATACTAGTTTTAYTAAATAAAAAGTTTCCTTTTGGACTGTGTGTTTGCACAGGTATGAAAAGTGCCCATGAAACCAATGAATAGAACGTATGTTACTTTCAGTTTCACAGGATAGAGTAGCTTTCATCTCCTTTGTTTTTWGAGGAAAAGCAAAAAATTTAGGGGGAAAAAAGGGCAAGCAAAGGAGACAGTGTGTGGGAGAGAGATGAGTTTGGAATTGAAAATGGCTATCTAAAGAAAACCTCCACTGGAGAATGGGTTTAGATTTTCTGCATTGCCTTTAGGAAAAATAATGAACCTCAGATAATCATACATTTTGATATGCTGACTTTTAATGCAAAATATTTAATTATATACCATTTTCTGACATTAGCAAAAAAGTATAGTGATGAAAAAATGTTAATTTAAATTATACCTAAACAAACATGACACAATTGGTGATCCAAAAACTGTGCACACTGAATTACACATATGGAGACAATTACCTTTCCCCTATTGAAAACTGGACATGAAATTTTGAACAAGAAATACTGTCCAAATGGACAAAATTAATTTGCTTAAGTAATTTTTTTTTTTTTTCACAATCCATTATCAAGAAATTATGCTGTTGTCAGCAAGGTGTGGCCTACTCCAAATGCCTTCTACTTGTTCTCCCAAAAGAAACATCTGAACTCTCATTAACAACAGATGAGAGACTGTTACAGGTCCAGAGAATGGAAAGGCTGGAGTTGATATAACCCAAACCTCTCCTATAATCAGGACCATGCTGAGTGAACATTTTGGCTTGAACTAAATCATCCCTTTTCTGAGGGAGAGAAGAAGCTGGAAATTAATTTTCTCTGCCTAAGCTGTTTCAATTTTTCCTAGGGATAAAAGTTCATACTCCTATTTTCTTCCATCACGTAGATTTCATGCACAATTTTCCCTATCATAATTATATTTTTTTCTGCTGCAAGACATTAYGGCAGGAAATTTTCAACCAGTTCCATCTGCAGTACACTACTTAGTGTACTGCAGATTGATTTTTACTCTGTTCTGCTTAGAAGCTGACTAGCTTAAGACTAAAGGATCTTGAGCAGAATATCTAAGTGGTAATGCCAGCACAACATCTACTGGTTGCTGCCCACACCAGTAATAGTGGAGGCTAKTCCTGGATAGAAGAAAGAGTTCTGCAAATGAACACATAACTGAAGAATRCTCCTCTTCAAAGAGGAAGGTACTGACTTGGATAAGATTATATCACAACAGGCTTAGTACTTGTTATTTAAAATATGCTTTTGTGTCAATAGGCTTGGGCATACAAATACGCTGCTATAATGAGACAGCAGTGTGCATTATTAAAAGGAAGGCAGAATCCTCTTTTTAAAWATATAATAGTTTACATTTAATTTTCCTTTGATTTATATCATCTATGTACTTCTATTTGACCTGAAGAAATTTTATACTACCAAATTTTTTTAACAATTTCTCCCTATTTTGTGGCACTCATGTCAGTTTATGAAAAACACACTGGCTTTGTCTCTCAGGAGGATTTTAAAAATAATTTGATTATTCTCTGTACATTCTTTTTTATAGAAAATTGAACATGAACTTATATACCTAAGTAGCAAAATTAGATTTATGCAGTTGACATAGTGAAAGTAGTTATCTCTCCCTAGTTATCATTTTAGACATCTCTGAAATCTCAAGAGATGTGCAGGTCTTTCACTGCTCCACTCACAATATCTATACAAAGCACTGATTATTTTAATGCTGTGTTTTTCCACTGTCTTGAACACTGAAATTATTTTCTTTTACTGAAAAATATCCTATTGTTCCCACCAACTTCAACCATCAAAGTGACAGTCAAGTAAAATTATCCAGTTTATCTTCACCTCTGACCTAAAATATTGTTGCCTTTGGCCACATTAGCTTAAGCAATACATAAGTAGCTTTTAGCACCATCTAGCTAACTCTCAATGTAACATACTTCACCAAAGTTTTATAATCTCTTTTGGAAATGTTTTGAGTCCATTTCTATAAATCTCACCCATTGATTTTTAGCCCTTTTTATGAAATAAATCTCATGCAAAAAGACAGAAAACTTTCCCTGATGTGGCTGTAGGCTCATTTTATATGTGATTAATAAAGCAGAAAACAGTCTGGAATGGCAGTAGTAAGAGTATCACGGGTTTTGTTCTGAGCTGTTGGTACCCTGTGCTGGCTGCTGCAGCGCTCTGTATTTTACTTAAAGACCTTTTGCTATTTCATTTAGACCCACAGGTCTACAATTGCTTACTTCTATACCTTAAAAAGGTGAATTAGGGCTGACAATATTTTCCAGAAATAAGGAATTTGTCCCCATTCAGTATGCTTAGGACTGTTGTATCCCCTAGAACTCAAGAAGCAGGTTTCACCTGCAAGATGTTGAATGCCACCACAGAATGCATCTGTAGTATTCTAGTTGTTTTGGATTGGTCAACCTAATTTTGAGAAAAAGCAATTTGCTGTTTCATTTTTTTGTTCCATATCTACTTTTCCCATTGCAGGGATCATTTTCTCCCAGTGGGAGAAATTAATTTCATAATTCAATTCATTATGATGCATTAACTAATTGTCTCCATTCTCTTGCAGTTAATTAAACTAAATTAAGTTCAATTATACTTTTCTATCTCTGTCTTTTCTTTTGCCTAATCTGAATTGGAGAAAGTGAACCTTAGCAGGAAAATAGGAAGGAGAAAGCATTCTCTAGAGAAAAAGTGAAAGCCCTAGTATCACAGTGTGAAGACACTAAAGATAAAGTGATATAAAACATTTCTAGTTTCATTTACCCATTACAAAGAGCAATTGACTGGTGTTTGTTGTGGGGTTCCTTTTTCTTTGTACCATAGTGATATTTTTCTAAAAAATGGACATTGACGTTCACTTCATTTAGGAATTATGATATAAGACAGCCATGGTATARAGGTGTGGTGATATAGCACCCATTTTAGCATAAATAAATTTTAGCTAAAATTTATAAATAAAATAATAATGGATTCCAGTTTAAATGGGAAACAAAAACATCAAACAAACAAGTTTTTCATACACTTCTTAAGGAACGGTCTATATAAAATTTTCAGATTTGATTAGCTACTGGGAAATAATAACATTAGTCTTGTAAGTAAATCCCCTGCCCCTTTTTATTTTTTTATTACTTACTCCTTATTTTTCTTTTGGTTGGTTTATTTTTCTGCTGCTACAGAGATGTCAGAAAAGTAAATTTGGGGCAATGTTCGTGACCATAAAATGGAATGTTTCCAGAAGAAGTGCCACTCCAGTTAAAAACAAAAGAGTGTTTCTGATTAGTGGACACCATTGAGGATGATAATAAAAAGTAAAAGAACTATTTTTTTAGCTTAGTTTTCTTTTTCTTTGTTCGCTATGGTTGTTCACACAAACATTTAAGAGAAACAATACTTGTTTTTCTTCAGGTTAGTCCAGTTGATGACCACAGATGACCTGCGAATTCTGTGTTTATACTCCTTTGGTGCCAACATGCAGCAAGAGAAGACCAAAGACACAAAGGAGCATGAAGATAAGAAACACTTTCTGTTAATCATTTGACTAAAAAGCTCCCATTTTCAGCCCAGAGCAATATGCAGTCTGTAGAATTTAATCTGGTCATGACACAGTTTCAGAATTTCACAGACATTTAAAATTTTCTGCTTTACAAGCATTCTGCCACATTTTCGTTCCCTGCAAGATGGAAACTCAGCCTTCTCTGTCTTGGAGCTGTACCTTTGGATGAGGCATAATAGCCACCAGCTGAAGCATTTCTCATCCCTTTCATCCTCTGCACTTGGAATCAGCAGTGAGAATGTTCTTATAAGGAAGATCACTGTCAGTGAAGAGGTGATATGGGGTAAGGGATTCTGGAATGCTGATTTAGGCAGGTTTCTCTTCTTTTTCACATCTTTATGTTGCTTTAGCTCTTCTCCTAACTCAGAACTCCTTTCTTTATGTGACTGATACTTGATGTCAGTTCTTCTAAAGGTGCCTTGCTGCAGGAGTTATTACTTCATCATCTCTATATCTACATCTATATATATCTCAACCTCAAAGGATCTGTAACTCCATGTCATTATAATAATATCTTATAAAAATACATTATTCTCAGTATATTTCTGGACCTAAGTTTCTAAAACTGCTTTTAATCAAGTAAAACAGTCTTAGAAACTTTTCAATTAATTTCTTTTTTTCAGAGTCCTTCTAATTCACCTAAGCTGACCTTATGAAACCTGAGACGTGAGATGCTTAATGACTAAGTTAATTAAGAATATGCATTTATTCCAATAAAATCTGCAATTTTTTTTTTTTTAATTATTTTGATCCTTTTCCTGTTACTTTCAACTAAAACTTCAAACTGTACATCTTCAGGTAGCTGAGAAAGCATGAACTTTTCTTCATAACAGGATAAAGAATGTACTTCACTCTTCTATCAGACAGATGCTACTACATTAAACACTAATMAAAGCTTTCTGCTTCTTAATTTAAGGAATTTATATTTGTCTGTTTCTATATGCAATCAGAAAAGGTCTACATACCAATATCTTTAGGTTTCCTTTTGGCTTATGAGGATGTTGTCCATGAATTATATATCCAACAAGGAATAAGKGTCTGGTGGTCCATTTCTGTATCTCTTCTGTGTATGAGCAACCCTGTCATGAAACACTCCAGAGTTTATCCTACATTAGCTCAAGGCAGCAATACCTGACCAGTCTCATTACTGATTATGACAGAGATGTCTCCGTGCTGGAGAGAGTGAGCTAAAATCCAAGGATGGTGAGTTGAGACTACCTCATRTTTATCCAACTGGTGCACTGCAGTAGCAGAGTTACTAGCTGGTGTGTCAAGATAAGCTTGTTCACTGGAATAGGATAGCTGCTCTGGTCTTAAAGCATTGGTTTGAATAAAAAATTTCGCATTGGGTATTGAAACCTTCTGAAAGGTGGTAACTGTGTGTGAAAAARTAATAGCTCCAGGCTGCCCTTGCTGCTGCATCTGGGACTCCTCGCTGTAATTTTAATTGTACTTTGCATCAGAGGGCTTGAAAGACCTCTCATTCAGGCAGAAGATTCCTCTGTTGGTGCACTCTGTGTTCCAGTACACCAAAAGATATGTTCCATTTGTAAAATTCAATTTTTTTTTTTTCAAACAGCACACAAGCTCACTGGGGATGTTTGTAAAAGCAAGAAGCAAACAATTTATAGTCCCACGAGGTACCTGAGTCCATCCAGATCTTAATAATTTTTCTTCCTTTTCAAACAAATACAGATGCAAAAGTTCACGTTGTCTTTAAGTGATGCTTTCAAATCTCAAGTGTGCTATTTTCTATGAGATAGCTCTATTTCTCAGAGAAAAGAAATGTGACTAAAGAGAGGGGAAAATCTGAAAATTAATCTTGGTTCTACCCATCACTATATCATAATTTCATAGATATTATAGTGTTTGAGGAAAACAAAAAATTAGAGAATATTTGGATAAATGAACAGGAGTAATTATTTGCTGACCTTGCTACACTGATATTATAGAGTACCAGAAACCTCATAAATAACAGTTTTAGTGTTGACACAGATGTATAAGTCTCATTAACATGTAAAAATCTCAAATACTGTGCAAAGCCAAAACAAAGCTCTTGGCTTATGTGCTTTATTTTATGAGTATTTTACTACTCATTATCTGTGTATTTCTGAATACAAGCCAGACAAATATATTTTCTTGAGTAATATTTGAGGTAGAAGGTATCAGCTTGCAAAGAATAGCTTTGGAATATGACTGCTCAGTAGAAACCACTCTAGAATTTTTCACTCTGTGGCAAAACTCATGAGGCTCATTCCTCTTCCAAGAATCTCTTTCCAAAACTCATATAATTAAAACTATGCGTGTTTAGTGAAGCTTAGAGAAGAAGATGATGACCAACTTCCTTCCCTTCCTAACTTTCATGATCAAGGTTCTTTTACAGTTAATTGCTGAGTAAGGCACATCTATGAATTTATTGAATGAAGTCAATGTGAATTTTTTTCTTTTCCTTTTTCTTTCCCATTCGTTTTCCTTTCTTTTTTTTTT
>NW_026623267.1:275969-285959 GCF_030028575.1 Malurus melanocephalus
TTTCCTTTTTACCTAGAAAAACAATAAAAAACAAATCTAGATGCCCTTCTGTAAACCAGACAGTGAAGTAAGTGATGGATTAAAATTTTATTGGACTGTTCTGTTTAGTCAGAAATTTATTTCTCATGTTAGAGGTCTTGATGTAAACAAAAAAAACATTATTACACTAATTTCATATTGTTAGGGTTTTCATCTAATAAGGAGATGGGTACAGGGGAATAGTAGCCTAATATTTAGCTCTGTTTAATAAAAAAAAAAAAAAAAGAATGAAAGATAGACTATTATAGAAGAAAAAGCCTATAATAGACAGCAAAGTACAAAGTATATTATTTAAAGTTAAGCAACTATGAAAAGCAATGACATAAGTATATAAATGCAGTTTAAAGTAGCTCAGTTTCAAAAAGAAACTATATTCAATGATCTTAATGCTCTTCAGTGGTTTTCTCTTGGGGTTTTTCGCCTTTTTTTTTCTTTTTTCTTTTTTTTTTTTTTTTTTTTTTTTTTTTTTTTTTTTTTTTTTTTTTTTTTTTTTTTTTTTTTTTTTTTTTTTTTCCCTGGGAAAGACTAGAGTACACTAGTGATAGGAGGGTAGACCTGATTTTAGAAAATGAGACTACAGATATTAAGAAAAAAACCTCCAAAAATTAACAAACCACAAGCTTTACTTAATTCTCTACAGCTACAATAGATGTAAGGCTTTCAAGTTATTGGTTTAACATAACAGATTACTGAAAAATGAATTATATTTCTAAACACTATGCGTCTGGAAAGAAAATCAGCAGTGAAATCAGACAATGGTCTGTTTCATCCATCAATGTTGGTATCACAATCGAAGTGTCCTTGCAGAGGAATGAACATCCTTTTCAATCATTGTGATGTTTTTATACTGCTCCATGACCAAATCATATAATTTGACAGAGGCTCGACCCTTTATTAATCTCCATCTCAAAAACTGCAAATAGACTTCTGCAGCAGTGTTTGGTGAGAGATCTTGAATGAAGATGCCATCAGAGCAACTATGTACAGGAAGAAAATTACTGTTTTCTGGTTCTTTTTTTTTTTTTTTTGTTACTAAAGGAAAACTAGAAAGTGCAGTCTGAATTTTGCAAACCTCTTGAAATCTGCTCTGTTAACAGAAACAGTAACTGCATCCACATATAGCRCAGYTCATGGGAAGCCTTAGTGCCAGACTATTTCTTTCAAACATTAGATTTCTGAGAACTAAATCTCCTTGATCAATTTAGCCTATATATAATTATTGTGCTGCACAATGTTTACCATCACAAGAAGATTGAAAAAAAATACCACGAGGTTTAGTGCTTTCCACCTACATCAATTTAGCAAACTAATGACTTTGAAATAGCCCCAAATCAAAAACAAAGAGCTCTCAGAGACATTGCTAAATCAGGAGTACTTTTTGGTAATTGCTTAAAAAAAAATTAAAAGAGAAATTATATGTGTTGGTGCAGAACATACAGAAAACAAACATTGGTGTGAAGTAATGACGAAGTGTGGATTAATCAGTAAGACTATAAGCTTTTTAATCATCTATCTTATTAAGGACATTACAAAAAGCAGACTGCACTAGTGTAATAGCAAAAATTTAAACAATTATAGTAATTAAAGTAACTGTAATTGCCTGACACTGCTTGGCAGCTGCATTCTGGGTGACAGTTGTTGCTATCACAGAGTTTTGACCACTACCTGAGTAATGGTATCAATCACACAAGTTAGCAGCTATAAGTAGATTCAAACTTGACTACTGGAGATAAATGTTTGTGCCCTCACCTGTAGGGCACAGGTAAAATACTTTAGGTATTTAGGATTTATGTTTACAATGATAGGAATATAATCTGTTATCTTTTTGAGAAGTTTTATGCAAATTTAATTTATATAAAAATCACTTCCAGTTTAGGGAAATCATCTTTCTGTATTCTTAAATGTCACAAAGAGATACATACTTTCTTAAAGGACATAAGGAAAGCAGACAGAGAAATTTCACTTTGGCTTGCATGGTCTGATTCGTTATGGTATTTAAACTGAAAAATAACTAAGAGCAGCAATTTTTTTTTGCCAGGAAAGTCATCAATATTATGAAATTTCAAGCAAATCTAGGATAAAGCCCAAACCCCAAAAACTTGCTTTGGCAGGGTATAGTCTAAACCTTTACATCTCAATAGTGTTAATTAATTCATAGCCTTAAMTACTCAATGCATTAAAATTCAGATAGAGTGTAAGTAGTCATAGAATGGGTTGGGTTGGAAGGAACTTCAAATACCATCTCGTTCCATCCCTGCTGCCATGGGCAATGAAACCGTCCACTAGAAGAGATTGTGCAGGGCTTCAACACTTCAAGGGATGGGGCATCTGTAACTCAGCTCAGAAACCTCTTCCAGTGCCTCACCACACTCAAAATAAGGATTCTGTTCTGAATATGTAATCTAAATCATTCCATTTAAAGCCATTACCCCTTGCTCTATTACCACACTCTCTGATTAAAAGTCCCCTCCTACCTTTCACAATTTGGGGTTGTGTTTTGGATTTGTGCTGGTAGCAGTGTCGGTAATAATGGATGTTTTCACTCTTGCTGAGCAGAGATTGTTCTGCAAGAGTCATCTCACCCCTCCAGTGAGGGGGCTGGGGGTGCTCAAGGAGCTGGGAAAGGACACAGCTGGGACAGCTGAGCCAAACTGACCCTGCAGATATCCCATGCCACATGATTTCATGCTCAGCCCATAAAGTTGGGGAAGGAGGAAGGAGGGGACACTCAGAGTGGTGATGTATGCCTTCCCAAATTACATGAGATTGAGCCCTTCTTTTTGGGAGATGGTTGAACATCTGCCTTCCCATGGAAAGTTGTGGGTGAATTCTTTGTTTTGCTTCATTTTAATGTCTGTCTTTTGCTTTACCTGTTGAACTGCCCCTACCTCAGCCCATGAGTTTTCTCACTTTTATGGTCCCAATTCTCTCCCCTGTCCCACTGGAGATTGTGGAGGATAAATTGCTGTCTGAGATTAAACCACAACACTGTACTAAATATTTTAATCAAAACAATCTTTAATTTATCACAATGCTTTCCAGCTGACCAAAATATATGCATGGTAAAAGCAGCTCAGTTCAACTATAATAATTTATAATTTCACCTAGCAGTTTCTTTTAATAGCAAATCCCTCAGTGTTTAAAAGAAAAGGAAAAATCTGCCTTAAAATATTTCTCAGTTCTCTTGTGAATTTGCAAATCAGTTTTCTGCCTGTGGTTCTTGTTTTGCCTTTCTCCATTTAAGTCTAAAAGATTTAATCCTCAGTGTGCCAATTTACCGTTACCTGCTGGGGCAAACTGGGGAATGCCTGAGGGTTGCAGTTTCCTAATCAGCCGTATCAGAGGATCTCTTGGTCCACCTCACTCCTTCACTTCTTTCTGTAGTGTCTGAATTTCTTGGCATGGAAGCCAAAGGAGGAGGGGGAAGGAAAGGAGGAGGAGGAGGGGGAGGAGCGGGAGGAAGACAAGGAACGAAATCTGGATGCTGCTAGGATACATTCCTATTTGAAAAGTGCTCCTGGGAGCAGATGCCAAGAAATATTCATAGCCAAAATCCAATAATTTCTGAAGCTTTTGTGCTGGGTGGTCTTTTGTTGAGGGAGGAGGTTTGATGATTTGTTGTTTGGCTGAATTTTCAGTTTTTCTACTGTTTTTGTATGTTGTCTTATCTGATTGTTTTTTCATTGCTACTTATGCAAACTTCAGGACTGGATTCTTACTTTATCTTTCTTTCTAGCATCAAGTAAATAAAGCTATCAGTTCCGAAAAAGATAACATAGAAATCAGGAACAAAAACACAGAAAATAATATTGTTATTCTAAATCTTAATAATAATGTTAATGAGTTTCTATTCATTCATAATATCTCTACTAAATCTGTCACTGTTTTATTACACATGCCTGAAATTTAAGAAGGCAAACTAAGGACAGGATCTGGAAATTTTTCAATATAAAATAAATAAACTTAAGTTTTTGGCAGACATCCATAAAGCAGGATGAGACAATCTGTGCAGATAGTGGCAGTTTAAGTTTTGTACCTCAAATTCACAGCCCTATTCTATTCCAGACTTACTTCTTTTATATGCAAGCTGTAGATGTTCAAAACAAATATCAAGCAAATTAATAATGCTTTAAAGCATGATGTCTGCATTGTTACAYGACTGCAAACTTGTGAACAGGTAAATGGAATTTCTCTAAACTTGAGTACATCAATTTGCCTTTTGGCGATGAGTATAAGAAATTTAATCTCATACAGTTAGTTATTCCACAATATCACATTGGATCACAGGATWTTTTTCACAGAGGTGCCTTCTCAACCATATGTATAGATTTAACCATGTGATTCTACAATAAAGAGATGTTACTGAACACTATTTAAATTAGAATGGTGATATGGTGCTATACAGCATTTAAGTTAGACCTGGCTATATTTAGGAAAACATTCTTGGAAAGAGAGATATCCTCCTAACATTAGCAGTAATAGTCGTAGTAGTAGGAGTAGTAATAAAAATATTATTATAATTATTATTATTATTATTATTATTATTATTATTATTATTATTATTATTATTATTATTATTATTACAGATTCAAAAGAATATGCAATTAAATCCCTAAAGTACTTCTAAAATTGGACACTGGCACAAAATATCAGAAGAAAAGTTTGGAGTGGTGAACCTAAAACACAATTTCACAATTTCCGCTTTCTGTTCTTTGAGATTCTCCAGCTATTACTCAGCCTGTTCTGTGGCCAGGTGAAAAGCACCTGTGTATGAACCTTCGTATTGTATAAAACATTGTGTACAATATTATATGACTTGTACGAGTGTGTATGCCAGAGTTCCTACAGTATAGGTTTTGTCCTTCCTTCTACAGAAAATTCCCAAATTTACCTTTTTCCATCACTATATAAAGACACCCCAACCAGGCTTTGCTAGAGTCCAGTCATGACAGTCAGGAACTCAAAATGTGCTATTTCATCTTGCTTTTCCCAGGTAATTTGCCMAGACAACCAGCAGTGTCTAAACTTGCTTAGGCTTCCTTATCAGTGAACAGATGGTGCAAATCCACCCTGAGGTGTGGAATCTGCATCGCCCCTCTTTCTCAGACAGCTCATTGCTTTTTAGTTTCTAGGAAGGAGACTATATAGCTAAGGACACACTGTGATGGGCACTGTACAAGCATCACAAATTGAGAGTTTTTGTCCAGGRAGCTTAAATTTAAGTTTGAAATGAGAGACAGCAGGTGGATAAGACAGATGGAGAGGAAACAGAAAAATAGCAGTAAGACAGCTGTAACCAGTGCAATAAGCAGTGGTCACACCAGCTGGCTAATCACTGACAAGTGAGTTCTATCATTGCCACAAAGACAAGCTTGAAGGATTGATTTAAAGTAGAAGTGAGGATATTTTTCAAGTTGTTTCCACACAGAAATGGTAACATGAAAAAAATGACATTGTTTGTGTGAAAAAATGCAGCAAACAGGAAATAAGAAGCCAGGATTCCAATCAGCATGGCAATGGGAATCTTCACCCTCAATGTGCATATACAACCACAGATGAGGTGGGAGTAATCCTCGGAGGATTTAAGATTGACAAGTTATTTAAAATAAGACCTCCAATAAGAACCATTTGTGTTAGCTCTTTGAGGTAATGAAGACCACACTGATTTGTACAAATCTATCTAGAAATATTTTACACTGGTTGAAGAGAGACATGTTTAAATATGACTAAGAAAGAGGAGGCAAAATTTCCTTGTTTACAGGGATACATAAAGAACTCAGGAGCACCAATTTCAATAGCAGAAACTGAGCGGTTGAATGGGACTTGGAAATGGGAGTGGTTGATGATTGGCAAGTCTGAATTTTCATCTCAAAAAATAAGTCAAAAGGCTTTTTCCTGATGCAATGGATTGACCTCTGTGGACTTCCAGTGTTCCCCATACTGACAATGTGTGTGGGGTCCTGATATCTCATGTCCTGCAGAGACGGATGGCTCTGTCACTAGGGAAACTTCAGTCTGTCATTCCTATCACCATCCAAAAATTGTCTGGTTTAAACAGAGCAGGTTTTCTATTTAAGAACATAGCTTTTCAGTTTTGGTACTTTATGCTGGTCTTTGAAGCTTGTCTCTCTCTCTCTCTATTTCTCTCTCCTCTCCACAGATGGTTTCAACAGCTTGAGCTCGCCTCTCTGCAGATGATGCCAGATGCTCCCTCTCTAACCAGCAGCTTTAGCTCCCTCTCGCCCACGTACACACAAACAGGTGATATCAGATGCCCCCTCAGCTCCAGGTCTCAGCAAACTGAGTGCCAACACACACACACACACACACACAAGCAACACAGCAGATCTGCATATACCAAACAAGTGAAGCCAGATATGTTTCCATGAGTTACGACTTGCTGGAAGAACTTCATCTTTCAGTGGTGCTTCCAATGCCTAATCAATATTTACGCTTTTCTTTGCAACTATTTCTTCTTCTTTCTAAATCAACTGTAAATCGATTAAAATTTAATACTTGAGATTTAAGGGGCGGATATAAGGTACTTTGGTTTATATGTAGGTCACAGATTTACAGTAAAATCATTTGTAAGGTAAATATTTATCCCATTTATTTCTGGATCTGTTCAATGTGCTTATTCAACAGTTACTGGAAAACTAATGAAACCACCTTTTGTTTAGATGAAACAAATTGTGTATACACAGCATTTCCTCTGGAAAAAAAATATATATATTACCCCCAAAAGCTGTAAAAAAAAAAAAAAGAATTGTTCTACTTCAGGAATACTGCAAAGTTTAAAATTTTATTTCTAACTGACATTTACTACCCACTAAAAAGTATCTGCATCATATCTACTGTTATTATGGAAAAATGTATAAGTGTGAGTGAAGGGTGCTAAGGAAAGATTTTCCTCTGCTGACAATTTGTTTATTTTATATCCTTTAAACATTTTGCAGATGTCAGTCAAACTGTTGATGCCACTTTTTTTCTCAAACTTGTAGGCAGAGACAAGTGATACTCTGAAACATATTAAATAACAACATTGGTTATTTTGTCATCTTGTTCCCTCTTGCTCTGTAGGTGGTCCTACTTCTCCTCAGGTTTATCTATACAGAAAAATACAGTTAGATCAGGTGGCTTTAAGAAACCTATTAGTTTCTGTACAGCTGTAAGGGTCTAAGCATGAATTTAAGGTTGCAGAACTGAGGGATTTATGTTCTGATATAACAAGCTTTAAGTGTCCCAAATTTATCATTATGGTGCTTACTACCAAAGGACTGGGATGGCTGATTAAATCACTCAGCTGGCACTCACAGATTGGACACAATAATAGAAGTCTGTAGGAAAATACTTGACTTTTTTTTTTTTTTGCATTTCTGCACTGTTTAAGCTCCTAGATTTAAGACTTGCAATGGTCTATAATGAGTAATTAACCCTGCATTAMTATCCTAGAATACATAAATTAATCAAATAAAAACAGATGAATATTTTATAAAATTCTACCCAAAATTTGATAATATTCTGTGAAACTTCTTGAGGATAATACTTTAATTCAAGATGGCAAGATATGAAACAACTGATTTATATTCTCTGGCTTTGGTAAGAAATTATATTTTTATGTCTTTCCAGCACTCTAGGCTAACTGTAACTTTATAAAAGGTTAGTCTTACAAAAGCATTAGGTATTTGTGGTAGTCATTCTGAGTAAACTGATCATCACCACTGCAGTGAGTTGACCCTCTCTGGACACCACGTACCCACCCAAGCCCCTCCCCTCCCCAGGTGGACAGGGGAGAGAAAAATATAACAAAAAGCACTCACAGGTCTAGATAAGGGGAGGAAGAGATGGCTCAGCAATTACCATCATGGGCAAAACAGACTTGACTTGAGGAGATAATTCATTACCAATCAAATAACACAAGCAGAAGGAGAAACAGAAATAAATCTTAAAAAAAACATTTTTCCCTGGCCCCGCTCTTCTTCTCATGCTCAGTGTTGCAACTAAATTCTCTGCTTTTTCCCTCACAGGGGTGCAGGAGAATACGGAATGGGTGTTAAGGCTCCCAGGAGCCTGTTCCACTTGGTCTCCTCCTTCCATGGGGTCACAGGGCCTGCCAGAAGACTGCTCCAGCATGGGCTTCCCACAAGATCATAGTTCTCTTTGGGCATCCACCTGCTCTGGTGTGGGGTCCTCCACAGGCTGGAGGCAGATCTCTGCTCCCCTGGACCTCCATGGGTTGCAGGGACACAACTCCCCCTCCTACTTCACTGACCTTGGTGTCTGCAGAGATATTTCTGTCACATATTCTGACTCCTCTCTTCTCTGGCTGCCACTGCTGTTGCACTGAAGGTTTTTCCCCACAGAAACAAGATCTCTCCCTACCAAAACTTTTCCATGTAAACTCCTTATGATCTGTGAAAATCCCTAGAAAGAAGTGTGTTTGGAATATAAATATAACACTGAGGCAGACAAAATAAAATGAGAGAGAAAGAAGTAGTGTTATAGTGCCAAAGGACAGATACAAACTTAGGGCTGGTCCAAATCAAAACACCAAATCATTATTAATAAGACTGCCCAAATGACTGGTGGTTTTCAATCTGTTTCCTTCTTTATGATGATGGTCATTCTGACTTATTTTTCAATATTATACCTCTGCATATGGAGTAAAAGTGCCCAATGCAGGAAAGTGGTATTCTCAGATGTTTTKCTAGCCTGTGAAAAAGACTATCTGGAATACATCTAATTGGTACCATTGAAGTTAGACAAAAAGATATCTAAAAGTTATACAACGTTTGAATTAGTTCTTCCTCTTTCAGTGAAAAGTATTGATTTAGAAAGTATCCTAGGGTTTTTTTTGAAAGCTTCGGAGGGTCCAAGCATGCAGCTGGTTAGGCATAYCATCAGAGATTTTATACTTCATACAATATATTTTAAACCCGTAGGGAATGCCTAGCTCTAGATTTGATGCGCTWTGGCAGACCACCCCTGAAGATATGCAACAGTTTCAATATGTCAGACCTTTAGCATACAATTTATGAGATAACTTTCAGAGAGCWTTTTGAACTAGTTATTTTGATCTATACAGTAAAGTTTTAGTGAGCACAGAAACACTGCAAGTGATTGTCTTAACATTGGGATATTCCAAGCAGAATATCTTCCCGACAGAGATTACAGACTCCTCTAAGCCTTTTTCAACAAAATAACATTTTCCATAGCAAACACTAACTCATCTCTAAATCCTTCACATTAGATTCCAGGACCAAAGGATTCGAATTACAGTTTAAAAGTCTGGATTATTCTTTAACCTATTGCACACATATCAAATTCAAAACTATAATACAGAATTATTTCTCCTTGGATGACTCAAACTTGTTATTGTTGCTCCCCATGAGATTTTGAAAACTGCAGTTTCAGTGCCCGATAACATGAAAGTCTCCAGAAATGATGCAAAAGGTAATCAGCAACTTAATGGCAAAAATAAAGACCCTTGATCACTGGAGATATTTTAGAGCAGGCTGAATAGTTGACTTCCTTTCTTGTTCTGAAAACGCTTAGATCTCAATTTAATAAATTCATCTCTCCTGCAAGTAAACCTGCTTCTCAGAATGCTAAAACTGTATCAAGGGACTCCCTAAAGTTTTGTTACTGTTGATGAAGCTTTTATTTATTAATCATCAACCTGAGGGTATTGTAGCTGAATAAAGATTGGATTTTGTTTTTTCAGCCTGATGGTTTTTCAATGACTAAACATGAGACATAGAGATTTGTCATASCTACTCTTTATCCTCACTGTTGAGGGATATATTCAGTGCTGGTTTCTCTGTGTGTGAGCTGCAGGKTGRGCTCTGGGTGGYCGGGAGCCCCTGYCAGAGGTGGGAACTGCCAATCCTGTGTGTAACAAAGGACATGGGGACCTGTGTTCCAGCCGTGTGACCGGGTGTTCAGAGACAC
>NW_026623267.1:286400-299638 GCF_030028575.1 Malurus melanocephalus
TGTATAAAAACTTTCTCTTAGTTGCTCATTATGTAAGATAAATATCTTTAACTATCTTTAATAACACAGATGTTGGTAATTTCATAAAATCTGCAGGCAAGTATTCAAGGACTCATAATCATCATCCTGCAATGACTAAAACTGAGAAATGAGAGCATGCAGAAGAAAGAGGGGACAATAGGAAGTAATGATAATAATCTTTGACAAAAAAGCAAATGGAGAAAGACTGCAAACATGGGCTGCTGCTCCCAAGAAGGATACAGATAAAATCCAGTGAATAAACAATGATGTTGTGGCAGGGACATTACCATGGAGTGGGAATGACAACTCTCTGTAAATCCCCTTGGGTTGATGATTTAATGCAAATTGTCACAGTCAGTTGTGATCTGATACATTTGAAATGAGATGATTTTGCTGTCTTTACTGAAATGTAGTGTATATAAATACAGAAAAAGTAATGTTTCTCAATGACCTTCCAAGTGCTCTCTCTCTTTGAGGCTCAGTCTATTTTGGAGTAGCTACCTTAGCTTTTAGTCCTTAATAGACCTGTACCAAAGAGCCAGAGCCTGTCTAGAGAGGGAAATCAATAAAGTACTTAGAACAATGACGATGTCTAGAATCTGTTTATAATGAGTATGACAGTGCACCTTCCTTTACCTTATGCTCTTCTTGGTCAACAGGTTGTCTTAAAGGCTCTAAATTGCACTATTGACTTCTTGAAAATGGAGCAACTGACTAAGGTTTATGTCAAAAGGTAACACTGCAAAAGAAAGCTCAGTTCTCTGTACAACTTTTTCGAGCCTATTTCCTTAGGAACTCTGGCTGAAAATTTGATGAAATGTCAAGTCTTCACAGGTTTGCCCTTAATGAGCAAAACTTCAATTATACTTCAAGGCATTCTACTTCTTTGAGGCTTTTTTCCCCCCTTACTTGAAACTCTCAGTCTTCAAGTGTTTCAGAGACCTGGGAAGTATTATTGATTTTCCTTTACAGTGAAAAAAAAAAAAAAWAAAGACAAAAAAATTACTAACTCTAGGCAAGGTGTGAATACTAGACTGCTGCACTTTTGCTTGCAACTTCTAATTTCTTTAGATCATAAATCTAACTGACTTTCATCATATGTAATATGTTTTCAGTACAAATATTGAAAAATTATAGACTGTGCCTGCATTCCAGTGTCACAGTTATACATCACAAATAGCAGTAATGAAGTTGAGGAACTTAACCAGGTTTATACTGATGCAAACTAGAAGAGGCCTTTTCTGTGTTCCAATTCACTAATTGTATATATTTAAACATCTGTTTTATATATTTTCTCAAACTTGAAATTTCTAAAAGGCAGTAATTGGACAAATACAAATTGTTCTTTTATCCAACATAATGAAGCATTATTTTTACCCCCTTCCTCCCAGTGTCTTATGTCATATACATAACTGTTAACTACAAAAATTCATACATTTTTTTTAAGAAGGTTTGGGGCTTTTTATCAATTTAACATTTAAAATATTTATATTATTTCTTGTAATACATAGGAAAATATCAAGTAGATATTAAATATAATACAATTGCAGTAACTTTTCTTTCCACATTGACTATATCTTCTTAAGGACGAGTTTTACCTGGCTTCTTAAAGTATTTCAAATKATTATCCAACATTTTAGGAAAGCACAGAAACACTAACATTTGATCTCACAGTGTTATAGTGACTGCAAATTTCAAGTGTTAAAAGGATCTGAATTAAATTCATACCAATTTTTAACGCTAGAAATAAAAAGTTTGAAGATGTGCTCTAAGACATGTTTCTCACAAGAGAATACTTCATGTATACTTATACTTCATGTGTAAGGGAGGAAATCCAAAGCAAATCTTAATGCAGCACAAAATCTAAAATAACTGTTTAGGATTTAGTTGTGTAACACAGAGTATTTTAATCCCACCAGTTAAAGAGCGTGAAGGATCCAAACCAGATTAATTCCAAACATCTTTTCCATCAKTATTAACTGGTGTCATATACTGGTCAAGTATCTCAAACCCACTGTATTCACAGTATTAATTGTGCAATTTGTTTAATGGCATCTGTGATTATAATCTACATTGTTAATACACCACACAAACTGGCTAGGGGGAAAGGACTATTCTTATCCTCCAGATAAGGAATATATTAATAACCATCCTCTTAGTGCTTGCAGAATGACAAGATATTTGCAAGYCTTTTTTGTTCTAACTGGATTTAGAGATTTAGAGAAAAGCAAAGCAATTAGAAAACTGCATTTATAATTATTCCAGTTCTAGAAGATGACAGGTGTAAAGAAGTGTTTTTCATGGATTTTAGAGGGAGAGTATGGCAGCTTGTGTAATTCTTTCCTCCCTCTCTGCAGACACTCTATACAAATATTAATTTGCTTGTTCCAGAAAGACATTGAAAGAAGAAAACAAGGGAACTGACACTGCACAGCAAAGTGTTCAGCTCTAAATGTAACAAGGCATTGTGGAGTACGACTGCTGTAGTTACACAGGTAACACCTCATTCAGACAGCATTTTCATCATAAATTAAACTCCAATCTATCAACTGAAAGGATTTCAATGAAAATGCATCCTATTTTTGATGCTGACTTTGATTAAAAACTCATTAAGAACTTTTGAAATGGTTATCACTCTTATAAAAGAAGAAAAAAAGAAAATCTTCCAGCTATTGTCTGATAAATCAGAATATTGATTTGTTCTTTGTAGAAATATGTTATAAACAAATGAAAGACAGTTTTAATAATTCTTATCTAGATCTATACAAAAGTCTCAAAATTACAGTCGATTCTTTTTCAATGTCACTTTATTTAAATTGTTTTCATATGGTTATTTATTTATCTTGGCAAGTTTTCCATATAAAGAAAATTTTAATTTTTTAAAGTTCAAAATCTCTAGTCCTACTGTTATGCCCTCTCATTAGACTGCTGGRATACAGAAGACAAATCTCACCCTTCAAGTACAGTAGGCCAGACACAAAATTCAGGTGCATTTTAGTTGTCTATCATTTCAATAAACAGCATTCTCTGTCAATTAGWCTATGGCAAGCAAGATAGCTCTAAGTTTATTACCAATATTATGTATGTAAGGCTTTTTAAGTTTAGAGGCATTAACTCCAGACATTAAAATGAGTAAAAAAAATCTAGAAAATTAGGGAAAATTCTTTAAGGTCTCAGCCAGCTTTTGCTTTTTCACAATGGCATACAAGCATACTGCACAAGGTATGATTTTCTAGGATTATTTTTCCTTAGACATGACTTTTTGTGTGCTTTGGTAGAATGTGTTGCATATTTTGCTCTCTAGAATGTGAGGTCATTTATGCAGGTTTCTCTCTCTGTATTCCAATATTTAAWTTTTTTTATGTATTATCAGAGAAAAAGAATATGTAAAATAAAATAAGATACAAGGAGAAGTAACATTCCATAAAGAAGGGCTTTTCTGATGAAAACCAAAGAGGCTTCTAACTCTAAGGCATATTACAAACCCTTGGTTAATGGGATTGAAAATGAGGCATTTTTAAAAAGGGAAAATAAAAATCTCATTCAGAGAAAAAGGAAAAAAAAAGCTTGGATAAAATAAGAAGGGATGCAAGATCCCAGAATGTTGTTTAACTTGACTGAAAATATCTGTAACACTTGCTACCCWTCTATAAGATTTGGTTGAAATAGATCTAAGTGAACAAGTTTGTTGGGAAGTGTGGAGTTAAGAAGACTTCTGTCATGTCTTCCATAACTTCTGTCAGGCAAAATATTTGTCAAAGAGAAGAGAAACAGTGGTTTTGGGAGGTCTTGAATTTGGGCCTTCCTTTTCACTGTTGGGTTTTTTTTTTTTTTTTTTTTTTTTAGGTTTGGTTGTTTTTTGGCTTGTTTTGGTTTTTGTGGTCTGAAGGTTTCTTTGGGGGGATATATATTTTTTAGAGCTTAATAAACATACATACAACTTTCAACTTCTGTAATTTCAGCAATTGGAAGATAATTACAAAGGCAAAGCCTGAGGAATAATTCTTCATATTTATGTCTGCTTTGTTTATTAAATTCCCAGAAAATCATTTGTAAAGGTGAAACCTCACTGATTGCAGGTTTTAATTTTTTGGGTGATTTTTCAAATAATTRAAACCAGCTGGAAATGTAAATTAAGCATTAGGTTAACATTAATATAAATTTCTCAGCCACATTTCAAGATAATTGATATTCAGCTAATAATGAGCTATAGCAACATTGTTGCCAATTATTGTAAGGAATTAGCACACCGAGTTAGTCTTACAAAAGAGGTTATTTTTCAGGACTTCTGTTGAGTATAACCAAAGCAATGTGTTTAGTCAGTTTTTCACATCTTCATTAATTATCTGGAAGAAAACAGAAGCAGCATATTAATTAAGCTTATGTACATGCTTAAGCCTCTTGTTAGCATTTAGAATGAAATTAAGGAAATAAAAAGTGACACAAACTTATAAGGTACTGGTTTATATAAAATTATTCTYACTGTTAATATTCTTTTAAAGTAATTTTAAGAATTAGTCAAAAATCAGCAGTTAATGTAGAAAAGGAAACAGACTRGGACATAAAAAAGACCTGTCTTAACAAAATAATTTAGAGAAAAAGGGACCTGAGGATATTTCTAGTTTTGCTCCCTACTCAAATTAGGGTCAATTTTGAGACCAAACCAAGCTGATTAGAGTAGTATCCAGTCCAACCTTACTAAACAACAAGGACAGAGACTGTACAGCCTCTTTGGTAAACCTGCTCTTGTGTTAATCTCTCCTCATGATGAAAAGATTTGCCTGAATTTCAGTCTGACGTTGCTCCCATAGTCTGTATTTGTTAAGGTCTCCACCTCTCAACTGTTGAAGTTCAAGTCTCTCATCAAATCACCTTTTGTAGCCTCCATCCATTGTAAAGTGGCTCTGAGCAACTTTGTCTTTGACAGAAGCCAGACTTTGGTCAAGAGTCAAAGTTCCTGAGTCCCTGCTCTTCCTAGCAAGGGTAATGGCTGAACTTCTGCATCCAGGGCTAAGAATTTTCATTTGCAGGACACTGATACTTCACTTCTACTTTCTGTGGTGTCAGAGCAGAGAGCAGTGAACCTCATTTGCTTCAAGAAGGTATTACCCCATGCTAGGCAGCGGGTGTGACATTTCTTATAACCAACCTTCAGCTGCTCACCTAGCTGACCAAGCATTTAATTTGCTCCTTAGAAGTAGTCTGAGGGCACTCAGCTCATTCTTTTGCAATGAATTAGAAAAGAGAATAATTTGAATTGTCTCTTGTCATTGGCATGGGTTCAGCTGAAAGTTCTGGGTTCATGAGTAAAACATAGCTCCAATGAGAGAAACCACCTGTGTTAAGTCAATAATGCACCCTAACTTCTTTCCAAACAGAACTGTARGACAAAAAGTGAATATTCAACCCAGATTATTTATGTATAAATGTTACATATTTTATTATTATCAGAAGTTTTTAACTAGTTCAGTCCAATTAATATAATCTCAAAATAACTTGAGAATGCTTTTTGCTTTTTCCTCCCKTAAGCCCTGTATTCATTTCCGACCCCCCCCCCCCCAAATACTTCTAATGGTGTTAAATAAATTACAATTATAGCTGAATTATACTAACATGTGTGTCAAGTATGACTGTTGCTCAAGTTCTCCTAATTATTAAATGTCATTCTTTCTCTAGATGCAAAAGAAAATTCTGGTACAAAATTGCTAACAGAAGTATATATTCTTTCAGTGATTCTGTTGGAGTATGTATGTACCTGGAGAGACTGCAAGATACCTCTAGAAATTTTTTGGAACTTCATTTGAAGTCAGTGAAAGTGGTGAAAATTTTAGCCTAAATGGGTGTGAAAGATGTTTCACACAAGATAAATGAACAATAAATTAAGAAAGTACTTGTCTTGTCTGGTTCACTAATGGATTCAGAATAACACAAGGAATTCAAATTTAACCATGATAAATTTAAATGGAAAGAAGGGATTACAAGCTCAAGCAAAAATACTTGCTTTAAGGGTTRCAGAATATGTGAATAGTCAGGCATMAGATTRCTGAGTRCAGAAACAAATAACTAATATATACTAGTATTTTAAAAGATATGATCTGTAATTTATTTTTGAGAAATTTTACTGCTACAAAGCTATACATAAGGCAGTTCAACACAGACCGAATCATTTTCTGCAACTTAAGCCAGTTAAGGCTGCTTTGGCAWAGGGATGGATTGGATATGGTTTCTCCAGCTTTCTGCCTCAAATGTCTGATATAGGTGCTAATCAGTTTTGCTCAAATAAGGGTCTCATGACAGTGCCCATAGATGTATATTGACCAATCCATTCAAACTACTTTGCTTTCTCAAATTTCCCTGAGAAAATTAAATAACCATCAAAAGAATAGCATCACTTCCATCAATGCCCTTCTGCTTCTTAGGGGTATTTGAATTGGGTTATTCCAATGTCATTTCAATTCTTCTTTCTTTGTAAGAGAACTATCCCAAACATTTTGCTTAGAAAGTGAAATCTTCTTATTTTGTTAAATTGTCTTTCCACATTATGTTGCTGTCAAAAAATGTTGATACATGTAAGCCATCAAAAATGGCAAATTTGTTTTCATTAGGAAGCTTTTCAATTGTGTCTCTGTGTTGTTTCATAATCTTCTTATACATAACCTCTAGGAATTGCACGGAGATGAGAGGCGCACAGATCAGCTGCTTGGTTTTTATTATTTCTCCTCCTGAGATTTCACTGTTACTTCCAGCACGTTTAACATAATCTTTGCACAAACAAATCTCCTCTTTTGTCTTRCTAAGCCTTTTCTATCAAGCCAGTTTCAAGAGTTTGGATATGAATAATATAATGATATGCATTTTAAGATGTTATAAACTACGTGCAGGAGAAGAATTCTAATGTATCTTATAGGAGCATATAGAAAACCAGTGCCATATTGATAYTTCATATTCCAGTTGCAAAAGGTTTTTTGATTTTCCTAAACTTATGCATAGAAAATATTAGAATCATAAAAGACCCCAAATATGAATAAATTGTTTTTATACATTCAGAATTATAAAACAGTATAAGGAGCAAAGAAGCAGAAAGTTAAAATGACTTAGTGTTAAGAAAATGCCTTATGGATGGTTTAATRTTTCCAATATTATTGTTTTAAAACAATATTAATGTTTATTTATGATCTTATAAACACTTTAATTTATACATTGCTCAGAATAATAGCTGTATTTGAGGAATAAGAAAAAGGGCCAAATCATGTAAGAAAAAAAAAATATAAATTGCTAAACATGAAAATAATAAATGCAGTTTAATAAAAAATATTGTCTGTGAAAAACCTTGGAGAAAAAAAAAAATATGATGTGAATATTCAGGTCCTTAATATATCCGGTTCTGAAATCTTACTGAGTTTGTGTTCATCTAAAACAGGACATTTTTCTTCCCTTTTATGTACTGTTTTGATATTATTTCTTATTCGCAGATAATCTTAAAAACATGCCCTTGGGAGTGGTAAAGCAAATTTACTCATTACTTTATAAAGGAGATGCTCAAGGGAACTACAGAGATTTTCAGAACCAKCACACTGTATTTCAGAAACCTTTATGAAATGGTTTATGCTCATATTTAAGTCTGTCTTTTTTATTTTTTTTTTTATTTATTTTTTTTTTAATTTTGAAAGGACCTTGTATGTATTCTAACTAACCTTTACTCAACTCTCGGCAGATCCCTGGTTTAAAAGTATACTACAAAAAAAGCACATGTATATTCATAAGGAATAAACAGCATTTAGACCAGGGACAATATTTTCTATTGCATTTTTATTTCTTGGTAAGTTTGGGGTATTGTATTGTTCAGGAAAATGAGAGGTTTATAGCACAGGCTGGTTCAGGGCACAGTGCTGACAGGCTCTGTGCATTAACATCTCTGAACATCTCTGCAAAAGGGACTCCASTGCTGACTTACAACCCCTCTGCTGCTCCCACACTCGTTGTGTGCTCTTTCCCTGTGCCAAGGCTGTCAGATTTGTGTTGTGTGGTGGGATTTGGACTAGCAAGCCTTCCACTGAGGACTACAAAACGATCAGCAAAATAAATCCACACTTTCTCTAACCTGGAAGTAAAAGTAAAGTAAAAAACATGCATAAATCCTTTCTTTGACTACTTCATTGACCCTAACATTTACACTCATTTGGAAAACAAAGATATTACATCTGTACTTTCACACCTTTCTGAGTGTCAGAAAAAGAGCTTCTGAATGAAGCTCCTAAATTTCCTGTAAATGATATATGACTTAGGAGCCTTTCTCTTCCTGTAAAAAAAAGAAAGGGTGTGTACATGGGAAATCTGTGATTCTGGATCCATTTGAGATCTCATTCTCAATTTTTTTATGCCAAAAAAAAGTTTTATTGTTGAACTACGGTGAAAGATCCTTGCTTCTCAGGGGAGGTTTAAGTATTGTTAAAAGTTTCTGAGAGTAAAGTAATCTGGAGTTGAATGTGAAGACCAAGAGGATCGGGGAGAGTTTGGCACTTCCAGGCTCATGAAAGCCTTTGACACTGAAACTTGGCTATAATCATTGATTTTAATATCACATGTGACAAAGTTTCACAGCAGGTAAATAGACAATCAGTTTCCATGTCCTGTTGTCTCACTTCAGCTTATACTGAAAAATTAGTGGAAAATTTACCTCTTCTTTTCCTTTSTAGATATCMCTTTAGAATSTGATTTCTGAACCTATTTGGACCTRAACCCCATAAACTAAAATGATAGMCARTATTAAACTACTCCARATGAGAGGCTTCAGTYAATYAGARCAGTAMAACTTTTTCAGAATTTATAAACTATTCATACACAGATTAAGAAATTCCTTCTGCTCAAAACATCCTACAATATATCTACTCATTATCCTTGCTGTATACCTAATTGCAGTGACACTCAGAAGACATTGGGATAGGTGGAAAAAAATGCTATGTAAGTGTTTTTTGCAGATCTACATTTGATTTCTAGAGGAAGAAAATAGAGAAGAGCTATACATGCATGTAGTAAACCCAGCAAAATGAAATTCTAACCTCCCATTCCAAAGTTCAATATTCAGGCTAAAATTTTGTGTATGAGTTGTATGTATATGACTCATATTCTTTTTATTTGTCTGCTCACCAAGACAACCTCTTTCAAGGCTAGGATTACATTTCCTGATTCCTCTTATTTTAGAAGACCCTAAAGTAGCCAAATACAGAGCTCTGACTCAAACTGTCTCTGCAGCACAGTTTATTTCTAGAAATCACAATAAAGTTTTCTTTGGCACCTTAAACTGCATTCAATTTCATTCTCTCAAAAACCTTTAAATTCTGAATTGGTTCTTCAGACTAGTTTTGTTCATTCTATCATGCTGTGTCATAACTCTTTTGCTCCTCTTAAGATTCAACTTTATAAGAGGGGAGAGGGGAGGGAGAAATCTATTCATTCCAGATTATTTCGAGGGAATGTCTCCACTCACATTTGTTGGAGAGCCAACAGACTAAGTTTTTCTCATTTAAAACTAAAATATTCTTCTCCTTAGGGCTCTGYTCAGACAGTTTCCTGACACCAACTTCGGATCTGACATTTTGCTGGCACTCCACACTGCACACCAAACCTGTGTGTTTGAGAGTTCCTGGCACTYCCCTGTATGGATCAGTTCCTGTGCAATCTAACAGCATGGTGCAATCTTTTATGAGGTATTTCTGGTAGAGAAAAGGATTGATTTACAGCAATAACTGCATTTTTCCCACTTATTCTCTCCTGTGGGGTCTGAATGTGTCAAAGGCACTAACAAGAGCATCATAGATATTAAGAATGTCCTAATAGGGATGAACTAGAGTGTACTTAATGCATTTTATTTTCCTCTGTGAAATAATTACTGTATTTTTAATGTATGTTGCCTTTAGAAATAATAATATACATTTAGAAACATAACTTATACTCAGATTGTTATAAATAAATTTATAACTGTTCACTGTTAAATAGTAAAAATTGGAATCTATAATGACATATGAAATTCTAGACACAAAGTTTTACTGAAAAGCGTTTGTTGAAGTACATGAATTTCAAAAACACAGAATATATGTTCTTGCTTTTAAAAAAATGGGTGAACAATAAATCCTCAGATGTTGTTCTGTTTGAGAGGTATTGTATTTAGACAATTAAGTTCAAGAAAAGAGATTTCATTGATTGTAAAGGCAACTCTTGACATTATGTAAGCTATGAAAATCTTTGAAGGACAATGCTTTGTCAGACAATATTTCAAATAATTTTCACTTAAAAAAATATCCTAGTAAGTATTACATTTGTATACAAATATTGAAAAAAATGAAGTTTGGAAATGAGAGGGTTATTTTGTAATAGCATAACCTGTAATGTCAATCCCTCAAGTGTTGCAAGTGACTTGAAATAATCTAGAGTTAAAAAATTAACTTTTATTGATACAATTAAAAATTGTTCTTTAAACCTTTCCCAGTATTAAATGAGAAACATACAATTTGACTTCACATATGATGMCATTTTCTTAAGTTGCTGCCAGTCAGATGTAATTCCTCTCAAGTAATTTTCACAATGGATGAATTTGCTCATATCCTCGGGACTGAGATTAACTGTTTTAACATAKAAGAGGAAYYTTGCAATATTCCACTCCCAGAAGATTTATGTCACACTGCATCACCCACTGAGTTACTATATCACAGAAAGAGGAAGATTTTCAAGAACAGGAGCAATAGCACAATGTAGACTATGCTGATGCAGCTGTCATTTGAAAGCACTAATATCTACTAAAAACAAATAGTTAGGTTCYTGACTCAAACCAGTAAATCAGGTCTTTTGAAGGTATTTAAAGAGAATTGCTTTTCATAGCTGTTTTTCAATAAGTATACTGGCTACATAATTTTGAAATTCACTGAGCAAACAGAAAAAAATGCCACAAAATCAGCATCAGCTCATAAATATAACGGCTTTTTTCTATGGATTATAGAAATTATTTAATTAAAATTTTTACTTTCCCTTTTTTCCTATGTGCAAAAAACATTTCTACATTTTGCTAAATATATAGCTTAGTTTTCAGAAGGTGTCTGAAGGAAATACTTTGCTTACTTGCAGCATGCTCCAAGTGACAATAATATTAGCATTAATTAATCTGTTCAAAATCTCAATACTTCCTATCCTAACCTCTTCCCAACACATTATCTAGGATAGAAAAACTTATTTTAATGATCCAAACAGGAAAATTTTTTAATATCTCACCTGAGGCATATATGTAAGATCATAGTAACAGTTCTCATTTACTGATATCAAGCATATGCACTGTTAAACAGCAAAACAGAATTTAATTTGCTGGCATGGACGTATACCAAGATACTATGTAAATATATTATTGAAACATTCTGTTTTCAAAGAAACCAGGATACTATGTAAATATGTTATTGAAACATTCTGTTTTTAAGATATTGAGTGTTTGAGAAAACCCCTTAGGTTGAGGTACCCTGTAACCCTTTTCATTTTACAAGGATCTGTTGGGGGTTGGACTAAATGATCTGCAGAGGTCCCTTCCAACCCTAACTATTCTGTGATTCTGATCCTGTGGCTCTCTGGATATCCTGTAGCCCTCAGAGCTGCCAGTAGCCTTTGCAAGCATTTATGTGGTAATGCCTTCTAAGAGACTTCTGGCAAGATTTAACTGTGTATTCAGATAATCAACTAACTATCTATAAGAGTCTGAGAAAAAGAAGGGTGTCTAAGCTATACTATATTACTTATACTATACCCAACAAGTATTTAGTAGATAACATTGATGGAGCCCACAAAAAATTTCTTAAATTAGAAAACTGATRGTAAGCACCAGTATTTAACACACARGACTGTAGTGCCATTTGAACTACCCTAAGTTGTCCACTGACTGGTATGAGAAAATATAAACAGGATGTCACTGCTTTGTGGATTGACAGCCAGAGGCCGAACTTAGATACACCCTGTGCTCAGGACACTGAATCCCCTTACTGAGAAATTCAGATGTGTGAAAATAGGCATTTAGYGCTGTTTGTGTTGCCACATTTGCCTCAGCCCTCCTACTGGAGCAAGTTTCAGATATCTCTTGCCTTTGATATTTGTAATCCCTTTATATATGACCTGGGTTTCTTAGGGAGACTAGRTTCTCATGTGTGGGCAAGTAATTGCATTAACTGAGTCAGTCTCTAGATTCCCTTAAATCCATAGTTTAAATTCACAGCCTATAAAGGCAGTGTGAGTATTTAGAACATGTTCAGGCACATCTGTATAAAAATGTTGGTGTCTGTCTCAGACTGAACCCTAAACCCTTTACAGCTGAAATGCTGTAAACACCCAGATGTGATAAAATAACCTCAATGTTCCTGCATCTGGAACAGAGTGCTCCAATCTTCCACCTGTCTTTCACATCCATCTCCTATGGATGGCCATGGAAAGATGTTTAGCTGATAATGTTCCAATGACTCCACRTACGTTACACATGTGTGCTGCAGAAGAACCATTTGCTACTTGGAAGTCTTTGAAACTAAGGAAMAAAGTAAGATCCATTAATATGTTTTTAAGAGTACAAAAAATTGTGCACACTTAATTTAAGCATTTGTCTTAATTTGTAGCCATTCAAGAAATCTTGAAGGTTCTCAAACAGTAAGAATTTAAATCTTAATTGCGTAGGGCTAGAGTTGGAACTCTGAATGAGACATCAGTTTTCCATTAAAAAAATAAAAATTCTGAGCAAGTGCTTTCTGTGACTCACGGTACAGCTCTGGCAACTTTTGTGATAAAGTTTGTATGCATCAAGAAATAAATTAATACAGTGCATCATAAAAAATAATATTCACTTTAAATTTATTTAATTTTCTTGATGAAGCTTTCTCATTTAAAAAGGTAAATGGGTATTACTGTCATTATTTATTATTCCTAGAGCAACAATAGTTGAAGATCAATAAAGTTATAGGCCTAGAGATGAAATGCTGTTGGTGTTTTAGCAAATATATATAATATGAAGAATTTGCATTGTTGAAACTCAGTATCTTCCATCAACACTAGGAAAACCAACTAAACAAGTAAAAATAAAACAAATTAAAAACCAGAAGAACCCCTTGTCACCTATATTACCATTTTTATGGTCTAATAATTGTGACGTTAGAGGAGTATGATTATCCAATGAAACAACATTCACCAGTGAAATAAATAAG
>NW_026623267.1:300397-310095 GCF_030028575.1 Malurus melanocephalus
GGTGTGTTTCTGCTGCCAGCCCGGTTTCGCTTCTACAATCCCTGACCAGGTGAAGCCGCGCGGCTTTTCTCCCGGCTGGAGGAGGATCGCAGGAGAGGCAGACGGGGGTCCGAGGAGAGCTGCCGAAGCTAACAGCTGAAACTGTAACAATGTAACTGGCTGCACTCTGCGAGCAGAAGGACTCCCACGGAGAGAAAGCTGAGCGAGAGCTGAGCTAAAAAGCCCGGAATCGTGGCAGCGCTGGCTTTTTAAACCGCCTGCGCTGCCTTTCTCAGCAGCTCACGCGGCTTCTTCTGGTTTACATTTAAAGATACAGAACATCTTTTGGGCATATATGCCAACAGAAAAGGAATACAGAACAAAATTGGCACAAAAATCAACCCAAGACATTCCACCCCCTATTCCATATCTGTTGGCTTTTAAGCCCAAACTAATATATTTTAACTTTAAAAACACACACACACATATATATATATATATATATATATATACGTATATACATATATACAAAATAGTGACATCTAGCAAACATTAATCATAGTCATCTTAACATTACATGCGGTTTTCACTCAAGATCAAATCTCCCTGAGGTACACAACGAGTTTCTCTATCTTCTTTTATTATCTACCATGTAGAACCTGGCCCCTGAGCAAAAGCAACCCCACGGATGGGTTTGTCTTTGCTCGAGGCAGGATTAATCCACACACTCTTTCCTAAAAGACCTTTGAGATGTACTGCTGGGACCCTGTCTCTATCTACTGTGTGTAAGGGTTCAGACTGGGCAGGGCCTGCTCGGTTGGTGGAACCTCTGATGTTTACTATCCAGGTAGTCTTTGCTAAGTGCTGTTCTCAGTTTTTGAAAGTACCTCCGCCCAGTGCCTTCAAAGTGGTTTTTAAGAGTCTGTTACATCGTTCTACTTTGCTAGCAGCAGGTGCATGGTAAGGGATATGGTACACCCACTCAATGCCATGTTCTCTAGCCTAGGTGTTTATAAGGCTGTTCTTGAAATGAGTCCCGTTGTCAGACTTAATTTTGTCTGGGGTACTATGCTTCTAAAGGACTTGATTTTTAAGGCCCAGGATGGTGCTACGGGCAGTGGCATGAGGTACAGGGTAGGTCTCTAACCATCCAGTGGTGGCTTCTACTATTGTGAGCACATACCGCTTGTCGTGACGGGACTGGGGCAGTGTGATGTAATCTACCTGCCAGGCTTCTCCGTACTTATACTTGTCCCATCTTCTTCCATACTACAAGGGCTTCACCCGTTTGGCTTGCTTGATGGCAGCGCATGTCTCACAGTCGTGGATAACCTGAGAGATACTATCTATGGTTAGATCCACCCCTCGGTCTCGTGCTCACTTATATGTGGCATCTCTGCCCTGGTGGCCTGAGGCATCATGGGCCCATCGAGCTAGGAACAACTCACTTTTGTGCTCTTAATTCAGGTCAATCTGGGACACTTCTATCTTTGCAGCCTGGTCTACTTGTTCGTTGTTCCGGTGCTCCTCATTAGCTCGATTCTTGGGGACATGGGCATCTACATGGCGGACTTTCACGGGTAGCTTCTGCACCCGGGCAGCAATGTCTTTCTACTCTTCAGTAGCCTAAATCGGTTTTCTTCTACGTAGCTAATTGGTTTTTTTCTATCTGTCCAGCCATCCCCACAGGGCATTGGCCGCCATCTATGAATCAGTGTAAAGGTAGAGCTTTGGCCACTTTTCCCTCTCAGCAATGTCCAAGGCCAGCTGGATGGCTTTGAGTTCGGCAAATTGGCTTGATTTACTTTCTCTTTCTGTGGCCTGTGCTACTTGTCGTGTAGGGCTCTATACAGCTGCTTTCTACTTTCGGTTTATCTTGACAATGCGACAGGAACCATCAGTGAAGAGAGCATAGCCTTTATCCTCTGCTGGCAGTTGGTTGTATAGTGGAGCTTCCTCAGCCCGGGTCACTTGTTCTTGTTCTTCTTCATTAGCAAGACTAAAGTCTTCACCTTCAGGCTAATTTGTAATTATTTCTAGGATCCCAGGGCGATTCAGGTTTCTAATGCGGGCGCGCTGAGTAATGAGAGCGATCCATTTGCTCCAGGTAGCATCGGTGGCGTGGTGGGTAGAAGGGACTTTTGCTTTGAACATCCACCCCAGCACTGGTAATCGGGGTGCCAAGAGGAGTTGGGCTTCAGTGCTAATCACTTCTGAAGCAGTTTGGACTCTCTCATAGGCTGCTAAGATCTTCTTCTCTGTTGGAGTGTAGTTGGCTTCAGACCTTCGGTAGCTTCGGCTCTAGAATCCCAGTGGCCGGCTTCGAGTCTCACCAGGGACCTTCTGCCAAAGGCTCCAGGACAGACCATTGCTCCCAGCTGCAGAGTAGAGCACGTTCTTTACCTCTGGTCCTGTCCTGACTGGGTCGAGAGCTACTGCATGAGCGATTTCTTGCTTGATCTGGGTGAAGGTTTGTTGCTGTTCAGGGCTCCAGTGGAAATTATTCTTCTTGCGGGTTACTAAGTAGAGAGGGCTCACGATCTGGCTGTATTCAGGGATGTGCATCCGCCAAAAGCTAATGGCACTCAGGAAAGCCTGTGTCTCCTTTTTGCTGGTYGGTGGAGACATTGACGTGATCTTATTGATGACCTCTGTAGGGATCTGACGCCATCCATCTTGCCACTTTACCCCAAGGAACTGTATTTCTCGAGCAGGTCTCTTCACTTTGTTCTTTTTTATAGCAAAGCTGGCTTTCAGGAGAATCTGGATGATCTTCTCCCCTTTCTCAAATACTTCTGCTGCTGTATTTCTCTACACAATGATGTCATCGATATACTGAAGATGTTCCGGAGCCTCACCCTTTTCCARCGCAGCCTGGATCAACCCRTGGCAGATGGTGGGGCTGTGCTTCCACCCCTGGGGCAGCCGGTTCCAGGTGTACTGCACACCCTTCTAGGTGAAAGCAAACTGAGGCCTGCACTCTGCTGCCAGAGGAATGGAGAAGAAGGCATTGGCAATGTCAATGGTGGCGTACTACTTCGCTGCTTTGGATTCCAGCTCGTACTGGAGCTCCAGCATGTCCGGCACTGCAGCACTCAGTGGTGGAGTCACTTCATTTACGCCACAATAGTCCACACTCAGTCTCCATTCTCCTTCAGATTTGCGTACAGGCCAGATGGGGCTATTGAAGGGTGAGTGGGCCTTGCTGACTACTTCTTGGCTCTCCAGCTCACGGATCATCTTATGAATAGGAATCACAGCATCTCTGTTCGTCCTGTACTGCCAGCGGTGCACTGTTGATGTTGCAACTGGAACATGTTGGTCTTCCACCTTGAGGAGTCCAACTGCAGATGGATTTTCAGACAGCCTAGGCAAGGTGTTTAATTGTTTGATGCCATCTGTCTTTACAGCAGCTATTCTGAAAGCTTACTTGAATCCCTTTGGGTCTTTGAAATACCCACTTCGGAGGAAGTCTATTTTCAGGATGCATGGGGCCTCTGGACCAGTTACAATGGCATGCTTCCTCCACTCCTTTCCAGTCAGGCTCACCTCAGCTTCCACTAGAGTCAGGTCTTGCGATCCTCTTGTCACACCAGCAATAGAAACAGATTCTGTCCYAACATGTCGCGAAGGAAGGAGTGTGCACTGCGCACCAGTGTCGACCAAAGCCTTATATTTCTGTGGTTCTGCTGTGCCAGGCCAACGAATCCACACAGTCCAAAAGGCACGGTTCTCCYTTGCCTCTGCCTGGCCAGAGACAGGGCCCCTCTAGCACTGGTTGTCATTCCTTCCCTGGGCATACATTGCAGATGTTCYTTCCAGGGGGTTGGACATGTCATTCTGCCTTCYGTTATACTGGGCAGCTTGGTTGTGGGACACCGGGGCTACTTCTCTTCTGGGGAAGCTTCCTCTCTGAGCATTGCYATTCTTCAATTCATGCACCCGTGCTGCCAGGGCAGAGGTTGGTTTTCTATCTTACCTTCTCATGTTTTCTCCATGCTCACGCAGGAAGTACCAGAGGTTTGTTCGTGAAGTGTATTCTCCTTGTCYGGCAGGKGGACGTCTGCTCCTGGTGATAGGCCCTCTGGTCTGAACGGATGCAATTTGGAGAAGGCCTTCTTTAATCTCTTTCCTCAGCTGCTGATGATTCTCCTCCATTTTGTTCTCTACCTTCTGTATGCGTTCTGACAAGCTTGTTTCCACAGCAGAAATTCTTGCATGTGTGGGGCCATGCACAGTATCTGCATATGCACGGAGCTTTTTCGCCACAGAAAGTATAGTCTCATCTCCTTCATTGCATTTTATCATCGCTAAAGCGGAGGCATATTCTTGTGGCCTAAGTCGCACAAGTTTTAGCCACATCAGCGGTGTGCATTTTACCATGTCTGGGCTCCTAACTGTTGGATCATTTGAGAAAATGATCTCCGACACTGCCAGCTCTCTCAAGCATTTAATCCTTTGTTCTATGGTCTTCCAGAAAGTCTGATGTATCTGGAGATCTTCTACACACATGTATCTTWCCCTCACACTTTTTAGGAGCCGGGCCCAGAGACTGAGAGGTTCAGACCCCCTTGCCATCCCTTGGTCAATAGCAGCATCACCTGACAGGGATCCCAACTGCATCGCTTCACCACCATCCAGCANGTGAAGATTCAGAAAAAATACCAGGTAATGCCTCAGAGAGGAGCATGTAGAGCTAATGAGTGAATTCGTTTAGGATATGGAGTGTGTCTCTACAGCAGGAACAGCTGCCAGGCTCTGCAGTCTGCGCCTGAAGAAACTCAGCCTGTGGTGCAGCCTGAAGATGGTGACAATGGCAGGAAGATGCAGAACAGTCAGTTTTGTGAAAGGGTCAGTCAGGTATGCCTTCAGGTATCTTTGGATTTTCCTAGTGAGGTGGATAAGTAGATAACCCCATCAGGTCATTCAGAGAGTCTAATTAAGCCTCAATTTGAGCATGATACAACTGACAGACACTTAGGCAGAACAAGAATGAGTGAACATGAAACAGAAGAGAACTTGCCCACATCTCTTCTAAAAGAAAATAGAACATCCGTGCTGGAATCTACCAGACATGAATAAAGAGCCTCAGAAGAAAAGTCAAAATATTCAAGATTAAATGCAAAAGCAAAACATCAGCAAGAAAATATGTTTAAAAAGGGTGAACAGCTTGAAAGCCTTTCCTTTACTAGAACAAATGAAGCTGTCTCTGCATTCCTGCCCAAGAAGCCACGTCTGCCTGTGCCCTTAAGATTCTGCAGACCCTTGGGAAATGCGAGAGCAGGTAACTTGATCTTAACAGCGCAAACAAAGCCTGTACCCCAACAAGTGTTAGCAAGGGAGGCGCACTCGATAGTCCATCAAAATGCAAGGGGTTTACACCAAGAGTTTCCAGATCCCTATTAGTGAAGCAAAGGCAATAGTTAGAGCATGCACCATTTGTAGCCATCACAACGGAGGCTGTGGCCTGGGTCTGGGGGTTAACCCTCGGGACTAGAAGCAAATGAAATCTGGCAGATGGATATCACGCATGTACCAGAATTTGGAAGGCTCAAATATGTGCATGTCACGATTGACACCTGTAGCCACTTTATATGGGCCACGGCACAGGCAGGCGAGAAAACCATCCACGCTGAGCAACATCTCTGCAGCTGCTTTGCAGCTATAGGAACCTCGCAGAAGATCAAGACAGACAGTGGGCCAGCCTATTGCAGCAAAAGACTTGAACAACTTTTGTGTCAATGGGGCATAATTCACACAACCGGGATCCCTAATTCCCCCACAGGACAAGCCATCATAGAAAGAGCGAATGAGACTTTAAAAGGATATTTGAAAAAACATTCTGACGCAGAAGACCCCCAATGAAGGCAGTTGAAATATCTCTGTGTCCTAAATTACCTATGTGTCTTTGAAGAGAATAAGGTGCCTGCTGTCACTAAACACCATCTATAGACTAAAAAGGAAAAGNATCTTTAACATCGAGGGGAAACTGAACATCTTCAAAAGGTGATGTGCCAGATTTGAAGGGGAAAAAGGAGATGAAAGGCTGGGAAACATCATCCCCTATTTTTCCTTCAGCAGACTGGCTATGATTACTAAAAATACCCCAAAACAGGTTACTCAGACTAGGACGAAGAAAAAATATCGCATACCAACTTTCAAAAGCTCCCAGTACCTCTCTTAAACTTTTATAAATCATCACTACAACACCTATAAATATAGCAACACGAATTTGTGTCCCTGATCTATAAAACCTCCATGCAAGGGACAAAATTGTCCCTATATATGGATAGGCAAATAGACCTAGAGACYAAAATGACAAAATTACTTCAAAGAGCATGGTGACTTCTAACGAGAAACAAATTCCAAGCATTTAAAACCAAAATACAATTATTACAATTTTCTCTTCACTTTTCAAGCCCTACATTGGGCGCCAAAATTTGTCTCGGTTTTGAGACAATGTTTTCAGAGAAAAACGTTACAGAGAAACTTCCTCTGAAATGAAAATTAATTTGATGATTTTTTCTCCTCACTAACAAGAAATAGATACTGGGCAAAAAAAAGTGAAGAGAAAAAAAGGTAGTTTATTTACACAGTGCCCACAGGACACAGTTAAAAAGTAACGGTTAGATTTTCAAAAGAAAAACCTCGCCACAGCGGCGCCGACGAGATGGCGCCTCCCCCCACGTAAACAGATACAGAGTAACGGTTAGATATTCAAAATCTCGCCAYGCGGCGMCGACAAGATGGCGCCTCCCGTCCCCGGGAAAAAAGAAACAAAAAAGAAAAACAAACAAACCACGTGGCCGTTTCTGAAACAGTGGCAAAAGAGAAAAAAAACCTGTACTCCAGTCTTTTCTTCCTTGTGACGGGTCAGAGGACTCGGTGTGTTTCTGCTGCCAGCCCGGTTTCGCTTCTACAATCCCTGACCAGGTGAAGCCGCGCGGCTTTTCTCCCGGCTGGAGGAGGATCGCAGGAGAGGCAGACGGGGGTCCGAGGAGAGCTGCCGAAGCTAACAGCTGAAACTGTAACAATGTAACTGGCTGCACTCTGCGAGCAGAAGGACTCCCACGGAGAGAAAGCTAAGCGAGAGCTGAGCTAAAAAGCCCGGAATCGTGGCAGCGCTGGCTTTTTAAACCGCCTGCGCTGCCTTTCCCAGCAGCCCACGCGGCTTCTTCTGGTTTACATTTAAAGATACAGAGCATCTTTTGGGCATATATGACAACAGAAAAGGAATACAGAACAAAATTGGCACAAAAATCAACCCAAGACATATGGAAATGTCAAAAATGCTGCCTTAAATTCCCTAATTATCATAATTACTCTAAGATTATTTTTTGAAAAAAATGCTTTAAATTAAAAAATTAAAAACAAAAATCCAAAGAAAAAAAAAAAGAAAAAAAAAACAAATAAAACAAACAAAACCCCCCATAATGATGTTTTACTTTGTAAAAAAAATAAAAAAAAAAATCCAAAGAAAAAAAAAAAGAAAAAAAAAACAAATAAAACAAACAAAACCCCCCATAATGATGTTTTACTTTGTAGAAATCCAGAATGACAATAGTGCTGGCTCCAAAATGACCTTTTGCTTCATTAGAGGTTCTAAGTTGTTTTCTCCATAAAAGCTGAGACAGATAAGATTGACTTTCCATTCATATGAAAACAGGATTATCCATTAGGGGTTCCTACGGTGACTGACAGATCCTCTACCTTCATTAAATAAATATGTTTCAATAATGTTTGTTTGCTAGAATTAGTTAAATAAATAAAGATGAATAGTCATTTGTTTCTGCATCTTGTGAAGTGGTTATGTAAAGTTTATTTCATAGTTAAAAAAATTGGCACCGAATAGTTAAAAAAATTGTTAGTTAAAAAATAGTTTAAAAAAATAGTTTAAAAAAATAGTTAAAAAAATTGGCAGTGAATAAAGTAAACAGAAATTCATCTGTTCAGGAGACTACAAAAAAGGCATAATTCCTTTAATTTATGCAGATTACAGGGTGTATTTTTAAGAGCTGTGTCATYTTCACTAACTGTTGTGAATTCCTTGCTTCTTCAAACTACTGATTTTCTATTTCCAATGCTTATTTTTTGGTTTTGGTTTTGGTTTTTGATTTGATTGGAGTTTTTCTTTATTTGCTTGGTTTTTGCTTTTTTTTTCCCCTCAGATTTCAGCAATGCGTTAACTATAATTTGAAATGCAAAATACTTATAGATGGCAGAATTTCATTGTGGTATTAATTTAAATTATCTAAATGATGGATAAAGCTCCCACACTCCTGGATCCTCTTGTGTTAATCAGCATCCTAATGCCTAGACTTGCTTGTCTCCTGCCAAAGCTTAGACGTGTAAACATTTCTTTTAAGCTTTATTTAAAGCTGCATTTTGCATTTTGGATATGTCTGAAGACCGGTTTTTAAGTGATCCACAGTTCAGTGTGTCAGCTGTTGGCGGCACTAGAAAATACAGCTACAGGTTGCAGAGTCTTAAAAATAGGATTTTTAATTGGACTGAGTTTCCCCAGCTGACTTCTCCTTTAAAGGTTTCCAATTAACATATGATTTTGTTTTCYTTTGCAGAAAATGTGAAGTAGAGGGAGCAGGAGGGGTCTGATCTGGGTTCATTCAAGACACTCAGGCTAAATAGTGAGTTGCTACCAACAACCATCCTTTCACTGAACTCCGATGCATTTCCTCTTCAGAACACAGGTTTTCATCATTATGTTCTTCTGGAATCTGATATTTCTGTTTCTGTGTGGTGCAGTGTAAAGCCACCGAGATTTTGCCATCCAGTTCCCACGACTAATGAATCCTTCTCAGCAGAAATGGCAAGCTCTTGGTATTCAAAGCCATGAAAATACAGTATATGAAAAAATATATAATTAAGAACCTTGATTATTAATACCAAATATTAAGTCCTTAGTTGCTTCCAATTAATTAGCACAGCTAATAAACAGACCATACCCAAACAGACAGGAGGGTCAGTCCTTTGCTTCCTCAGTGTGGGGACCATGTAGTGAAGAGAGATTTAACAACTACAGCTTTAAATCTCCAACGCCCTTTGTTCTCTGTCGCCCTGCAACAGCACAGGCTTCAGATCTATTTCTRGCATCTCATCACAGTTTACCTTTTTTACTCCAAAATTATAGTGAGTGTTGCTGAGCAGTTTTAGAGGAGCCATAGGTGGACTARCCTAAGAAAATGAGTAATTTCACTGACATGGCAAGAAAGTAAAAGATAAACTCACAATAGCTCTGATAAATCTGTCTGTTACAGGAGCAAATTGTTACAAAAGTACSACAAAATGTTTTATGCTTACTAGTTCTTCCTATTAATAGGTGAATATCTACATTTTGTAGAGCCAGTAGAGCATTAGACACCAGCTTTTCAGGTGCTTGGGAAGGCAAATCCCATAATCACAAATATTGCCCCTTCCTCCTCTCCTTCCCTCTGAGTTTTCATTGCAGGACACAATATCATATGTCAAGGAATATCCCTTTGGTCAGTCAGGGTCAGCTGTCCAGGTTGTGTTCCCTCCAAAAGTCTCACCCCTGCCTATTTACTTTTGGGCTGAAGAGAGAAAAAGTAAAAAGCTTGATGTTGTGAGAGAATAATTCAGCAAAATCCAAAACAAAACATGTTATCAACACCGATTTAGTCACAAATAAAATGCACAGTAATGCATGGGCTGCTGTGAAGGAAGATGTCTTGTAGCACTGA
>NW_026623267.1:310120-344611 GCF_030028575.1 Malurus melanocephalus
AAAAAAAATGATATATTCAAACTTTCTGTTTGCAGTTTAATTTTATCTAATGCATCATCTTTCAGAAAAAATGCTATTGGTTATTTCTTCATCTTTGGAGGCAAATATTCTTCAGGAACTAATTAGACCCTATTGAATATTTGCCATGCACCTTTTAAAAGTTATGGAAATTTCTTAAAATCACACAATTCAGGAAATCAAGAAAAAATATATACACAGCTTTAATAAATTTAAAATCTATGTTTTGGGTATAGAAATAGAAATAAATACTTCTATTACAGAAATAACCTTGAGTGTGGACCATGATGGATACTGTAGTTAATTAAACTGCGTGTTGAGGTAATATATTGCATTGGAAATGGAAGCATTTAGATGAAAAGGTGGGAAATGGATTGGRTAATAGGTAATGTAGTCCATTTTTTGAAAGCACGATAATGAAAAGAACTCATTGAGACAGATGAGGTTGTTGTGCAGAGTTTAGCACTTATATACATATCAGTGTAAATTTACTAGTGGGTTTTTGTTTTGTTTTAGTGGCATGAACGATATTATTCAGACAAGCAGGTTTTTTAAAGAAACACTTCAAGGAAAAGTTTTTGAGTCTATGAAATTTTAAAGTATATAATTAAAAAATAAAACATGAAAAAAATTGATTGTCTTTATATATGAAATCACATTTCTTTCCACACAGAGGCTTCTTTCAGGCTCCATTTTCTCTCTGGATACATTGCAATCTCASCTACTGTTTTGTTTTCTCACTTTTATGATTTTTTTTTCAGATAACTACATAATCCTCAGCTTCTAAGAAAGTTTAATTTATTTTAAATTACAATAGAAAAAATGAAATCTATAAGACATATGCAGAAAAGGCTAAATAATCCTAAATATTACACCTTTTGTTGCTTAAGGTGATCGATGCATTGATGCAGAKAAAGAAAACAAAGAACAAAAAAGGAAAAGTAATAGAAAGGTAAAAGGAAAAGAAAATGTAGTAAATATGAACTTCATTTATCATATATCAAATGCATCACAAGATGCAAATGCATCGAATATGCATTTGATCTCACTTTAGAATTATATCTGCTCATTGGAAAGTGTTTATGACCTCTGAATATTATATCTCATTTGTTTAGGTAAATAAATAGCTAAATATTCATTTGTGTAAAGCAACCTCCATTCTTTAGTACAGATTGCCCAATCAGGGGTTAATTATTACAAATTTTTGATCTTTAACCTGGTCCAAGGCATCTAGCTTAGCTAAATAATCTGTATGGACTCGTTAGATGTTTCACTGTATAATGTAAACAAGAATGTTAGGAACTAGAATAACAGAAAAAGTTGAATAAACATCAGCCCAGCTATTGAATAGAGAGAGCTACCAAGGATGTCTGCTGACATCAAAGAAAATGAAGAATGAGGAAACTAAAAAAATAAATGTTTTCAAATTATTTTATAAGCTCAGAAAAAAACATAGCCTTAAAATAAGAAAGATGAGCCAATATTTTGCACAATGATTAGGAAAGTGCTAATAGAAGAGCTTTTCAAGAAATAGTTTAAATAGTTTGAAAGAAATGGGAATGTATCATATGAAAATGATGAAGTACTTAATTTTCCTTTAGTAAAGCAATGTAGTATTCTAATGGGAATGTATAGGGGATAAACAATTTTAAATCATCTGGTTTTGTTAACTTGCATGGGGAACTTATAAAAAAGCTGAATGAGAAGATATGTGGTTTTCTTAAACCTGTTTTTAATGAATGTTCATATACTACAGAAATTTCATTAAATAGACATAGAGGTAATGTTATACAAAATATTCAGGAAGAGCAAGCTGGATGATTCAGGTAGGGGAAATATTAATATCTGATATAGTAAAAAAATAAGTAAAGAATGCCATACTGTAGCTTAATCTCAATGCCATTGAAAAATAATGGTGTAGAATAAATTACTATCAAGTAATCCATGTATCACAAAACCTGAAACAAGTTTTCTCTGAGAATACACAATAAGTTTCTAAAATTGTCTTGAAAAAATAAAATTTTACTCTGAAAAATACTGTGAACTACAGGAACTTAAAACATGGTCCGGATGGACTGGAGCCATTGATGTTTACATAAGTTGTAAGAAAGTGACTATAAGTTCGTTGCTCTTGATTTCTTGATAACACAGAGATGAAGTGAGAGACTGGAGAAAATGAGTGCTGGCTCAAAACAGCTCAAGTATGTGTGTGAGTGAGGGGTGAGCAGACAGGGCATGCTCTGCAAAAAAGGGTTGGAGTTTGTTAAGTCATGGCTTTGAGAAATGCTTTTTTTTGATTTAATGTTGCTTTAAAATTTGCCAAGTGCCTTTTTACACCTTAATGCTCTAAAACGTGCTAGTAAAAGTTTGTGGTTCACCCTTCTGAGAATTTTGTTGGGTTCTCCTTTGTGCCTCCTCAGGCCCCTAAGGCCCTTTTAAAAAACTTGATAAGTGAGCCTGGAACTTTACAGAAGGTAAATAAAGGACTTAACAGTCATATGGAAGAAATGGAGTTAACCTAAGGGAACAGCAGTTTAATGGAAGTAAAAAAGTATTTACTCATCTGGGGAAAAGAGTTAAGGATGATATAGATGAAATGGTGAGGATGTCTTTTAGAGAGGGGTAAAAAGAAGGGATTGGATAAAAAAATATTGTCACCAGTCCAATATCATTACAAAAAAGAGAACTAATATTGTCATTGGCTGAGGAAAAACAACAAAGCAGTAAGTAGGGTGAAAAAATAACATTGCTCATGCTAAAAAAAAAAAAAAAAAATCACTTAAAGTGTTATCAGTTCCTAAAATGTCAGTAAAATAATTTGAAATCCTGATGGAAAATACCATTTTAAATGACAGAACATCATATGTTTTTGGTTTGAGGGAATTAAATTTTTTAAGTGAAATATATTTTATAATGAATTAAAGGAATAATATTGGTAGATCAGCAGTAGTTTTATAAAGTAATGTTTTCTTAAAATATGTGTATGATAAGCTGAAGCTTCCTAATATCATTTAACAGATACATGAAAAATATTGGTGYTGTGTATATACATTGCTGAAAAAAGAAGAGGATTCTTAAAAGACTAGTTACACGGGTATTGACTGTTCTTTAGATGTACTGACAATATGAGTTGACTTAGATCGAGATAAAAGCAATACCAACATGAAAAAAGAGATTAATTTCAAGGTACCCATCTGTATCATCTTACTTTTGTTCAATGACACCTGAAGGCAGTTTCTGAGATGAAGTTAAATGACAATATATGGCAAGACAAGCAGCTAAATGTTCTCACGCTTCTGGTCCCCTGCTAGTCATCAGCCATTGAAGATATTGATTACAAAGGAGAATGATGCATATTGCTAGCAAACCTGACAGCAGCATTTGAACACATCATTCAGTATTGAATAACACAGAGCTACTTGTCAAAGCAGAAAATGTTTCTGTCCACAAGGTCTTGTCAATTATTATCTTTTTCATGAATTTTGAGAGCAGTGAATATCTTAAAGCTCTGGCAGAAATAGTTCAGTGATACAAAAAATGTTTAAGGATGCCAGATATTTCTGACCACAGCAGCTTTCAGATAATGTTAAGGACTGATTAAAGAAAATTTTCAGGCTTCATTATGGCACATTAATTTGTCTTTTGTGAAAGAAAACTTCTTAGAAATGGCCTTATTTAATGTCCAATGGGTGTTTAATCCAATTAATGTTTGTCCCTGTCCCTTTCATAACGAAATGTGTTTTGCTTTCGATATAAGCAATAGCTTATGTCTTTGGAAGTTTGGGTTTTTTTTGTTTTTTTTAATCAGTTTCTTAATTGCCATTTWCTCTTGCTATTACTGTATTATCAGGAGATTAAAAATAAAACAAACTGCTCTCCACATTGTTTCYCTCTCAGGCAAAATAAAAGAAAATATTCAAGACAGAGAATGTGGCACTGAGAGGATTGTAGAACTACTTGACCCAGCTTATTATCTTACTGTTATTTCAGATACCATTAAATCAGGATAAGGTTAGCAGGTTAACAATGCATCACCATTACTTCAGTTTTCAGTGAACAGAAAAATACTTTCCAACATCTAATGGAGCTCTTTCTTTTCTGTTTCCAAAACATATGACATCCGTGMTCACTTTGACCATTGAATTACTTACTACATTAAAAAAAAAAAAAAGTGAAGCTAACTGCTCAGTATCCTGATGCTTTTTCAGTAACTTCCTTTTTTAAAGGGGAGAAAGTTTTATTTCTATTGCGTGATTTTTTTTTTTTTAATGGTCTTGCATCAAACATGTTCTCATTAAACTCCTAAAGCAGGTAAGTCTTCCATGCCTTCAGCTTTCAGAATGGAGGCGAGACAGAAAAATGTTATTGTTGAACATTGGTTTTGGTATTTTGTGATGAAAATTTATCTGCCCAGAGAAAAAAATAATGAGAAAAGGTAAAAAATGTTATTTGTTTGAGAAATAGAAAATATGTGTGCCTTACAATAATGCAGCACTCAGAAAGAAATTAATGTGGCTAAAGAAAAAAGAAAGAAAAAAAAAATTTAGAATCCTGGCAAAACTTCAACAGAAATGTTAAATAAATTAACATCACAATTATGCAAGGTACTTACCTCAAGTCAGTAGCTTGTTTCATTAGACCAGAATAGTCAATTACAACTTCACAAAGTAGTAGTCAGTCATCAATCTATTGATTAATCTCATCAGTGCCACAAAATTATTCCTTTTTCTCCCCTTTCACTCATCATGCAACCACTGCCCCAGGGCAAAACAGGTGGAAAACAACAACATCAAAAACAACCTAGTAAGTTGGTGGCTTATTCCTAATAATACAGACATTTATCTTACTGGGACAATGAAGGCTTCTATGYTTACTGGAAAATGTGCGTTTTTAATGAGTCACAAATTGTGTGTGCCTTGGAGAAATTAGTTAGGAAATAAAAGTTCAGAATACTTCCTGACATTGTTATAGTAAGCCTGTATTTGCTTTCTTGAAGAAATTTRTGGAAAAAATTGACAGTGGTGTCTCCTCAGAATAAGAGATACACTGAAAAGATAGTTTCATATCTCATAATAAGGTATTGACTCTAACATCTTAAAGAGATAAGCATGAAGAGTTAAGGAAAACTAACCAAATTTCAAAAACATAAAAAGTCTTACTGCTTCAAATTGACTTTTTTTTAAGGTAGTTAGCAGTTAGGAAGCCATAAAATGTATCTACCTTATATTTATTATGTCATTTGTTCATTTCACAGTGAAATTAGTGTAAAACCTTCACTGGAATTACCTTATTTGCAAGATCTGAACATTGGGCACAAAGAAAGTAAAAACCCTTTCTGTTATTTATTTAGCTTCAGAAAAAACAGCAGCATTCTGTTCAAAAGCTAAAATTAACTTCTTTAAAATAATAATGTATGTTGTTTTCCCAAAGCTGACAGACCGATCAGCCTTAATTAAAATCCAAAACAGTCTTCGTAAACTACAAAATGGCCAATGTGCTCCTGAAACAGAAAGAATAAAAAACGTGATTTACATCATGAGAGCTATATTAATAAAGTTATAAACAGTAAGGAAAGTTATAAGAGCAGAGTAGGCATGGCTAGATTCTGGATGGATGGATAGAGGATAGAGGCATGGATAGAGGCATGGATTCTTCATATGCTATATTTTTGTCTTCTGATGTATCATCATAAGAAAACTAATATAATAAATTGTCAAGATGAATGAATACACAGAGAGCCAATTTAATAAAAGCTCTCAGTTGTTCAAGAATTAAATCAAAGAAAGGAATTTGTTCTACTTAAAAGTAAATTTATTAATAGCACCTATTAGAGGCAATGAAATGCATTATTAATTTTAACGTTGTGAGTAGAAAAATCTACTCATTGAAAAAAAAATCACTTTGAAACAGTAAGTCTTTTTACAAACTTGAAATTTTGATAAGAAAATTAGTTAGATACCATAGATATGTTCTTGCGCTAGCCATACTGATGGTTCAAGACAGAGAAGGTTACTGTTTGGATTTTTTCTAGATTTTTACATGTCTCTTTTGGCTATTGAAGACTATAAATGGTAGGTCAAAAAAGCAATGTCTTGTAAGACTCAGTGATGCCATTAGAAATGTTCATTGTAGCTTGAAATGGTTTTGTAAGCTGCCTATATCACTGGTGTCTTGTCATCATCATCATCATCATATAGTCTTCTTGTCTAAATACATGATAGTTTTTTTATTATTTATTCATAACAAAATAGGTGTAATCAGAGGGTGCAGAGCAAATAGAGAATAAAACAAGATTGAATCATTTAAATCAAATACCCCTCTAAATGAAAAACCCTGAAGAACCTAACAYCTGTTTTAGYTGGTCCRCAGGGSAGCAGAGATCCACCTGCAGCCTGTGGAGGACCCACACCAGAGCAGGTGGGCACCCAAAGGACGATGAGACCCTGCAGGAAGCCCATGCTAGGCCAAGCTCCAGGTAGGACTTGTGGACCCTTGGAGAGAGGAGCCCAAGCTGGAAAAGGATTTGTGACCCACAGGAAACCCACACWGGAGCAGCCTGTTCCTGAAGGCCTGGAACCCATGGAAAGGACCCACACCAGCRAAATTTGTGAAAGAACCACATTGGAGAAGCTCATGAAGGATTGTCTCCAATGCAAGGGATCCCATGTTGGAGCAGAGGAAAAGTCTGAGGAGGAAGGAGAGGCAGAGWCACCATGTGATGAACCACAGCCCCCATTCCCTATTCCCCTGTGTCACTCAGGAGAAGAGGAGGCAAAGAATTTGAGAGTAAAATTAAGCCCAGGAAAAAGGGAGGCGTGGGTTGAAGGTGATATTTAAGATTTGTTTTTATTTCATGTTACCCTACGCTGATTTGATTGGTAATAAATTAATTTCCCCAAATGAAGTCAGTATTGCTTGTGATGGTAACTGCTGAGTGATCTCCCCCAGTCCCTATCTCAACCCAAGAGTCTTTCTTTGTATTTTCTTTCCCTTGTGCACCTGAGGAATGGAGTGATAGAGCACTTTTGGTGAACTCCTAGGGTCCAGCCAGGGTCAGCCCACCCCACTGCAATACATAAGCAGATTTGCAACACTGTGTACATCTATATGTATTGATAAGTTACAGAAGACATTTCTGCCCTGTTCTAATAATTCTCCAAATAATGCAGTGAAACCAAGTTTATTTTGCAATATATCTGGGTAGACCCTTGTGTTGTTTGAGCAAATAAAGTTCTCTGTGTTTCCTTTTATCTTTAATCTTCTGAGGAATAGGAGAGCATAGTAACACTGTTTTTCCATGACTATATTTTTATTACATCTAGGACATTATGTGTTTTTTCATCACAATCAATTACTATTAATTTAATAGCTTTATGKGCTTTGAAAATTTTATATTTTTTATCAAGGGTATACAATGACTCCCCAAAAAGGCTATAGAACTTATCTGCTATAAAATTAAAGACGTTTGAAATCAACAAATTTTCAAGTTCATTGAACAGTTATAATCAGACTAAGCTTCATGGGAAATACTTTCACACAATTGTAAAAACAAAGGTCGGTATTGATTTTAAAAGGTTTTGTGCTGCCTTCTAGATCATGAAACTATGAGATTACACTGTGAACAAATGAATATAAATGTGGACGTCGCTGCTACTGTTCAGGGATATAACATCCCTGGTTTACCAGATGATTAGATATAAGATATAATTGTCTCTAATCTTGTGAAACATTTGAAGTGGAAGATTGTTACTTTTCAGAGAAGCCTGTGGCGAAAAGCAGTGATAAAAGTCAAGTCTCCATTTATCTTGTATTAACAGTGGCAAACACTGCTTTTCATTTCAAGGWGTTAAGTGACAGGAAGTTATTTCTTGGAAATGTTATTATCCTTTTCTCTGTTTCTCAGTACTATATCTAAGTATTGGTTTGTGAAGTTCAATGCTGTGTAAGAGATGAAGAATCAAGTTCATTGAAAGTCTTACACTTTGGTATTTAATTGTGTCTGCATGTAGATGTGTATTTATTTCAGAGTATGGATATGAAAATATGTGGAATATATTTTGCAACAGACAGTGGCTCAGCTTCACTGCTTTTCTCAGCTACAACAAGGACGATAACAGAATTCACCGACATTTATTCACCTTTAGCAGATCTTTTGTTTTCAAGTATTTGCCTTCCAGGAAAATTTTTCTAAATAAAAGGCATGTAATTTTAAAGRTGTTAATTCCTCAGATATTGCACTCTTCAAGATTTTTTTCCCCCTCTCTCATGCAAAAAACCTTCTTCCACCCTTTACATTAATGTGTGTGTTTTCCCTGTAGAAAAATCACATAATTTCAGATGCTGTGGGGTCTGTGAAAGAGCTAATGCCAGAGAAGGTCTCAGCATGCAGGTACAATACAATTCCTCTTCCAGTGTGCTGCAGTGCTGGGCTTGGCAATGGCATGTGCTTAGCACAATGGGGAAATAAGATTCAGTGATATTTTACCAGGATTTTAAGGTTCTGGTACGGATGGGCTATGTTGTCCCTAAAGAACTTGTGAAATGAATGTGTAACATTATGAGAAACAGAATGAGTGACAGATTTTGATAATCAAGATTTACTCACTTAACAAGATTTTATTTGCGTAAAAGTTGTGTACACATGATCACATATAGGTTTAATTTTTGTACTTTGAGTGAAGAAGTATTACTGGAATTCTATGTAGAATTATTGTGATAGGCATGATTTGTTGCAAGGCATTCTGTCTTCAACCCCTGTGAGCACTTAAAAGCTCACATAATGATGTAAAGTAGAAAGAAAATTATGTTATGTTGCATAGATCTATTAATCCCATGACAATCARCAAGGCCATGAAATTTGTGTCCTACAAAATTTTTACTAAACAGGAAAACATTTTGTTTTTTTCTCATTTTTAAGCTCAGTTACCCATAACCCTGCTCTCACCCTATAAAGTGAAACTGAAGCTCTAATGTAACTATTTGATAAGAGAGGTAATAGCTTTTAGTGAAAATAGATAACACTGGATTGTCAGGATTGGATGTAATTTTGATAGACATGACGTGTGGAGAACTAGCAAAAGGTAGAAAATGAAAAAAAAAAAACCCCAGTGGACCACAATTATATTTATGATGTAGAAAGCTAGTATGCTTTGAACTTTTAAATCTCAATATTTAGCTATCCCACTGGAAAATAATATTATTATTCTATGTGTCAGTTAATACTGCATTGTAAATTTAAACTGAATTGGTAGAGAAAGAATTATACTCTAGGACATTTTACAATATCAATTGATTGGAGCTTCTTTGGAAATAGAGCTGACAATCATGAAGTTTAGACAGATTTTTGAAGGATGAAATATGACCTTCTGATTAATTTTACCTTTTTAAACAATAGTGTTTTAAAAGTGCTTTTTTTCAAAAACTGTGTTTAGGGCAAATGAAAYGCTGCAAAAATAGATTGTGCTCATTTCTTTCTTGAGGACCTCAGGGTAGATATTTGACATTATGTAATGAGGTCTGTATACYGTTCAGGTATTAGAATCACTGGACCTTTTTAGAACTAAAAGAAAAAGAAGCCCTGAGGCCCACACTTCTAATCTCAACAGGAATTCCAGTTAGTAGAGGTAAGAAGAAACTGCAGTTCAGAAAAAACCAGATCCTTCTCTTCTGAAGTGACACAACTCAACCATCACAGCCAACACTTGAATTAAACTCCTCTAGGCAAAAAGGTGAAGCTCTGGAAGAACCACTAATGTTTCTCAGTTACACTTCTGCAAAGGCCATCCCGTGSAAATGGATTGCAGAATAGTATAGAGTGAACTGGATTACTGGAAATATTTAATCTTTCTTTGTATAGAGAAATGTCTAGATCTAATGGTTTAGATCTAATGGTAACTTACCTCAAAAATAGATAATTTTTCTTATTTTTGTACAATGCTAAATTCACATAGTGAAGGGGAAATTCTTGCCTCTAATCGTGTTTTGAATCATAATTCAAAACCCTTTAATAACTCAAACCCAAATGCTTTTTCTTTTTGGATTTAGGAAAAAAAAACCCTTTTTCACACCAACTGAGAATGAAGTTGGAGTCATCTCCCTCACAGAGGCRTCTTTTTCAAATTAGACATGAAAAAAGAACAGGGACATGACAGGGGAGACTTGGCCCATGATRTTTACCTGTGCAAATTCAATAATTAATAATAGACTGGAATACTTTGCCTTTATTTTTCTCTCTTGAATGAAATTACAGTATAAAGAAAGAAGCAGTGTTTTTAAACTTCAGCTCACATTGTTTTCAGACATTGTTCATAACCTAACCAGACAGAATAAACCCAAACTTAGATGAAGAACACATACGTTAATAGAAGCGCGGCATTTTTTCTGAATTCTGCTGAAATATCTGCATAAGCCTAAGAACAAGCATATCCCTCCTGTTCCTGTGCAGGCTACTTGGCATAGGAAAAGCCCCCTGAGCTCTGCAGCCTCACACTTCAGTCCCTAATGAGTGGCAGTGGGATCCCTCTGCAAAAGCCAGAGCAGCATGAATTTTGAACCAGCTGAGCCAGTGTCTGAGCTTACTTAAGCTCTGAGATTGCTGTGAGAACAACCAGCAAAGCCTGCAGATACCATGGCTACCAGCAGACAGCCAGCAGGTATAATTGGCTACTCTGAACTGTAGAGGCTCATATCTCAGYTCATGTCAGTACATTATAGAATAAGCTCCAGGGGAAAGCTCCTGTATTAATTACAGGGGAAAYGAAAATGCTAGTTGGTTCTAGACATATACTGTAGTCCCTTCTCTCCCCCGTACAGGTGAAGCAGTATATGTTAAAGTATTAGACCCTTTTTATAGAAATTACATTTAAATGAGGAAGACTATTTTTACACGAGCTGAGAAAACAGGACCAAAAACATAACCACCAACACCCGCTGAAAAATATTGTCCTTGTCACCTCAGCCCTGTTTTAAAACCAAGAAATTCTGAAAATGCCCCTGCTAAATTTTTCTTTTCAGTTGTTTACATGTATTTTTTTTTCAATTTCAAACCACTGCTCAAACTTTCCTTTCACCCCGTCCAAAAAAAGTCAAGTTGGATTTTTTGTCACTTGTTTGTTCGGGTATTTTTGTTTGTTTTAGATTTCCTGTTTCAGTGACTTTTTATTTTTTTTTTTTAATGTAAGAAATAGAAAAAAAAACATCTATTCACCTTATATTATGCTTTTTCTGAGCTTTTTGTTGTCCTTTCACTTCATCCTTGTAGCCTGTTTTGCGTATTTTCACAACGTTTATTTCAAGCTGTTCCTGTTATTTTTCAGTGTAGATAATTTCCTTCATATTAAAGAGCAAATATAGTACAAATAGTTGTCTTAGTATGTAATATGCCGATAGCTACATTCAGGTGTGAAACTGTGTACTGATTAGAAGTCTTATTTTGCATTTAAGGAGACGTGAAAGTGTTCTAGACTGTAGTTAAAAAATACGTTTATAATTGTAATCCAAAGCTTAAACAGTGGTTTTGTTATATTAAAACTGCTGGCAACTTCAACAATAGTCATAATTTTTTATATGAAACCGTTATTTTTAATTGAATGTTAAAAAAAACAAAATTAATGAATTTGCTGTTAACTATTTAGGTTCTCTTAATCCRAGGATATTTGTGACAAGGAGAAGCAAGAAAAATGTACTTTTATTTTTCTCATACATCAACCTGATGGCAGTATTTTTGCCTGAGTACCTAAAAACATCTAGCTATCAAATTATTAATAATGTTTTGAAAAAGTTTCTGTATCTACCATTCTAGCAATCACTTAATAAATATTAATCTTGTATTCTAATATAAYCCTGTCTCCATGAAAAAGTAATTTGAGAATTACTTCATATTTATATCCATAATACAATATAAATATATGGAGTGCATTTTTGGCAGTCATAAAATTTAAAAGTTATAATTAAAACTCATAATTGGTCTCAGCATTTGTCTTTTCTCTTGCCTGGAGGTGTGATCATTGGTTAAAAAAAAGGTGTGCAATTTTAATAACAATACATCTGGGAAATCAAAATTTCCCTACTGCAAAAAATTTATTTGATATTACTTTAATTCTACTTGGATTAACTGTAACTCAGAATCTTTCTGCAGAAAGAGAAGTTGATAAATTATTTAAAACCTAAATTCCCATTATTTGAAGATCTTTCTAAGGATAAAAATCAACATTCTTACAGAGTTCTTTTTTCTCTGATAGGAAGAAAAAAGTATAAAAAAGAGAAAATATGCATGGATGCCACCTATCCTTCAGAGTATGGCACTTAAGAGAAATGCACTCTGAGAACTCTTTACTTGTATATATTTATCCAGGATCCTTCTATATTTTTTTCTGAAGTCTCACTTCGATTAGCAGTCTTCTGGTTTATGGTTCCCTCTGCAATAAAAACTCACAGGAAATTTAAAAAGACAGGATTATGTTCAGAAGGTTAAAAATCCTTTCTACATCTTTCTTACACCCAGGATCTCAGCTTTATTCCTTGTAACAACTCTGCAGAGTGTTGGTTGGTTTGTCCAGAGTGCTGGACCAGGAGACACCTCTTTTTAGCAACCTCCTCTCATGGGTTTGTCAGTCTCTCACAGTGTTTCAGAAGGAGGGTTTCATTACTATAAAGCTCTGTATAGCACAGGATATTTCATTTTTAATAAAAATACAGTGAATTCAAACATGTTAGAATACTGCATCTCCTAAAGTGACAGTAAGTGTGTTCTGCGACCTTTTGACACCACTAAGTAATATCACAGTGCAATCCTTGAAATAGTTTACAATCCATGTGAGCTTCCTACCAAGCWGTGTGGTGTTGTTGACACACCTGAGGGACAGGATGCCATGCAGAAGGGACCTGGACAAGCTCAGGAAGTGTGCCAATGGAAATCTCATGAAGTTTAATATGACCAAGTTCAAAGTGCTACACCTGGGTTGGGACAAACCCCGGTATCAACACAGGCTGAGAGATGAACAGACTGAAAGTGGCCCTGCCCAGAAGGATTTGGGAGTGCTGTTTCAAGGGGCTGGACATGAGCTAAGAATGTCCACTGGCAACCCAGAAATCCAATTGAATCCTGGGCTGTACCAAAACCAGAGTGGCCAGAAGGACAAGGGAGGGGATTCTGCCSCTCTGCTCTGYCCTGGTGAGACCCCACCTGCAYCCAACTGCATCCAGCTCTGGGGTCCCCAGCACAGGAAAGACGTGGACCTGTTGGAGTRGGTCCAGAGATGGCCACCAAGATGATCTCCTCTTGTGTAAAGAAAGGCTGTGTGAACTGGTTTTGTTCAGCCTGGGAAAGAAAAGGCTTCAGGGTGACCTCATCACAGCCTTCCAGTACCTGAAGGGAGCACACAAGAAAGAAAGAGATGGACTTTTTACAAGAGCATGTAGTGACAGGACTAGAGGRAATGGATTCAAAYTAAAAGAGAATAGGTTTAAATTAGACATTAGRAGGAAGTTCCTCCCTGTGAGGGTGGTGAGTCACTGGAAGAGGATGCCCAGAGAAGTCGTGGCTGCCCTGTCCCTGGAGGTCTAAAGGGCCAGGCTGGAAGGAAATCTGGTCTAGTGGAAGGTGTCCCTGCCCATGGCAGGGAGGTTGGAACTAAATGATCTTTAAGATCTCTTCCAACCTGAGCCATTCAATGATCCTGTGATTCCATGATCAATATATTGTTGCAATGTTTTTATCCGCAGGTTACCTCTAAAATATAATTTGTCTCACTATTTCTGATGGTTATACTACAACTGCCATTGGTAATATAAGGAAAAAATTACCTAATTTCTTCATTTTACTATTTCTTCTCCTTTCTATATTACCGATTCTACATATTTTCCTCCTCTATTACATCAATTTGATAGTGCAATTTACGTGGAAGTATAGGTGATCTAAGGCAATTCAGACAGATGTGACTGATTGCTCAGCTCACAGCACACAGATAGAGTCAAGAAGGGGTTATGGCTTTGGCTGCTTCTCCTTCTACAGTTCCTCCACTACATCAGCATACAAATTCATTTTACCTGCAGGCAATTGATTTGGCATTGTTTTATAGCATATGTTTATCTACAGACATGGGCAGTGTATGCCAAGTGGTACAACACAACAGCCTGCCAAGTCCAGTCAATTTGCACTGGATAATGTTTCCCTTGTTTCTGTTATGGTTCTTCCACAGGCTTTGTGTCAATAGATGTTGTGTGGTTGTAGGATGGCTCCTGTGAAGTACGCCCATCCCATTCTCATGTTTTGTGCACACAAACTGCCCGGGCAGTAAAAGAATGACTGTCAGTGGATATTTCTTCTTAGGTATTCTTTTCTTTCTATCTATTTTTCGCTTACTGTCACTTTTTTACCGAGCACTTTTCTAACATGCTTTTCTCCTAGCATGGCTTTTCCCTGAAAATAGCAGTCCCTTTGACCTCTGTATTAATGTCATGGGGATTAAATAAAATCACTGAAATGTTTAACTTTGTAAATTCTTGCTTAAGTGCTCTGGAGTGTGAACATTTTATTAGCTAAACCCCTGAGCGTATTATTATATTTACTTCCTTCACACACTGTTACTCACCATWGATGAGAGAGTAATTTTGTATACTTTTAATATAAAATGAAAGACCATTGCCATGAGGAATTCATCACTGAAATTTAACAGACTGTATGGACAAATGCAAGAGACTTTTGCGGTTTTGGTCAGTGACTTCACTGCAGTTAAAATTTTACGATGGGAAGATAAATATATCTACAAGATACCTTAAGACAACACACATCTGTTTTAATTTTTTTGACAGCTCTATTCTTCCACTCTCAAAAGTGTGAATATTAATGATAGCAGAAGGACAGAGGAATGCTCAACATTCTAAACAAAACAGAACCAGTATTTCAAACCACAAATTTATTGTTTTGAGCGTTTTAATTATCAGGTTTTTCATTGCACTAAAAGAGTGCTAAGACAAAGGTAATAGGCATACTAATCTCCTAAAATTATCTATAACAGGAAGTTTTCTGTTTCTGTATTCTAATCAAAGAAGAGCCAAAACCCCCAAAAGTGAAGTAGGTTTAATTTTTTTAAGGAAAATTTCTGACTATTTGTGTTCATGAGGAAGTGTCTCAAATGAAAGTTACATTGAAAACTGGAACAGAATTAGACTTTATTTTAATAGCCTTTATCCCATATATTTAATTTAATTTAATTTAAAATTACGTGTTTATTACTAACTTATCTTACTTATCCACTTCCACTCTTCCTTATCTTCACATTTTGTAAAGAAATTAGCTCTCCCTGGTGCTTATATTCTCCCTGGATCTTAAATTGGAAAGGAAAGTGGAAATTGGAAGTATGGCTGCAGTGTAGTTACAACTGAGTACAGAAGGACACCGTTACAATATACACGTGCCAAGTGCCATTTGAGAGATATCCCTTTCTTTATAACCTAATTTGTAGGATTCTTGCTAAGCCAAAATGTCCTTTTTGGAGTGGGGTTTTTTGGGTTTGTTTGTTTGTTTGTTTGTTTGTTTGTTTGTTTTCATTCAGCACTCTAATTTTGGCACAATAGCTTCAGCAGATAAGTATAATGTCTCTGATTTTTCAGAAAAAGAAGTCCAGAAAGCCTCAACACGTGAATCCACACTGCCTCTGGTATTCACTTGATCAAGTAACTCTCTTCTTTAGACAATTTATTCTAGAGGAGAGAATGTCCATCCTGTAACTCATTTTGGGTTTTGAGCTCCAAGCCTTAGAAATTCCATTTGAGCAGAATCAACCAATGACTAATCAGTACAAGGTTTTTCAGTGTGACTAATTCTTCCATAAAATTTACAACCACCTCCTTTAAAATATTTTGTACTTTCTAAAATAAGTTAAAAACTCTTTTGACTTAATTATGTGGCAGTTTTTACTATCTYGTTCAGTAATATCTGGAATACAGTTAGTACTATCATTCTGTTTCTAATTGATAGTTAAGGATGCCAAGACTTTTGTTATAGCATATAATATCATCAGTATTTACCTCTCTAACACTTYTGCTGTTGTTGCTAACAGATACAAATCTGACCATATCTAAATGATTCCTTTGACTTTATGGCAAAATCTCCAAGGTTTGTAAATTAACTTCATCATGTCTCTAACTTTGTTCACAAATCAGTGTTGGAGGTGGTTTTTTTTGGTTTTTTTTTGTTTTTTTTTTTAATTGCTGTCATCACTGTCTAGCTGCTCTGATGTCTTTTCTTTTTTTTTTCTTTTTAATAAGGAAGAAGATTTGTTCCTCTCACCAAACTTTTTACACTGAGACACAAATATTTTATTCTGTACAAACCATGGAGTTTCTGTAAAGTGCAAAAATAAATCAAAATACAAACCCAAAGTAGCAGAAATTACATAATTCAAAACATATGGGAGGACAAAAATAGATTCTTTTATTCCAGAGGAGTTAAATGTCTTGTTCTCAAAAAAAAMCCAAAGTCTCACAAAAACTGCTCTGCTTACATCTTTCTGGTCTTTAGATATCTGCTTTCAGGTGCCTTTTACTTAATTATGTGCTTGAGTAAGTCACAGAACASTTTAAATAAAACTAAATGTCCCATTATTATTAAAATAAAGTAATCTGCAGGAAGAAAGTGCTGAAAGTCAGGCTTCTTTAACCTTTTTATTCTAAACATTAAACTAGCTTAAATTCTTCTGAAATTGCTATCCAAAATGGCTGAATATATGTAAGTTGAGCAGGGCTGTGCTCTGAATATAAAACAGAAGCCATTTGAGAATACTGCACTATCGCTTGCTTTCCTGTGACATTTCAAAAATAATTTATTTATTCTACAGGAACCTTCTATTTTCAAGGACTTTTTTTTTCTTTAACATTTTGTTGGTGGTTTTTAATTTGTTTTCACTTCATATATTCTTCTTTCTATTCCATTCAGATTGCTACAGAAATATTTCTCTGTTATAGATATGAAATATTTTTATTCATATTATAGCAAGTTTTGTCTTCAATTTTTGTGTCCAGTGTTCTTCTGGAGAAAAAAATATGACAGAAGAAATGAGAAATTATCTCAGTTCTGCTGCTAGTACTGCTTGGTCTTAGAAGCAGAGAGCAAGCCTATCAAAAAAAAGATAAGAGTTTGGAAAATGGATTTTGGGACAAAAAAATAAATTAGGAGACCAAAGGGGAGACATAGAATTGGCATAAAAAAGAGACAAACACTGAAATTCAGCCATTCACACCAGAACTGCAAAACAAATATGTAATTTACTTTAAAGCAAATGTTTAGAGGGGTTGAAGGACTTATATTAGGTTAAAGTCCAAAATTTTCTAGGAATTTGGCTAGAGATAATGAGGTTGTAACCATGGATGGAAGTATTGTCTTAGAAGCTGATCAGTATGTATTCCTAAAGAATCTGGAATATACTAGGGAGTCTGGATGCTCACTTTTCCCCACTTTTCTGAATATCCATGAAATTAATTGATAAACTTGTTTCAAGTATGACATAAGCAGAATAAATCTGTTTAGTATCATGCTAATTATGTGAAAAAACCCAKCAGCTTCTCATTCCCGGATTCCAAAGTCAGAAATAGAGGAGTTTAAAGTACAGAATTAAAAGTCAGCAGAAATTGCCCTGAATCTAGGCTAGAAAAATAAGTAGGTTTTGGCCTTGATCCGGAGGTACTCTGCATAAAATTTCTGCTTTAAGGAACAACATCAAGTGCTCTCTTCTCAGCACAGAGATTAAATAATTTTAAAATAATAACTATACTGGGTAATATTTTGCTTTCCAYTCTGTTTCAACAAAACAGTGATGAATTATTTCCATGAAACTACGGAACAGCAAATTTCTTCATTTCTATAAGGAAATTTCTTCATTTCCTTATATTACTTATTTTCCTTCACCTTTTCCTGCACTAAATAAAATCGGACAGATATCTTTACTAAATGAATAGAATAATTAATATTTTCAGAACAAGGGGTTTATTCATCAGCTCTGTTAAGAGAYGAACTAAAGACTAAAAATTTTTCAAGTTAAGATACTATTTCWGGTTAGAACTGAAAACATAAATGTTTTAGTTCTTTTGTAAAAACTAAAATAAAATCTATGCAAAATTATGTTTCAGTTTAGTAATCTTGCAAAAACAGATCTTGGTTTAAAGTAGTGGAGAATGTAGGGCCACTGAATTCTTTCACACTTACTCCACAAAAAAGTTTTCAGGCAGCTCATAAAGAGGTTGTTCATYATACAATGTCCTTTCAAAAGAAGATGTGAAAAGGAATTTAGTGAAGAGCCAACTTTCTTTCAGAAGAGACTTATTAAATTACAGGGGRCTAAGATTCCATGAAGCACATCTGTGTCATGTGCGAGAAATTGCCACCTTTCACATAACAAAAAGAACCAGCCACCACAGAAAAAGAAAATAGGGAAACAGGGACTCCAGGCTGCTGGCTGCTCCTCATCAGTTCAACAGGAAGGACAAGAGGACCAGAGTAGTAATAACACAATCAGAGGGCCTGTGACATGAAACCTGTGGCACCATTCCTGCACAAATCACAAAGAAGAGAAGTTGGAACAGAGAATAACAGCCACTAGTTGGAACATTCTGTGAAGTGGTTCCAATATCTATACTCTATTCTTTAGGTGGCTTAATCTAGAAAGTCTGGTTACAGTCAGAGAAAACTCTTAACTCTAATAGAGAGTATTATAGAGAAGGATGAATGCTCACAGATCTCATAGGTCTCACAAGGTATTATTATTTCTTCAGTACATATCAGATGCAAAATCTGCTTTTTAACAAGAACAGATGGAAAAGTATCTTGCAGTTTTCCTTGGTACCATGAAAAGAAAACCTAAGTACACAAATCTTCCTGCATTACACATTTAGCTTTTGGTTCCTGCATGATCTCAAAAGTTAATTTTAGATTAATGTTATTCTGTACCAGATATCTTGGACTTCTCAGTGTTCTTGAATTAAAAATGCTACTAGGCTARTAAATTATCCTCAAAGGAATTATTCCACAATTTTTGTTTACAAACAAGCAAGCCATGCCACTGGCCTTCCAGGGTTAGCATGAATGGCTCAAATGGACCCCTGGGCCCATGAAGAAATAGGTAGGCCCCCAGGTGAGGCTGGTCAGGGACATTAAATTACTCAGGATCCTGACACAGAGACACTTTGGTTCACAATCAGACCAAAATTGAAAAGTCCCTTTTGAGAAGATAGAAAAAAATCTTTCATTTGGCAGTTCTTTCAGAATCATGTATATTTCTTGACAATTTGCTCAGGAAATAAAGAAAAAAAAAATTAAGTTGAGTGAAAAAGACCRAATTCGTGAAACATTTACAGTCAATTAATACCCAAGATTATGACATTGCTTCACCACTTGYGCTGTATCATGATTAAAAATGTAAAGAGAAAATGTATGAAAAAACAGAAAGATATTAGAAGGAAACTGTATGTCTATGCCTACAGTCCAAAAGATCAAAGTTCAGATATTTTCAATCAAACAAGAGATCTTTATATTCATGTTTCAATTTGCCTAATGAAGTGTGTCATTGCTTCCTTCAGTAGCAGAAGAACAATTTCCATTTGCATAGCACCTTCTTTATAGCAGCAGTTTGGGTACGATACTTGCAAGTGCCATAATAAAATGATCCAGAGCAGTCAAATCCTACTTCAAGCTGGCAACACAGTCCATTTCAGGGATTAGCTAGCAATATCTACAAGCAGTTGTAAGAAAGCCTAAGTATTCTTACCCAAGGCAAAATGTTGATCACATTACCTACTAGAACTTCTTTCTTGGGACTACTTTTTGTGCTCCATGATACTTTTCTAGCAGTGCTTGGTCAAACAAATTTGAGACGCTAATGGTGCCTCCTCAAAATTGTATGTGAAGAGCATAAAGATGATGATGCAAGGTAGAGTTGTAGCTGACTCATGGTTTTGTGATCTCAGATATAAGTTATTTGACGAATCTGGATAGTCTGGGAATTCTGCTGGAGATATTGACAAGCAAATATCAAAGCAAGGAAGTGAGAAAAATCAGCAGAGAACAAGTCCTCTCCAGTTTTTCTATCATGTTAAGGACGTCACTCTTATTGTAACAATCTGATACTTCTGGTAGAATGTGTTCCAACTAATTTAAATAAATTAATAAAGCACTCTAAGCAATCTRGGTGAGGGGATCAGCTGCCATTAGTTTGCCTGAAAACATAGAGTTGTTGGAAGAACTGTGATTTCAAGTCACCTCTCCAGACTTTCTAAAGAGACAAACTAATGAAGTTCTGGAGCAAGCTCAAGTATAAAACAGAAAACACTGAAGAATTTTGATCTTGGGATCATGCACAAAGCTTTATTCAAGGGTAGTATATTCACTGTGAAACCAATGTTTACATTCCCTTCAGAAGTTAGTAGATTATAATTTGGATATTTCCTCAACTATAGTTAATCACAGCAGAACCCATGGTGTCATTAAATCTCCCTAAAATGCCTTATTTCTGGATTTGGTGTCCAGAAATGGTTTGGTATGCTCCATACATGCATTTGGATCAAAATGGCTTGGAAACATTGGTAAGAGAAGAACCAGGGATGTTGCCTATTGYAGGAATGTAGCTTTTGGGCCCCTGCACTGCTGAGTTACACCACAGCATTGAGGAAGATTTAAGAGACAGGGTGAAGATCATGACCACCTTTCTTTATTGAAAAAAACTTTGGTGTCATGAAGATTTAGTACTCTGATTGACACAAATGGAATGGTAGATTTGAAAAATGTTATTGGTGCAAAATTGTGAAGCTAGGTGCTTTGAACAGGTTGTCTAAATTCCTACATAGATCTGGAATGGTTATGAGTGCAAAGAGCAAAAGACCAAAGAGGTGTATTCTGAAGATTCAAACCTGCTCTGAACAACTTACTTAATCTTGAAGGAAAACCCATTGTGGCTGCTCCTATGATCGAGGCTTGCTTTTACATCTTAGTCTAGAGAAGGTTCATTGGTAGGATGAATGAACTGTATTTACTTTGTCCAGGCATCCATGAGATAGTCTTCATACCAGCCTGGGAATAGAAGGGCATGATGAATTAAGAATGTATTTTTACCTTAAGAAAAAATTCTTGGTAATCTCAACTAATCTTATTTGGTTTMTGTTAATATTTATCATTTACAATGCATTCAATTGTTTAAAGAATTCCTAGTTCTGAATATTGTTCGACACATAAACATTAACTCCTGTGTAGAATCCAGATAAATTCTATTCTTCAATTGTACATAGTACAAATTCATTGCACAAACTAACTATTCATAACATGAAACAATATTTTATTTATTATTCCAAAATATAGAATGACATATTTTCTTCTCCAGTGAAAGGGAATAAGTGATTGTTCCTGTTTCACCCCTATACAAAATGTAATGCAGAGTAAGACACCTTAAAAAGAAATTCTTTAAATAACAATATCTACACAATCTGAATCTCTGAAGAAAACTTTTAAATGTCACCAATAACTCAGCTGAGATTCATTGATCATTTTAGTTGATGCATTCATAACTGAATTTTTTAAAATTAAATTTAGAGAAATTATCGACATTTTTATTTTGGCTTCAATTAAGTGAGCTCAATAGAGGAAAGCATTCTCAATATGTTTTTAAAAATAAAATAGCCAATTATAAAGTTATTATTAATAATGTTAATATCATCATCATCATTATCATCATCACAAAACACCCYCCCAAATGAAACCCCTAACACCAAACTATTAAAACCCCCCAAAAATGGACTTGAACAGTTTGAAATATATTAAATGTGTTGCTTGATTTATCAATGTCCTATGTGCTTGTGGAAAGATTATAATTAGGCAGTACAATCTAAGGAATATATGAACAAGTCTTAAAAGGTGCTGAACAAATGACTTCACATCTCATGTTTCAATTACTTTCGCTGAAAAATAGAGATTATGAAGATAAACATCTCATTTGTAACCAGTGTGAGATCTGCAAGTAAAGAACACTACACAAATGCAAGGTGTTACTGTCAACATCAATGGCAATTAGATTTGATCTAAAGAAATGCAAATTAGGAGCAGCTTGTCTGATTTTAATGGAATTATACTAGTCTGTACTCATCTGCATTTAGAAAAGTCTTCCTAAGAAGCTGTGGGGATTGAAATGCATAGAGAAATAGGTTAATCATTAAATAGAGACAAAAAAAAATCTTGACAGATTACCTGGAGCACTCATTATAGTGGMTTCTGCTAACATTTCTCTCGCTCTTTCTTCCTGTGAAATGTGCCAGGTCTAGAAGCATAAAGGAAAAAAATGAAGTTCCATGATCTGATAGGTACACATTATTTTGATTTCCAGTAAAATTAAGAGAACATAAGAATCACAAGAGAAACTCTCAATGGAAAGAAAGATTAATTGAAGAGACTGTGAAGACTGAAATATTTTTCTAGATCTTCCTGTAGCGCAGATTTTTTTATTGGTTTATATAATGTATAAAATAAGCTGGGTTTTTTTGCACTCTATCATGCTTCTTTTAAAAAAAAAAATATTACTATAAAATTAAAATCCTATAAATCTGAAATTGCTATCAGCTTTATTCTGGAAATAGTGGTGTAAATTTACTTTCTGGAATTTCAAAGAATTGAATAGTTTCCCTTTTTTTAATATTTTAAAAATACATTTAAATTACTTCAACTGGAAAAGTTCACATGTAGTTTTCTTACTTATAACATGAGCCAGAAATAAGATATTACTGCTGTTCCTCTAAAGTCTTTCTTTAGATCTGAGAGCATCATACACAGATGGTCAGGAAGCTCTCTAGGATATGGCTCACTTACAAATTAATTTTTTATTCACGGGTAAAAAGTTTTGCTGTACTTTCTAGGTTTTCTAACAGACTTTTAGTAACTTTTGAGTAACTTTTTTGACTTGATAAAATCACTCAAACAAAGCCATAGTTCAACTGACATTAGGTCTGTACTTTTTAACAAAGGAGACTTTAAGATGACACCAAGGAGAAAACAATATTTTCATAGTGATTTGTGATTAACCTTTCAAAGAGACTTTGCTTGCTGCTATTGGTGTTCACAAGTGATAATGATCTTGTGATGTCATCTTTAAACAGATTACTTGAAAATTTCCAATTACAGAAAGTACTTATGTGGGGAACCCAGGTGAACAACTTTGAATCCCGGATAGGTGGCAGTACTGACCTCAATCCAGTGATTTGTAGATACCAYGGTTACAAACACACACACCCCTAAACACACAGAGAACTATGATCCTACAGACAAAAAATATTTTTACAAGAGCTACATGAAAAATTGGGAATGTGCTCAAAATTTCCATCAAGAATACTTTAATTGCAAGTAATTTAGAGCACAATTTTTCATTACTACAATCAATAGCACTTTACCCCTGAGTTCTGTAAACAGGAATTCAGATTTATCTAATTAAAATGGAATGTTACCTTTGACATACAGTATGCCTCAGAGCTTCAGTATGCTGATGGTCCAGAGTGAAGCAGAATTTTAGGCTGAAGTTTTGTAGAATAAATTATTTAATACTTTCCCCTTTTGATATTTAACCTTTTCCTTTGGAATGACCATGAAGACTTTCAAGATGCAGAATGTTTTCTTTTTGTTTTCCATTCAGTAAGGAAAAATAGTTTTTGTTTTCTCAAGAGTTGTTTTTGTTGTGTGTTTTTGTTGGTTTTGTTTTGTTTTTTTGTTTTTTTTGTTTTTTTTTTTAAAGCCAAAATAGTTTTGGAAATTAATAAACTAATAAACTATAGAAACTAATAAAGTATGTAGCTTTACTGATGATTAAGTCAACCTGCTTTGAAGAAAATCCCACTGCGCAGTTTGTCTCTTTGGTAATATAGCAAAACCAAACCCTTCAAATTCTATTTAGATGCAAATGCTAGGAATGAGACAATACCAAATACTAACAAAATCTTTTATTAATTGTTAGTAAGAATTACACACAWTCATTAAGAGGCCATTCCCCTCATACCTTTTCACATTTATGCTTCAYCAGACAGACAAAAACATCCTGTTTCATTTTTTGCTTGTTTGTTTGTGTAATATTTTTTCAGAAAATTTTTGCATGACTTCAATGTATGGACTAACAGTTCACATAGCTACGTGAGCAGAGGTTGTGACTCTTATAAACATGCTGAGGAAGGCCACTTTAATGATATCCCCTAAGCTGTAATTGCCCAGAGTAATCATAGAGCCATTTCGGGTCAGACCACTGGATTCCAAGATCATCAGATCTCTTGTAGTCTCTGGCATATTGTTTTGATTTACATTAAATCTACTTTCCTATTCTGAAATATTTAAACCAGTTGCAAATTCAGTCAGTAAACCCAGTTCATTTGGATTAATATTGCAGGTGTGTTGTGGTCTTTATTCACTCTATATTATTTCAGCACTGGTTGCTATATCATTTTACAGAGCCTTTATACCAGATTCCCGTCTTTATAGATTCAGATGCTTTTTCATTCCTTGGCAACCAGTGATAGTTTAGTCCCACTAATCTTGAATCTTCTTGTTTTATATTAAAGTTATTGCTTATGCTCCTTGCATRGGCTAGACTTAATTCAGCCTAAAACCCCAAACAATAGAAACATATTTCCAGTCCAGCTCCCCCTGATCAAAGCAAGGTCACCTTGCTCAGGGACATATCCTGTTGATTTTTTAATATCTCCAGGGGTAGAAACTTCTCAATGTCTTTGTGTAATCTCGTTCTGTCTCTAACCATCGTCCCAGTAGAAAGTGTTTTCTTATGTTTAAATCTGATTTATTGTGTTTCAGTTTGTACTATTTGTCTCTTGTCCTCTCACTGGGCACTGCTGAGAATAGTTTATTCCTTCTGCTTCACTCTGGACCATCAGGCATTTTTGTGTTGTTCAGAAACCCCGGAGCCTGCTCGTCTCCAGTCTGAACAACTGCAGCTCTCAGCATTTTCTTGCATGCCAGATGATCCAGTCCCTTTATCCTCTTTGTGACTCTTTGTTGGACTTGCTGCAGTATGTGTCCATCTATCTGGTCCTGGGGAGGCCAGATAGGACACAGCAGTCCAGATGTGTCTCACCAGGGCAGAGCAGGAAGGAAGGATCACTTCCCTTGACCTCCTGACTGTGCTCTYCCCGAGGTAGCCACAAGTGCTGTTGGTTTACATTGTCACAAGAGGCACTTTGCTGGCTCTTGTTCAACTTCTTGTCTGCCAGAACAGAGAAGCAAATCTGTTTCAGTGGGTCCCCAGCATGTACTGGCATATGGGATTATTCCTCCCTAGGGAGGATACTTTGCATTTTKTGCTGAAAAACTTGATGAGATTCCTGTTGGTCTATTTCTGCAGATTGTTGATGTCCTTCTGGGTGGCAGCTCAACCATATGTTCTCTGAAGAAGTCCTCTAAATTTTGTTTTGTCTGCAGACTAAGGGTGCACTTCTGTCAAAATGCCCTGGTCATTCCTGATTCTTAATCAGTACCGGACCCCATATCAGCCTCTCAGAGCACCATTACTGAGTGGCCACCAGCTGGACTTCATGCCGCCAATTACTGTAATTTAGGCAGTTTTCAATTCACTCTGTTGTCCAATTTTGTTGTCCATTTTAAATCAGTTGTCCTGTGAAGATACTACAGGAGATAATGCTGAAAATCTGACTAAAGACAGAATAAACAGTATCCACTGCTCTTCCTTCATCCTTACAACCAGCCATTTCTTTAGAAAAAAGCCATCACATTGGTCAGGTTTTAGCTCCCCTTCAGAAATTAATGTTGACTATTGCCTATTACCTTCTTGTCTTTAATACATTTTCAGATCTAAATGACTTTTAAGATAATTTGCTCAATCACCTTCCCAGAGATTGAAGGCTAATCAGATTGGACGTCCTTGAGTAGCCTAAGTAAACAGCTATCAAAAAAAGCCACTCAAACAAGGCATGAAAACCACWTTTTTTTGGGGTTGTCCAGAAGAAATTCATCACATCACATCATGTCACATCAAATCAGATGTTGGGCTGAATTAGACTTGAAGATGCTCAGAAAATGAAATAAGATAACAGCTTTAACAGCATTAAATTTTGCTGCTCAAAACCAAATATTTTTCATATTTCATAATTTATAATTTAAACCTGGATCATTTGCATGGTTGGAATGTGTTCAATATCAAGCATCACTATTGCAGCTCTGTTGAGCTAAAGTCTTACATAATTTAATGCTGAAATACACTTGGATGACACAAATCAGTGAAGTGCTGGTATCTAGTTGAAAAAAAGTACATCATTATACAAGATACTAACATATTTGGATTTTATTACAATAGTTACAGTGCTGGTTTTGTAATTGGTCTGTGTTTTTGAATTTGCTAAAATTTTCATAAGTATTTAGTTTAGGACTTGATCTTTTGTCTCRTTTAATCCTAGTAAGAAGAATAAAGTGTTGTTTAAAATGAAGAGTAGCAGAAACTATATTTTACAAGAAACATAAAGGTTTTTGGGTTTTTTTTTTTGTTTGACAATGAATTCGTACTTGGTCTAATAATTATCATTAATAGAAAAATAAGAGAAAACTCAAGAAACCCTCCAGAAAGCAATGGTCATCAGCACTCAGGAAGACTTATATTATTGATGTCCAATTTCTCATAATTTTAGGTGATTTTTAGATGAAACAATATGAATTTTCTCCATGCTAAGTGATTTTCAAAATAATGAACTACACACAGACTTTAACATAATTGGCTCTACCTGAATATATGAATATTGTAGAGTCATGGCATTCTTCATCCTGATGGCACATACTAAAAACAAAATGAATATGTAGGCAGCAATAATAACACCATCCAAAATGGTGCCTTATTGCTAGAAAGATCTGAGTTCARCAATTGCCTTCCAAATCTACTTACTGTCATGATTTATGTTCTCCATCACTTCCAACTAACTAAATGCTGACCTTCTACATTGAGGATCTAACTACCTGCTAAGAAGGAACAAGACAAAGACCATTTTTACACTTAGGTCTCTACTGTACTTCGGTTTAGTTACAATCAATGAATAAAATAAATGTGAATTCAACAGAAATGTTGAATTCAATAAGGATATCACTTTTACAATTTTTTTCCCTGTATTTGGTGTTCATGAAGTGCAAATCAAAATAATATTACATCTTGAAATCAGTGTGATTAAAAAGAGAAACTTTATAATCAGCTTTCTTTCCTCTTGATTAAGACTCTGTCAGATGTAATCTTTATAAAAGTCTGTAAAATACACACTTCTGAGTAAAAAGAATAAAGATTTTAGATAATCCTATTACAGGAGCGTACGAGGTCTTCAGTGCCTGTGATATGTGTGCAATGCATGAGATTTCAGCATGAGCTGAAAAAAATGCAGAAATGCAAGTGAGAATCAGATTTGTCATGTTTTAGCTTTTACAAACTCTAAAAAAAATTATTCTTTTCTTTCCAATAAATTGTATTATTTGTCTCTGTTTCTATTCCTGTTATTTAAGATCAATGTTGGTTTTATGTGCTTTTTCTTTTTTCCATTACAAATAAGGTATTGTCCACTACAAATAAGTTGACTAGTAAGTAAAGCTAGTAACATTTTGCATCAAAATCTTAAAAGTATAAAAGTTGTTTGGCTTAGTAGAGTGGAGTATGATATAGGTTCAAGTGGCTTTCAGCTTTTAAAGCTATAGTTTAGTTCTATATTTTTAATAGTGGCAGCATGTTCATTTCATTGAATGATGACATCCTTTTGAAAAAGTGATAGGAAGAGTCATGGAACATTTGAGTAAGCAGTGCTGATTTGTGGTTGCAGCTCTCGATGCCTGCAGTGTAACTGCCAAGCAGAATTACTGTATCTGCTGTTTATTACACTCAAATGATTGACCTATGTGAGTCCTCCTTACCTTGAGCACAACAAACTGCTGACTTAGTTCTATCTTCAAGTAAAACAGTGACTTTGGAGCCAGCTCAACACTGTTAGTCAAACTTGCATCAGATACGTTCCCTGCTTCCATTAGTACTGTCACTTGAAAGTAACTGACTGGAACATAAAATAATTGTCTTTTCTTGCTTTCTCTGCAAATTGTCCAATCAGTTTTTTTCCCTACAGTAGAACGATGACGGGGTAAATTTGCACACATGGACTCCAAAGCTATTTATAAACATTGACCAAAATACATTTTGTCACAACAACATTAATAAATAACACTGGAGATCTCACTCTTCATTTAAAATGGACCTAGAAATGACTAATTACTAATTAGAGCATATTTGCTCTTCATCTGCAAAGGCATCAGTGTTTTCACTCCATGTAACTCATAAAAWCTTCTAATGGGAAAGAAAGAGCTGGACAGAAGTAAACAAGAAAAAGACATGAGGGAAATAAAGCTTTTAAAAAATATCTGAATATCCTTGTATCACTGAGATCCATGCTAGTAAATTTTAGAAAATCTGTTAAACTTTGCAGAATCTGTTGTCATTTGCATGCAATGTATAGTGAGCGCATATGGTACACTACATTACATATTTAGTATTTACAATTTTGTAGTAGAAAAAGCTATATTTCACCAAGAAAAGTCAGCAAATTGCAAGCCATGTAAGATATGGAAACTATACTTTCAAATGGGAAAGCTGATCTAACTTACCCTGAATTATTGGAAAAAAAAATATATTCAGAATAAGTTTCTGCAGAATTTACTCCTTTGAGTCCACATTGAATATTAGAGTGAGGAAGCTAATGGTCCTTGTCTGGATTTGCTTCCCAATTTCAATCTCTTTAGCAAACTATTCAATGGAAAAATAAAACACTCTACTAAACTTTTGTTAACTTTACAAACTTTAATTTTCTCTACAGTTGCAGCTTTTCCTTTGAAACAGGTTTCACCCRTAATAATGTCACATGACCTTATTAGTGTACATCGTTAGCAGGATAACTATGAACAAAAATTCTGAAACATCACTGTAGGCCATCTTTTTTTTTTTTTATTTAATATTTTTTTTATATATACTCATAAATAACATAATTGAATTTCAGAATGATGTAACAGTATTTAATGGTATTTTAGTCTGCTGAGACCAGAAAAAAATATGTTTGTTTGAAGTTTATAAAAGTGCAACCAGAAATTTAGCATTTAGTTTCCAATTTTACATATAGAAAACTCACACAGACACAAGAAAACATCCTATGTGACCCTACTTAATGGAGTGGCTTTGCAAAGTCATATCTGGTTGGCATGGTTCACACATTCATTCTTGATTCTGGCTCATTCAGTCAAAATAAGTTTTATATTTTTGACGATAATATGATTTTGAAGAAAAGGAAAAAAAACCACATTCTTTTGGTACTTTTTAATTATGCTGGCAAAGTCAGGGTACACAATATGCACTCTATGTTTTAGTAAGGACAAAGTGTTGTCACAGATGTCAATTCAAATAGATCATAAAGGAAACCATTTATACTRGCAGTTTAAAGCTGATCACTGTGCGTGGATTACTTCTATAAAAGTAAGACAACTGATAAAATATTAACTCAAATTAAGAAAATAAATACATTYAAAAAGTGAGAAATCATTCTTTTAGCATACAAAACTAAATTTTTCTGTTTTTTTCCAGTGAAGAGCAAAACTGTTACTGTGAACAAAGGAGCAATGAGACATCATCATTAATAAAAAGGTGAAATAAAACATTCAAGTTCTGATGAAAACAGGGGAGAAAAATTCTCTTTATAATATGTGYTTGAATTAGAAATGTGCCAGAGATAAGGAAAGGGAGCAGTTAGATTTTCCCTTGAAGTATTAAAACATGCCTCCTACTCATTACAATGGGAACTAAAGCAGTTTTTATATAATCAAAGCATTATGGGAAGATTTCTTGTGTAAAAATTCTTAAAAACACTGAGTGAAATTCTTTAAATATCCTCAAAAGACTAGAGAGAATAATACAACAGAAAACTTSGAGAGTAAAAGAGATAAATGATTTTTCTTATATGCTATTTAGGGTTTATGACCTGTAAATATTATTATATGTTCTGTAAAATATATTATCAAAATCCACATTTCCAGAAACAAAGATTTTGCATAATTGTGGTAATTACCARCCCCATTAGACTTTGTAACTTCTCTGCTTTTTCTGCTGCTCTATCTGTTACGTTGGGCTCCCAGGACGAAAGCCAGCTGTGTCTGTTTTATGCTCCATCCAGTCACTGGGGGAAGTGGGTATCTTARCTGCTGGAGGTCTTAATGACTCCTGCTTGCACAGAACTATTTATTCTCCATCCCACAGCYTCACAATTGCTTTCATGGCCAAATAGGTAGGATCTCAGGATAAATTTTGCAACTGTGAGCTTGCAAAAGCTGTTCTTCAGGGAATGATGAGAAATTGTCAGGAAATCAATGTATGATGCACAAGTCATAATTATTCTTAACTTAATTTGTCGTCTTTCAATACTAGATCAGGAACCAAGCAATAATAGCCACTAAATCTGAAAGATGACAAGCAGACTTTTAGAATGACGAGTGATTCACCACAGTAACCTTAGAAAGAGAGAAAGGAGGGGTAGAAAGCAGGGAAGGATGGAGAGAAAGGAAGAGGTACAAAAACAGGAAGAGAGGAAGAAAAGGAGAAAAAGAAAGATAAAGGAAAGAGGCAGAAAGGGAAGGAAGGAAGGAAGGAAGGAAGGAAGGAAGGAAGGAAGGAAGGAAGGAAGGAAGGAAGGAAGGAAGGAAGGAAGGAAGGAAACCTGTAATAACTGGGCACTTTAATGTTCGAAATACTTGAATTTTGGGCTCCTTATATATATATATATATATATATATATATATATATATATTTGGGCTCCATATATATATATATATATATGCTATTTTCAATTAATTGGGACAAGATTTTAAGTACTCTGATATAGTTTAAAGAAATGTCCCTAAATGTCATGCTTGGCTTATTCATGTCAGTCATATATCTGGCACCCGACCAAAAAAATCTAGTGTTATGGAGGTGAAAAGAATTAGGTCTTTTTGTCAAGATACAAACAAATTAAAGCTGGTCCTACAAAAATGTTATTTTTTTCCTAAAACTGATACTTCATTGCTTCCCTAAAATATGATTTTATTATACTGTAAAATGTGCTGATATTAAAAAAATATAGATTGTACTTGCACAGTAATAAAGACACCTTCATTAGTATTCAGATGAGTTTTATAATTAAAGTCAATATCCTTTCTGTGAATGTCCAAATGATAAGTGCAATTATAAAGATTGCATTAATTTTATGAACATCTGTGCAAAATTCATAACATCGTGCCAATCCTCTTGTTTTGCCAGTTTCTTGCTTTTGAGAGTGATTAAAGGATTTTTTTCTGTAAATATACATGCCTTTTAAAATACACAAAAGGAATGGGAAGTGTATCTAAGTTTGGAAATGGGTAAATTGATCCAGATCTGAAAGTGCTGAAATTGATCCCTTGAAGTATACTTTGTGCTACAGAGTGCCATAATAATTCATTATAGGAGATTATTGCTCTATACAAGACAGACAAACATGGTAGACTGCACAAGTTAATTTATAGTCTTGGAATGAATCCTGCTTTCTTTAGATAGTTACTGAACTAGCTTTTGAGAATATTGAAAGGATGATTCCTTCCATAGCCAGGGAATAGGGCAACTGCTGCATTATATTTAGTGCACAGAGTCTACATTACCTGGATTTGCAAATTTGGCCTTGATAAACTGGTAGAATCATGATTTTTTTTTTTTTTTTTTGTTTTGTTTTGTTTTGTTTTGTTTTGATTACAGCAACTCTTAACGTCTAGACCCATACATGAAAAACTTGTCTTGAAGCTATCATTAGGAATGTTTCCTTTTCTGTTTATGCACGGGTGTTTGCTGCTGTTTTGTAGGCTCTGGTAATTGAAGAGCCCCTGCATGGCACCAAAAGATATGGCATGGGACACCTAAAAAGGAAGCCAATATTATTGTGGCAGGCAGAAACCAAGTGGGATTCTTCAGGGCTTCTCAGGTTAAGTTCATCACCTCTTTCTACAACATTAAATTTTCTGATTTGTTACATGGAGTCAGAATCCAGTCCTTTAACTTTAGCACGGCAGCTTAGATTGCTAGAAATAGCTGAACATGGATCTGCCTTACATTACAAACACACAAGGTTTTGGACCCTGTGCTTTATCTGTGTGAGATGCCCTAAGCTGAATATGAACATCACTTGAATATGAAGGTCTTAGAGCAAGTGCATGGGGATTAAGTTTGCCTTTACTTATTTTGCTGTCTGCTTAAGTAAAACTGCACCAAAATGTAAAGCTAAAATCAAAATGTAKGTTTCCTGACAGCATAATTCTGTCACTAATAGGGCTCAGAAGGAGTTCTGAAGAAACATCTGTGTAAAAGGTATGAAAGACCTTCCTTAGAAATATTCTTCTAAAGGATGCTTTTTGTGAAGTCACTTCTCTACTTTCCAAGAGTTTGCTTCAGCAATATCCTTCCAGTAGATCTAAAGCAGCAATGGTTTTAATCACAGGGATAAAGAAYAGAATCTAAAATATTATTTCCACTTGATTCATCATTCAAATGATGCAGTCATTGCCTTGTATTACATAATATTATGCTAAATATATTATAATATTTTAAATTACTTTGTGACATGTTAATACTTTTTTTTTTTCTGTTTCACATATTTTGTTTCATTTCTCTTTCTCTGAAGTAATAACATTGGCAGAATAGTGTGTGTAATAGCTCTGTCTATCATGAAACCTGTTAGTGCACAGATTGTAAACTCAAAGACAGTAATGGATCCTCTGAAGCTTTATAGTGCCAAAAGATTGTTGCACGTGCACATTAAATTCATGTGCTGAAAGGCCTTGTGATTTTATGTGGATTAATATCCCCATTCATATGCAGTARCTGTTTTTCTTAACAAGATCGCTTTTGTACTTTTCCTGCTGAAGACATATTTTAAGTGCATCTGTGAGTTATAAGGGTATAGAAGGTAATTTGAAATTGGTAATTTCTAATTTTATCCCTGTTTAAACAGTTTACCAGCCAGCAACTGTATTGGCTTTAACTTCTTGAAAGATCACACTCGTTATACATTGAAAAAATTATTCAAGATACGTCCAAATTAAAGCAGGGTTTAATTCAACAGTAACAGACTAACTGAGCTATGCAGTTTACAGACTTTTTTCAGATGTTCTCTACCTCATTCTTGCTGTAGTGCAGATGTTTAATGTTTAAAAAACAGATAGGTACAAAACAAARCCCTGTACTCCTGACTGCAATACATTCCAACCATCTGGTGGAATACATCAAACATTTAAGCATGCATAGCAATATCACACAATGTGACAGAAGGAAAAAAAAAGAGGCATAAGAATGCCATTCCTTTGAAAATACCTTTCTATATAGTATAATTCAACTGTCATTGAAGTAAATGATAAAGCCAGTATTGAATTTTATATAACATCAGTTTCTCACATAGAAGATTTTCTTGACAATGCACTTTAGAAATGTAGAAATGAAACTTCAGAAGAAAATATTTCTGTTTTTTACATATTTGCAACTGTGTAAATCACAGAAAATACTGAGGACACATTACCAAAGTACAGTTTTATATAACAAAACAGCACCAATCTTTTAAATTGAAAAGTATTTTAAATGAAAGTAAACATAAATGGTGATCACACTATCTTTCTTATTGTACTCCTGTCATAACCCTGCTCTTTCACAAACACAAAGATAATCCTGGAAAGTATCTCCAGCATGACACTACCCACTAGGGACATGGGTCTTGGATATCAGTACTTGCACACTAGCACCACTTTCCATCACATTCTGTTAAAATTCTGAAAAATTAGAGGAGCATTCACAAAAGTTAACTTTCATTTTGGGTAACTGTTGGGATCTGGTTATTCACATTTTTATAGAGATGCCTCTGCCCAAATTAAGGTGAAAATGATACCACATGTTGAAATTGATGGTATCAATTTTATTCAGCAGTGAGCTAGAGGGAGACAATGAAATAGAAAAAGAAGGTGGGAGGGGGAGAGGAAGGAGAGAAAAAGAGAGCAATAGAGAGACAGATTATGTAGAAAATATCACCRCTATGTGGATCCTGATTATGTCCTGCTGATCCTCTTCTTCTGGTCTTCTTGGAGGTGACTGTCCTGCAAAACATAGAGTTCAATGGATTAATATACATTTGGGGTAGTTGGGAATGTCGAGGTATCACCTCTGGGTAGGGTGCAAGTTTGACACAGTCTCTTGCACCAGACAATGTATCTGTTGCATCCCTTAGCATCCCGTGCAGTCAACATCTTGGGCAGGGTGTCCTAAAGTGTCCTTGCTTCAGAAGTGATAAGTATATGCCATATATAAGAAATTTATGATGAAAAGCTGACCCTTTTGCATGTAGTAAGATATTTAAGAGGCATTCCACAGGTAGGGCTTTTTTTTT